>NW_027528417.1:12134056-12190234 GCF_008692635.1 Crocuta crocuta | reverse complement strand
CCCCCCCCCCGCCCCAGTGTTTGTTTTTCTTAGTCTATGCAGTGCCTCTCAGGTAGGTGTAATTTTGTCTTTCAGGGGATATTCGGTGATGTCTGGACATTTTTGGTTGTCACAATAAGAAAAATGTGGTGGCATCTAGTGATAGAGGCCAAGGACGCTGCTAAACATTCTACAATGCATACTACAACCCCCACAGCAAAGAATTATTTGACTCAAAATATCAACTGAGAAAACTTTGTGTACAGTGAGGAGTTAGTAAACTTGCAAAACTGACATTCTAATTGTTGGTCTTTGAAACTCTTGACAGTACTCTGTAATTTGCTGGTGGGAAAAGGGGCTGGCTTCCTCCAGAAACTGCTGTCATTGCCCCAGATTTCAGGAGAAATGTGGCAAGTTTTCAGATGAGATCCAAGGTTGACTGTTCTGGAAGGAGTTTTATAGATTCTCTAGATTGTCTCCACAACAGCAATCTCACAGTATCGTCCAGGGAGACCTGGAGGCCCCGGAGAATTTTTCAGGGAGTGTTCGAGACTAAAACCATTTTTATAATAATATTAAGGTATTATTTGCCTTTTTTTGCTCATTGTCTTATGAGAGTACAGTGAAGTTTTCTGGAGCCTACATGACGTACTATATTGCCACATATTAAATTCAGAAGCAAGTATCCAGTGCAAGAATCCAGCTGCTTTCTATTAAAGCAGACATTAAAGAGACTTGCAAAAATGAATAACAATTCTACTTTACTCACAAGTTTTTGTTTTTAAAGAATGTGCTTATTTTTTCACTAAAATGTGTCATTTATGTTAACATATAATAAGTTGTTATTTCAAACTAATTAAAAATAAATAATTTTGACAATACTCAGTTTTCATTTGTAATATAGGAAATATCAATAGATAAAACCATATAAACAAAAGTATTTTGGGATCCACAATAATTTTTAAGGGTGTAAAGGAGTCAACAGACCAAAAAATTGAGAATTGTTGATGGAGTGGATTAATTCTCATACTCACATTTGGGTATTAAATGCATGCATATGCATAATATGTTAAAACACATACTCTGACTAAGTAGATGTGATTTTATGCGTCAATTTGTTGGGGCCAAGTGGTGGACAGGTGTTTGGTCAAATACTCAAGAATTCTGGATGCATCTCTGAGGTTTTTCCAGATGTGATTAGCATTTGAATTCCTAGAGGAGGTAAAGTAGATTGCCCTCCTTCATGTGAGTGGCCCTTATCCAATCACTTGCAAGTCTGAATTGAACAAAAAAGACTAACCCTAGCGTAAGTGGGAACGCTTCCAGCCTTAACTGCCTTGAGCTGGGACATTGGTTTTTCCCACCTTTTGACTCACACCGGAACATTGGCTCTTTCAAGCCTCAGCTTGTTGGCTTTTAGACTAGAACTGCATCATTAGGGGGCACCTGGGTGGCTCAGTTGGTTAAGCATCAGAATTCAGCTCAGGTCATGATCTCACAGTTGGTGAGTTCAAGCCCCATGTCAGGCTCTTGCTGACAGCTTAAAGCCTGGAGTCCGCTTCAGAATCTGTGTGTGTGTCTCTCTCTCTGCCCCTCCCCTGCTTGTGCATGCTCACTTACTCTCTTGCAAAAATAAATATTTAAACAATTTTAAAAAAGAGTTGGACCTGGGGGGCCTGGGGGGCTCAGTCAGTTAAGCGTCAGACTTCAGCTGAAGTCATGATCTCACAGTTTGTGAGCTCGAGCCCCGCATCTGGCTCTGTGCTGACAGCTCAGAGCCTGGAGCCTGCTTCAGATTCTGTGTCTCCCTCTCTCTCTGCCCCTTACCCTGCTTATGCTCTGTCTCTTTCTCTTTCTCTTTAACAGAATTAAGTAAATTACATTGAATAAATGTTACATTAAATAAACATTTAAAAATAATTTTAAAAATATGCAAAATATTAAAAAAAAAAAAAAGAACTACACCATTAGCTCTCCTGGTTCTCAGGCCTCTGGCTTCGGACTGGAACTATACCGTTGACTCTCCTCGGTCTCCAGTTTTCTTACTGTCTGTCTTGGAATCTGTCAGCCAAAGTCATGTGAGCTAATTACTTATAAGTGAATTTATTTATTTGTATATTTCTCCTGTTCTGTTTCTCTGGCTAACCCTCACATGGTACGTCGGGGTGGGGTCTGAGTTTCTGCATCATAACAATCTTCTAGATGATACTAATGCCACTGATCAAGGGACCACATTTCTAGTGGCAAGGGTCAAAGCATCAGCATCACCTGGAAATGTATTAGAAATGTAGACTCCCAGGCAGTACCTCATACCTATAGATTCAGAATCATCTTTTGAACAAGATTCCCAGATGATTGATTTGCACATTCATATTTAAGAGACACTGTTCTAGCATAGTATTTCTCAACTTTGACCACATAGTAGAATCACTTGAATAGCTTTAAAAAAGATGCCTGGACTCCACTCTGCTTAAATCAGACCAATGAAATCAAAATATCGGTGAAAACACCACAAATCCTCTGTTTTAAAAGCTACATAGAAGAGCACCTGGGTGGCTCAGTTAGTTGAGCATCCGTCTCTCGATTTTGGCTCAGGTCATGATCTCAAGGTTCTCGAGTTTGAGCCCCACATCAGGTTCTGCACTGACAGTGTGGAGTCTGCTTGAGATTCTCTCTCTCTCTCTCTCTCTCTCTCTTCACCTCCCCCACTTGCGTTCTATCTCTTTCTCAACATAAATTAATAGACTTAAAAAAATAAAAACAAATGCTGCATAGTTAACATTAATATGCAATCATGAATGAAAACTATTGGTCTAGAGAAAAGACTGAAGATGAACAATTGCAGTCTTTGAGTCTTTTAATACAATTTTATAATTTTCCATCAATAATAATAATTCATAGATTAGTTATTAATACTAATTAATAACCATTAATTTCTGTGAGAGCAAAAGACATCAACTCGCTCCTTAGCATTTCTGGATGTGGAGTCAGTAGCTAATCAAGCAGCCAAATGCTCGAATAAGACACCAAAGGAAATCACAGCACTACTGTGTGTCAGAAGAGACTATACAACTTCTTGTGTGTTTGAGATCTCTTCCCGGAATGGTGATTTAGCTTCGAGTGTTTCCTGAGTATTCTAGGTCTAGGGTTGAATCGTTATGAATTGTACTGTGGAAGCAGACTCACAGAGCCGAAAGTGATCTTCCAGAACTGGACGTAGACTAGATTGTCTAGATTCATTTACAGATGGGGGAATCGAGGCTCAGAGAGGGCCATTCACTCACCACAGGAGGTAGTACAGTATAGTGGAGGCAAAAGACCAGAGTTCAACTCACAGCTCTTACCCCTTCTCGGGAGCCATCCTCCAAAAACCAAGCCATGCACTGCAGTTAGCACTGTCAGAAGTCTAGAAGTACAGTGATCAGAATGCCTCCATTGAAATTTCGCTCACTGGTTACTACGTATTTTATATATATTATTATATATGTATATTTTTCATCATTCAACAACTGTTTATTATGGCTCTGACAACTCAGTAGGAACTGAGTAGACCTCATTAAAAGTAATGATTTTGTCATACTACAATTATTTGTGGAATTATTAAGCCGAGCCAGTGATCCTGATTTCCACCTCAGTATTTACTTAATGGCATGTCACACTGACCTCGTTGGCAGATGTGGATGGCTGAAAAACGGAACTATTCACCCAGCTGGGAAAATGGGCCTGGGACCTTGATTCTGGGCCCACTCTCCTCTTCCCTCTGCAAACAGACTGGGGCCTTAAGAACAGGCACTGACAGTGGAAATCATTAACCACTAAAACCTCCTCCCAGCTTTTCCTCCTTTCTCTGAAAATAGCACTTAGAGAGAGAGCAAGTGAGGAATAAAAGAAAGAAAAGAAAAGACACACTGTTTGATGTACTGTATGTTGGAGGGTTCTGGAAAAATTTATAATGTGTTCTGAGCTCAGAGACAAAATTTTCCAAAAGGACATTTATACTATTTTCTTCCAACAGTCTGCATCCTGTTATACTCTGGAAGAAGTGACCTCATGGTGTTTGTATTTGTCTCTCTCACAAAACCTCTTTTATAGTATTGATGCATGTGCAGATCTTAGGATATGTAATACACGAGGCTCTGACTTGGGCAGGTCATTCAAAGAACAGGCTGTTGCTTTTATAATGGCGTCATCTTGTTTTATAGTGGCAGAGAGGCTGGGGGGGAGAATTGGACGGGAGGAAGTTCTATGCCAAGTTACTTGGAAAATATATGCCGCAGCAATTGAAGGGACCTAATAAAAGTGAGAGAATATTAACTAGTGATACATGTTATTATTCTCAGAGGAGCTGACAGTAATCACTATAATCCCTTACAGACTATTAGAATTATAAGGTGATTGCTTGCACATTACTTCATTTGTATAATACTTTACAGCTTATAAAAGTACTTCCTCATAGATCATCTTGGTTGTTTCTTCCAACATCCATGTGAGATAGGCAGCACCAGTAATATCCCACATTTATAGGTAAGAAAACTGAGGCTTTGAAAGAAACACAAATGGATAAATTCTTTTACATAGGACTTGACAACGTCAAAAGCCCTTTTATAGACGTTGAATTCAATCGAACTCCGCAAGAAGTGTCTGTAGCAAATAAAATTATTATTAATCTCGTTTTGCATATAAGGACACCAAGAGACAGAGTAAGTGGCTTAACCCAGATTTCATAGCAATTAAGCAGTACCTTGAGAAGCTAGATCCAGACTGACTCCTTAAAAAGTGCTCTCTCCACTTGGTAAAACTGCCTGTTCTATGCATAGAACATGGGCTTTGGAGTCGGCCAGACCTGAGTATAAATCTTGGCTCTTACACAGGCAAACCATAGGGTGAAGTCTGAGAAACCACTTAACCTCTCAAAACACAGCTTTCTAATCAGCAAACTAGGGAAAGTAATCCCTACCTCATGGAATTACTGTGAGGAAAAAAATGACCTCATGTTTGTAAAATGTTTAGCATAGTGCTTGACACACAGAAAGGGCTGTTACTGCAATAAATTTTATCTCTGGCCCCTACTGGTGCACAAGCCCATGCTCTCCCAACTTTAGTCCCTCCGGTGCTGCTCAAAAACTTTGGAAAATGTTATTTTTCCCCACCGAAGCTGTGGACTCCCTCTTGGAGCAGTGCAGGGAGATTCGCACTAGTCTCTGGAACAGAAGTCAAGGTTTGAAGAGCTAACGCTTTCATCTCCCTCCTTTCGTGGCTCCTAGAACTCCCCCAAGCCCCCAAGCCCCCCTCATTTCCAGCCCCTGTTCCCAGATAAAGCGAGAACCACATTCAGAAGGAAAACAAACTAGAGCTCTGTCCCAACATCTGGTTAACATACCAGAGCCCAGGACCCCACACTAAGAGGGCCCTGCGCTCTCTCTCTCTCTCTCTCTGTCTCTCTCTCTCTCGGGCATCTCGTCAACCTCAGCTGTCTCTGCTGCACCGCCAGGAAAAAAAGCACCTGAAAGTCAAGGCAGGTTTGAGGCAAAGCAGTGCTTACAGTCAGGGAATAATGAAGACTTATAGAGATCACCCCTGATCACTTAGTTGTTCAACATATTGATAATGCTCATGGGAAATGGATATGTCTCAAAGCTTTTCCCTCTTCCGGAAACTCGACACTGTATTAAGGTGGCGTGATCAGCACGATCCCTCTCCTGGCTTTACAGCCTCACGTGCACCTTGCACCCCCTCGTCCTGCACTGAGTTCGGGTCTCCCAACAGACCTCGTCGCTCCCATTTAGTGCTTTTGCACAAGCTGTTCTTTTCACCAAGACTTCACACCCATTGCCTGAACTGTTGTTGCAAGGTGAGCTGCTACACTTCACAAAGATGTAGCTCAAAGAGCTCTTCTTTGAAAAAATGCCCCCCTGGTTGGTGACCGCTGTTCCTGAGGATCTATCTGGGGTGAAGTCGGTGATTTTACCTTTCTCCGACCATCTTCATCACCACCTAAGTGCTCTGTATGCGCTTAATGTTCACATGCCTATTTCCTTCACAAGTCTGAGCTCACTGCGGTGAGTTCTTCTGTGGCTTCATGAAGCCCGACAGTGGACATAGGGTAGGCATTTAATGATTTTTTTGAAAGCCAGTATAGGAGTTTTCGAATCTTAATTATTTTTACACACTGGATACCTTCGGCTCCCTTGGACCTCCAGGACTATCGTGACTTTGCTGTTATTGTCATCCCTCATACTTGAGTTAAATTTTATTAAATATCAGCATGACAATGGTTACTTTTGTCCCGTCCAAGTTAATGGGCCTTTTGAATTCTAACTCACAACCCTGGCAACTCCGAGAAAACATGGAGTATTTAGAATCAGACTGAGAATCAAATTATCAACATCTCTCTACAGAAAGTAAATTTGATCTTTTTGAGATTCTGTTTCAGATTGGTATAACGCTTAGCTGTGTGTGAGGTGGGGTGAGAAAAACAGACAATACCTAGAGTGGCATCCAGTACACGGCCACTGCTCAGTAAATGCTGAATGTTTTTAGTTGATCGAGACTTCGTGGAACAATGAAAGGAGCCCCAAACACCCTGCATTTGAATCTTACCCTGCCTCTCATGTGATTGGGCCTCTTTAAATGTCAGTTTACCCATCTGGAATATGGATCCAATAATACCTACGATGAATGAAGCCTTTTTGTGACAGGGGGACATAATAGGAGACGTGGTAGCATGCACCTGAAAAAGAGGAAATTCCCAATAATAATAGATTGAATAAATGTTTGACAGTTAAAAATATAATTAATTCTGGGGCGCCTGGGTGGCTCAGTCGGTTAAGCTTCCGACTTCGGCTCAGGTCACGATCTCATGGTTTGTGGGTTCGAGCCCCACGTCGGGCTCTATGCTGACAGCCAGCTCAGAGCCTGGAGCCTGTTTCACATTCTGTCTCTCTCTGACCCTCCCCTGCTCATGCTGTCTCTCTCTCTCTCTCTCTCAGAATTAAATAAAACATTAAAAAAATAAAAATATAATTAATTCCACTTTTTTAGATCAAATTTCAGTTCCTAAAGAAGTTAAAAATTCTCAAAATCAGGGTACTGATTATATCGACTCATTCAAAATCAGTTCAAGTTATCATTTATTGATGTTTTTAAAACAGAAAAGTTAAAATTTAAAGATGATGTCACCTATAATTTTTTTTTAACAGATACCTTTTTTGGGATGCCTGGGTGGCTCAGTCGATTGAGTGTCCAACCTTTGGCTCAGGTCATGATCTTGTAGTTTGTGAGTTCAAGCCCCAAGTCGGGCTCTGTGCTGACAGCTCAGAGCCTGGAGCCTGCTTCAAATTCTGTGTCTCCCTCTCTCGCCTCCCCTCCCTACTCCTTCTCTCTCTCTCTCTCTCTCTCTCAAAATAAATAAACATTAAAAACATTTACAGACACCTTTTTTATAGATGTCAATATTTTTTGGAAAAAATTTGAAGAAGGGAGATGGTTAACTAAGCAAAACACATTTCAGTTAACAGATCAATGAAATTCTAAGAAGATAATTTTTTTAATGTTCTATTTAATTTTTTGAGAGAGAGAGAGAGAGAGACAGTGTGAGCAGGGGAGGGTCAGAGAGAGAGGGAGACACAGAATCAGAAGCAGGCTCCAGGCTCTGAGCTGGCTATCAGCACAGAGCCCAACACGGGGCTCCAACCCACCAACCGTGAGATCATGACCTGAGCCGAAGCCAGACGCTTAACTGACTGAGCCACCCAGGTGCCCCAAGAAGATAAATTTTTCTTTCTTTCTTTCTTTTTTTTTAGAAGATAAATTTTTAAATGAACAGAACTAATCACCTATTTCTTAGCAACTATTTTTATGAATAAAGACATATTTTAACCTATAGTATAGGAACATATAGTTAAAATACCGGACATAAATATAAGTAAATCAGAAATATCGGGAAAAACAGCTAATGAAATATCTAAGGACTTAACAAATGCAAGGACTGAAGATTTATTGAACACAGGTGCCAGCCACATACGGAGAAGTCCTTTGATTAACTGCTCACTATTGCATTTCCTCGCAGCTTCCCATCGTTTCTCCGGAGTCTCAAAAGCCAGGGTGGATGGCGTGTCTGCATGTGAGCTGCACAGCTATGACCACCCCAGAGAGCTCTTCCTAAGTTTCTAGCTGATGTTTAACATGAGAATAAAACATTAACAGACGCTGTGTCATAACTTGGCCTGCGTCTTACTGGCTTTTCTGGTGGCTCCATCTTGGCTGATGATCATCTGACACCAAGCTTGGAAAGCTGCCTGGTAAAGGGAAGGAGGGGTACGGGGCACCCGGGTGGCTCAGTCAGTTAAGTGTCCGAGTACTGCGTAGGTCATGATCTCAAGGTTTGTGGCTCCAAGCCCCGCTTGGGGCTCTGTGCTGACAGCTCGGAGCCCGGAACCTGCTTCAGATTCCGTGTCTCCCTCTCTCTCCTCCTCCCTGCTCCTGCTCTGCCTCTCACCGTCTCTCAAAAATGAATAAATGGGGGCTCCTGGGTGGCTCAGTTGGTTGAGCATCTGACTGCAGTTCAGGTCATGATCTCACAGTTCGTGGGTTTGAGCCCCGCATCGGGCTCTGTGCTGACAGCTCAGGGCCTGGAGCCTGCTTCGGATTCTGTGTCTCCCTCTCTTTGCCTCCCCCACTCATGCACCCTCTTGCTCTCAAAAATAAATGAACATTTTAAAAAAATTTTTAGATGAATAAATGTTAAATAAATAAAGGGAAGGAGGGGAAATGAAAGACAGTGAGAGAAAGGAGATTAACTTGTGTGATACTGGAAATTAAGATACCTGGAATGTAGTTTCACAGAAGCCATTAACTTACTGTGGGAATTTGGGAAAGAGATATCCCCACCTCTCTGTGCCTTCGTTCTGCATCTATAAAATGAAGCAATAGGATTAGATGGCCTAAAATGTTCGTTAGACCTAGCTGTAGTATTCGGTGCTTAAATTGCCATCTTTAATTACCATTGATCCCATACATTTATAGCCTTACCAAAACAATAAAACCTCTATTAATAAGACTAACCTGGCCATTTGAGTAGGTAAGTTTTATCAGTCCATCAATAAAAGGGAGGAGGAAACTAATGAGAGGTTTAGTATCTGTCATACCCTTTCATACAGTTCTCCTTATACATGATGCTAGTGCTGTAAGATAGCCCTTCCCCATTTTAGAAGAATAAAATTAATTTCTATAGACCAATAGCTTAATTACTATCAGTGTTATTTAGCAAGTTCAGAATGTGATTGCTTCTATTTATTTACACATTTCTTCAGTAAATACAGTTGAGCAACATGCCCGGTACTGGATTAGGTGTAGGGGTGTCATAGTAAACAAGTGTCTACGAACATCTTATTTCTTTTTCTGCTACACTGAAGGCATATTCTTTCCAAAATATCTTGAGAATATCAAGGAACCAGATCATTTAAAATTTTCAAAATACATCAAATATTTGGGGGAAGACCTTGAAGTCATTTGAGAGTAGCTTTCCAGTATTTAGGCTCTGACTCTTATTTTACATTTAAAACATGAACTCCACAGGGGCACCTGGGTGGTTCAGTTGGTTAAGCATCCGACATTGCCTAAGGTCATGATCTTACCATTTGTGAGTTCGAGCCCCACATTGGGCTCTGTGCTCACAGTACAGAGCCCGGAGCCTGCTTCCAATACTGTGTCTCCCTCTATCTCTTCCCCTCCCTCTATCTCTCTCTCAAAAATAAAAAGCATTAATTTTTTAATAATGCGTTCCTGAATGCATTCCATGTAGTAGACATTAAGCTAGGTACTATGCAGGACCAAAAACTCAAAAGAATTCAGATTTTAAAAAGGGGGAATTCAGATCATATCAAAGTGAATGAAAGATTCTGCTGAATTTGTTCGAGGTTGCTGCCGCTGCTCTCCCTACTACTACTAGTAAAAATAATAATTCACCTTTACTGGGTCCCCACTGTTTGCCAAACACAGTGTTAAAGAGCTTTGAAAGCATTACATTAGTCTTCTCAATGCCTTTATAACATAGGCACCATTCCCAGTGCAAGGATGAGGAAGACAAAGAATTCGGGATGCTAGGTAACTTGCATAAAGACACAAAGAAAAATCAGTAAAGCTGATATTCAAAGGCAGGTTCTTTTAAGCCCAAAGATACGGCTCTTCACATCAAATCTAACAGTCACGTTAAGATCTCAAGCCTAAGTAATTACCAGAGAGATGAAGCTGTTACTACCATAAAACTCAAGGGACACCTGGGTGGCGCAGTTGGTTGAGTGTCTGGCTCTTGGTTTCGGCACAGGTCACCATCTTGTGGTTCATGGGTTTGGGTCCTGCGTCTGGCTCTGTGCTGGCAATGCAGAGCCTGCTTGCTATTCTGTCTCTCTCTCTCTCCCTCTTTCTCTCTCGCTCTCTCTCTCCCTGCCACTTTCACATACTCTCTCAGAATAGATAAATAAACTTAAAAAAAATGTTTTAAATACCATAAAAATCAAGATATGCATTGGGACAAATACAATGAGTTAAGATCCAAAGGTGTTCACTTTCCAGTGCCAGTAAGACGTGTAAGTGAATGTGAATGTCCAGTGGGAATTGAGCATGAATAGGGTTTAAACCTGCTCTTGTAAAAAAAGTCAGGCAAAGAGATAGCAGATGCTTAGAGGACAGCCTGCGGGGTACTCTGAAACTAATTATGGCAAAAGAGATGGGGGAACTTGACATGCCTGAGCACATATGGACAGGCCAAGACTTCTAAGACCTTAGAAAGACTTCTAGGTAGATTTCACGGTTTCGTGCACCTGGCTGCATAGTACAGGAGGTTAATATGTGTGTGTAGACTGAGGGGCTAGACATGAAGTGACCTGTTACATTTCGGAAGGCGTAGCCTTGGGTTTTTCTATTATGTTAGGTAAGGTAAAGTCTGAGAGATTCCAGTAGGTTTTTTTCTTCTTCTTCATACTTTTTGGACTGAGACCCATGGTAAAAAGTACATTTTTATCAGAATCCAGCACTCATGTTCCTACAGATGCATATACTTAGATAACACAAATTCCTGATAGAAGGAAATTTTCCTTTACTATATCATTATGCTTTGATACCTTTCTTTTTTGTTTTTTTTAAATTTTTTGTTGTTTTAATTTATTTTTTGAGACAGAAGTAGAGAAAGAGTGAGCTGGGTAGGGGCAGAGGAGGGAGACACAGAATCTGAAGAGACTCCAGGCTCTGAGCTGTCAGCACAGAGCCTGACACACGGCTCAAACTCATGAACCATGAGATCACGACCTGAGCTGAAGTCAGACACTTAACTGACTGAGCCACCTAACTGCCCCCATATTTTTCTATTATATTTCATTTTTTATATTACTAGATGCAATTAACTAAGTTAATTTCCCTACCCACTAATGGGCTACACCGTGCTGCTTGACAAATATTTGCCAAGAAGTCACTGGGGGAAGGTAAGTACTAGCAGCCTATCTTCCCTAGAGGGAGAGAAAAACTCAGATAGTCCGTGAGACATGTTGGTCCATTATTAAGAACATGAGATTTGAGGATGAAAGTGAGTTCAGAGTCATGATAGCAGTTTGGGGGTTCTGGGCACAGGGTTGAAACTCTATAGTAGTTAAGTTATCTGGAGGGAGAAAAATTGAATGAAGCAGAAGGTCAAAAACTGAACTATGTAGAATACCCACAGTTCTGCACTGGACTGAGAAAGAGGAATTAAAAAACAAACAAACAAAAACCCTACAATGTTTATTTCAGGACTTTAATAAAGTATATTTTATGGCAATTGTTTTAGAGTCAGGGATTATCGATCTATTTTAGGTTGTTTTTGTAAATAACTCACCAATGTATGCTGGTGCATTGTGGGCTAAAAATAATTTATTCTCAGTGGGGTTGTGAATCAAGTTTCTTGTCTAAAAAGGTTTACACGAGTACAGCAAAGTCGGTTTATTCTGCCATCTAGTGGCCTGTTTTATTACACTGTCAGCTGCAAGCGGACAAGTATTGACTGAGAAACCCAAAACATTTCCCCAAAGAGACTTTTTAAAATTTTAGACAGATAGCCTGAGAGCAGGGAGAGAGGCGCAGAGGGAGAGAGACAGAGAATTTTAGGCAGGTTCCACGCTCCACACAGAGCTCAACAGGGGGCTCTTTCTCACAACCAGGAGATCATGACCTGAGCCAAAATCGAGACTTGGTGCCTAACTGCCTAAGCAACCAGACACTCCATAAAGACACATTTTAATTATGAGACTGCTGTGTGAATATTAAAGACCATTCAAGAGGGCTAGGAATATGAAATCTGAGGTAGACTCTCCTCTTAAAGTTGAGATTGGCCACCTTTTCAAAATATTCCTCTTCACAAAATTCTAGGAAAAACCATAAATTAACTAGGAATAAGCCTAACATAAAACGAACAAGGCATTCATTAAGACAATTCTAGAACTCTGTCAAGGTACACAGAAGAATGATAAAGTATGCTGTGTTTATTGAAGGAATATTCATTATTGTAAATATGCACACTTGTTTTCAAGTTAGGTATAAGTCAAATAAAAGCCCAGGAAACTCCATCCAGAATTTTATTTGTTTGTATATCGGAACATTACAAATTGGTTCGAATGTTTAAATGAAAGGGAAGATGTGAAACAGTAACCTTCCAAAAGATAAGATGAAAAACTTGTTTAATATGTAAAAAGGTATCATAAAATAATAGTTATTAAAATATATAAAATTATGCAGAATGAGCCGTGTAGGCCAATTGAATAGCACACAGAGTCCAGAAACAGAATCATGAAAAATATTGAAATTAAGCTGATGATTGAAGTGACGTTTCAAATCGGTGGGGGGAAAAAAGAGCAAGTATTCAATGAATGGTGTTGCCAAAATGTGTTATGCATTTGGAAAAAAATAGTTATTTCCAAGCCATATATCAGCATAAATTCCTTATGGCTTAGAGAGGTAAATTTAAAAAACAAAATTATAAAAGTGTTAAGGAGAAAATGCAGGGTAATTTTTTATAACCATATGGTGGGGAAAACCTAAGCAAAACACAATCCCAGAGCCATAAAGAAAAGGTTTGAAACACTTGACTACATAAAAATTTTCAATTTGTCTGTGATGACAGACACCATAAACAAAGTTAAACAACAAGTGACAGACTGGAAATTGCATTCAGAATATAAAAATGCTTCTACATCTATACATCAATAAGAAAACAGGTCAATAAAAACTGGGCCATTGGTGCGGACCAGGATTCACTGAAGAAATACAAATAGCAAATAAACTGATAACAAGATGCTCACCCTTAACACTGATCAGAAAAATGCAAATCACAATCAAAATCAGATAATTTTACTTATTTTTGAAGTTTGGAAATACTACGAATGTGTAATAATGCGAGGAAATGAGCACTCTCAAACACTCTGGAAGGGTAATCAACTGTTGAAGCTGCTTTGGAAGGCAGTTTGGCAGAATCTATAAAATTTCTAAGTGTACATATTTTTGACATAGCAATTCTACTTCTGGAATGAATCCTCAGGAAGTATTCACATATGTTCACAAAGATGTGTCTTCATTGCTTCGTTTTTAAAAATAATGGTGAAAAATAGGAAGCACTTTAAAGCAAAATAATTTCTCTTGCTTTCTAAAACATTGTGCTCTCCCGGTCTTCTCCCCTCTTCTATGGCCATTCAGACTGGGTCTCCTTTCTCTTCATCTCCTCTCAGTTCTCCTGTTACAGGTCCCCAGGACTCAATCCTAAGACTTCTTTCCGTCTATCCTCATTTCTTTGGTGACCTCCTCTGGCCTCTTGGCTCTGATTCAACATCTCTTACTCTCCACTTGACAATTTACGTTCCTCCCTCATACATTCCTCCTCTGACCTCCAGATGCCTGCTGGCGTCTCCTTTTCTGTGTCTTAAATGCATCCCACACATAACGTGCAAAAACAAAAAACAAAAACATAAAACTCAAAAACTCTCCATCTTCTCTTCCAAGCCTGTTCCTACCTCACTTTTCGAGATCTCAGTAAATTGAAATTTCATCATTCCAAGAGCTCAGGCCAAAATTCTAGAAGCCATATTTGAAATACTTTCTCTCTGTTCAATTTGCCGGAAATTTGTACAGCCCTATTTTGTCCATAGTTTAAAACCATAGGAAAATTTTACTCATGGTTCACCTCCTCCATTCTAACTACTCTGGTCCAGCCACCATCATCTCCTACTTTATTGATTGAAACAGCCTCTAACTTGTCTCCAGACTTCCACTCCCTCCTGTGATCTACTTTTAATAAGGCAGATAGAGTGCTTCTTTTAAAATGAAAATTAGATCCTGTCTCTCTCCTGCTTAAAATTCTTCACTGGCTTCCCATCTCCCTCACAGTAAATGTTGGTATTTGTACAACGTCATATAAACCTGACCTCAGTATAATTTCCTCTCTTCCCAGTTGTCCATCTCCTTGCTTTCTCCCCTCCCCACCCACCTCCAACCAACACTCTCTCCTGGCTCACCGTATTCAACACACTTTGCCCTCCTTTCAAATCTTCTACCTCCAGACATAACCTTGGCATGGGGCCCATTCACTTCCTGTTCCTTCTGCTTGTCATTATTACTTGTTCCCTGACCTATTTCAAGTGTTCACTCAAATGTCACTAAGCCTTTCCTGCCTACCCTATTTAAAAGTGCATGCTTCATCATTACCATCTGACATACTGTGTGTTTTGGTTTTTATGAATTTGTGTATTTATTTCCTGCCTCCTCCTACGTTGTTTTTAACTAGGTTTTTGTTTGGTTAGTTGGGCAATTTTGTGTATTATTATTCATTAATGTACCTCCAGCTCTTAAAATAATTGTTGGACACACAGTAGGTGTTCAGTAAGGATCTGCTGATTGAAGGAATGATGGAAGTCTGTCAATAAGAGAGTATCATCAGACAATGATCTTTAAAATTTTGTTTATCTATTCTTCAAAAGGACTTTGAGAAACTATGACCTCAACTTTATTTTAATCATAATGTTTTATTGCAAAATATATGCTTTTGGATGTTTTTTAATATTGTGCACATGCTTTAAATATATTGTCATCCAAATCTAGGTGTTATAAATTCACTCATTCAATTTATGTAAAGTGTCTATATATAATCCCAATAGCAAAGACAGTTCTTGCATTTGTGTCAGAAACATTTGACTTCATTTCCAATTCAAACAGCATATAAATACCTGGGCCAACCATTTCGTTTTCAATTCTAAGCTTTCCAATTGCCTGAATAAAATCAATGTTATGTCTCAATATGTTAAAACTTTCTGTCCCTTGTTCTTGCAGTCCCTTTGAACAAGAAGCTATGCATTTTCCAGCTGTCTTTGGATTTGCATCCCCAAGTCATTTCTATCTTGAGGCAATTGCATCATAGTGAAAGATAAGGATTGATGAGAGGTGTACCTCTCTGCTGTTAAATGGGTGAATGAATGGTGATTGATTGATTGATTGCAAGCGTGGAGAGAGGAAAGGAGACCTTTCAGTCAAAAGGCTCATTCTCAGGCAAATCAATTTTAGGTAAAAGTTCCTTTGGAAGTTGAAGATCTGGAAATCATTTCCTTTTCCCATTCCCATACATTCTTGGAAAGTCTATGAGCAACTCTGGGTACTCAGACACCCACACCCAATTCTAATAAAATTCATAAAAATGAATTAAGAGAAATACTAGCAGACTCTGATATTATAGCACTGGCATCATCTTTTTTTTTCTCTTAGAGCAGTTCGTAAATATTATAGAATATTGCCAATAGCTTTACATATGAAAGTCAGTTGCAACAAACTTCCCCCTTCCCTATATACAACTACTATTTTCCTATCCCACATGGTTGATAGTCGCTTTCAACCTCATCATATCATGCGTTTTGTTACAGCTCTCTGTACCTATACCACTTCCTCTCCCTAAATGGTATTTTCTTAAAGGACTATACCATTTCGACTTTACAATCCTCATACAATGCCTTAGATAGAGTAGGCTCTCAATGACATTTTGAGTGAACTAATACATGAATAAATGAATGGAAGTAAATGCTCTGTCCCCCTTTCCTCCTCTTTGTCTCAATGATTAAAACACATTTAATTTTAATGTTTATTTTTGAGACAGAGAGAGAGAGAGAGAGAGAGAGACAAAGCATGAGTGGGGAAGGGGCAGAGAGAGAAGGAGACACAGATCCGAAGCAGGCTCCAGGCTCCGAGCTGTCAGCACAGAGCCCAACATGGGGCTTGAACCCATGAGTCCTGCGATCATGAGCTGGGCTGAAGTTGGACGCTCAACCGACTGAGCCACCCATGTGCCACCACAAATAATTTTTTTAAATTTTATCTTGCATGCCTAATGATCTATACTTATTGGACAATAAGTTCTAGACATTTAACACACTTACAGACATTATCTCATGTTTCTTCCCCATTTTGTGGTGAAGAACCATGGGTAGACCAAGATTCAGCTTACACTTAGAGAAGTAGTATCCCACAGACAGAAAATATCTTTCTAAATGCACAGCCACACACACTGTGACCATTAGGTTGTAAGTGTTGATCTGCAAAATGAAGAGCCATGGATGAGTTAGTACTTAGCCAATAGATCTTCTAATACAACATCATGATACTTGAGATTTAGTAGGTGTTTTAAAAGAAGTCTGAAACTGGGCATTCCTTCCTTAGCAACTTAGATATAATTTATTAAATTATATTTTAGAAAGTTTTTTAAGAGTATATAAAGTAGTCCTTAGCTAGTACTTGAAATCTTTTTTTAAAAATACCAGAAAGGCATCACAACATATATATCTGCCAAAGGAAAAAAGAGAATGGCTGTTTTTATGACATGAGCATGTGTTCATGCATGCACATTTATCAGAGCAAAAGCAAAATGGAAATTTACAAAAGCAGAGAAAATTTTTGTGTGTGAATCCTGTAGTGCTTTTGATATTGATTATTAGTAGCAACAGCAGTGAAAACAATGCCAAAAAAAAACCACCCCAAAATAACAAAGGCAAGCAAGAAAATGGTCAGAGAAATCAGTACCCTTCTCCCTGCCTCCCTGGAGATAGGAAACTTCTGCTGCATAGAAGCGATGAAGCCATTTCCAGGTTAGAAAGAAATTACTACAAAGTTTTATGAGGTGCAGAGTTAAGACAATATTCTATGTCTCTGTTGGTACTGTATTTTCCACATTCATTTCAAGTTAATACAGACAGAAATGTAGTAATTTCAGAGACAGAAATGAATAGAAGGTGGACCGTTATACCTTCAGTATAGAACCCCTAGTCCAATAGATGTAGTCTAGTTCGAAAGCAAAAAAAGACTGCATTACTCAATTAAAATATAGTAATCAAGTCCAAATTTCCAGGAATACATGCTACTATTCAAATAGAAAAGACTCAACCGAAGCCAGAAAATTTAGAGAAAAAACAAAAAACTTGATGAATGGTAACTAAATACCAGAAATTTAACTGCATTATATACCAATCAGATCTTCATACTAAGGACTGAGTGTAGTATTAAGGTCTTATAAAAATATCACACTATTCTAATTACTATAAGTTGAAAGTATATCTTAAATTTTGTCTTTACTCATCTTTTGCATTTACTTGTGTCTTCACCCTTATAGGATAGAGGAGACTCTGGTAAATCTGAAAGTAATAAATTAAATTAGCAAGTAAAAATATCACTAAATTTGGACAGACAGTTGAAATATTCATACCAAAACTTCATAGATGATATTAAAAAGTAAAACACAGCCTAGGAATAAGTATTTGCAATGCATATGACAGGTGAAATGTACATATAATCAATACACAAAAAACTCATTTATATCAATAAAAAATACTCTGGCTTTCCAAATGAATAATAAGCAAAAGATACAAACTCATAAAAAAGAAATATGACTTATCAATCCCCACATGAAATAAAATTTCAATCTCCCTAAAAGTCAAAATTCAATAAAAACGTCAAGATTTTTTTTAATATAAAACGTTGGAAACAATTTAAGCTACTGAAGAAAATTACCTTGTAAGTGTGATCAGAATTTGAACAATGGAGTTTACTTATTATCAATTATATGACTTAAAATAGTAAAATATATAAATGGTTTAAAGACCTTGTGAAACATTGGTATAATATAACATTGTATTTTCAGTGAAATAATAAATTTGAAGAATGCTTAATGGTATAATGAAATTTAGAATGTGTAATATTAAATGAAAAGGCAAGACTTAAGTTGAAAATATTATTTCAATTTCATTTTTAAAATATAATAATGACAGTAATTGCTTAAGACAGTCATTACTTTATGCTCCTCTACATGTAGCTCCCTCTCCCTCACCTCTCTCTCTCTCTCTCTCTCACACACACACACACACACACACACACACACACACACACACTTCCTGTCCCATACCATCCTATCCCCTATCTTTACTTCCTTTAATTGTCACAAAGAAAGCTTTTAAATAAAGCAATCATTCTGAAGTCCTCAGAATGCTATGCTCTTGATCTAATACCTTATTTTCTGAAAAATAATGTGGGCTAATTTCAATATATCTCACATTCCTATTTATCTCAACATTAAAGTGTTGTCTGGGTATATGTTCTAAGAAGCTCAGAGGAAGACAGGTGTTTTGCCTGCTTCCTCTTAAGAACTATAACTTAAAAATTTCTTCTTCCTTCTTCAGAAGTTTAGCTCTTCTCAGGTTCAAACCATCTGTCTGTGTCATTCACAAGGCTTCCCAAAACTATCATCTCTTGGCCTTATTCATGGAAATCTTTATCTTTTGGATCACTCTCTTCCTTTCCATCTTTACTGTGCTAATAATTATCATCACCATCACTATCATCACGTCATGTTCATTCTCATCGTTATTGACACAGATAATACCTCTAGCACTTAGTATGTAACAGACACTATCATAAGCATTGTGTATGTTTTAATGCAGTTCCCACAAAACCCAAAGAGGCAGACATCATTATTATATCCATTTTGAAAGAAAAAAATCATTCAGGCTGAAGTTAGCCACTTTCTTCAAGTCTCATAGCTTGTAAGTGGCAAAATTGGCATTCGAACCCCTGTAGTCTAGCTCCAGAGCTTATGCTGTAAACTATTTATTTATCTTGTCTCTCAATATAAAGACTTAGTTTTGATGTCTTCAGTATCCAAGTAGACATTCAAACTCTCATCTGCTTGTTCTTTGACTGCCTCTTGCTGATAAAAATCACATAATCAAGGATAATGGGTTTCTTTTTACATTAGTTACTACATTCTGAGCCTGCGTTCTTCTAAAGCCAGACTCTGAGAAAAGGTAGATATGATGGCTAATTTTATGGGTCAGGGTAGGCTATAGTCCCAATTATTTGGTCAAATACTAGTCTAGATGTTGCTGTTGAGGTATTTTGTAGATGTGGTTAACTTTTTTATAGTCAGTTGACTTTAAGGGAGATTACCCTTGATAATGTGGGTGGGTCTCATCCAATCAGTCAAAGGCCTTAAGGGAGCAAAAGCTGAGATTTCCCAAAGTAGAAATTCAGTCTCAAGGAGACTGTAACAAGAATTCAGCCTGGGTTTCCATGCTTCTGGCCTATTCTACATAATATAACTTGCCCACTCTTACAATTACATAAGCAAATCTTTTAAATCCTACTCTTCCTTCCCCCTCTCCTTTTCCTCTTTCTTCTAGTATATATGTCTACACACACACACACACACACACATTTTATTGGCTATGTTTCTCTAGACAACACTGACTGATACAGTAGGTAAGAAAGAAATGCAAAACATGAATTTATTATCAGGTTGGTTAACCATGTAACAAACACTTGAAAGATGAAAATGAGGAGAAAAAACTAGGCAATGCTTTGTAGGGAATACTCAGGGTAAATGAAGTGCCTAACCTACAGTTAGTTAAATATACTCCTTTTCAACCTAGTGAAAATTTGGGCCAGTCAAGAAATAAGAATGTGTGGCTCTTGCCTACAAGGCAAGATATAAATTTAGTAATTATCACAATTATATATTGACTGGGTCATAAAATAGGTAAAGGTAAAATATGATGGGAATATAGAATTGGGGAAAAAAAAAAAAAAAGTGTTCCTTCCTGAGTCTGAAAATCCAGGAAAGGATGTAATTTATCTGAGCCCTGATGTATCATCATAATTTTCAGAGGCAGAAATGGGAAGAAAACAGTTCAACCACTTTCATGCAACTAAGGGGATTGATTCTTCAACAGGGAATTCATCAGCTCTCTGTCAGTGTGATACCTGCATCTCAACCACTAATTTGCATTCAGATTAGTATAATGGTCTTTTGTTGTGTCTTGGATTTGACATATACTCATTTGAAAGGATGGCAATGTTTTAATTCTGTTCTATTCAAAGGATGAACTAATAAAAAATGGCTTCATAAAATCTTCATTCTATAAAAGATGCTATTTTGTTATAAATATGTATGGTTATTGGTTATTTCCAGCATAGCTGAAAATGGACGCCGAAGAAATCATAACAAAAATTGTGTTTTAACGTGGCCTCTAGAGCATGTGGTCTTGGTAAAATTTTATTACAGTGTCTCAAAAATACAGGGTCTTTTAATGTAGCTCTTAAAAATAAAATCAGTAGTGGTTTCACAGATCTCCAATATTTATAAGCTAAGTAGTTCATCTCATTATTCAGGGCAGTGTGTAACACATTTTTCTAGAAGACTATAACCCTCTTAGCTCTGCTCCAAGGCTTAAACTGTCAGAATTCAACTGTCACTTGGAAGTCCTCAACGACTGAGGATCGGAAAAACAATCTTTATGCCTATAGGTGGAGCCACGTGAACATAATTTTTAGAATTACTTCATTTAATTATTTATTTAACCTTAAATCATGTCTCAGGCAAATACTTCCCCCCCTTTTTCCTCTTTCTCCCTCCCTCTCTTGTTTTTTCTCTCTTTCTTTTTTTATATTTTTATTTATTTCTAGGAGAGAGAGAGAGAGAGTGAGCAGGGGAGGGTCAGAGAGAGGGAGATACAGACTCTGAAATAGGCTCCAGGCTCTGGGCTGGCAGTCAGCACAGAGCCCGACGCGGGGCTCGAACCCACGAACCGCGAGATCATGACCTAAGCGAAAGTCGGACGCTTAACCGACTAAGCCACCCAGGCACCCCTTGTTTTTTCTCTTTAACAGAGAAGTCCATTTCTCTTTACTGTTCTTTGGTTATTTCTTTCACTTTCCTTGTCTCTTTCTCCAGGGTGGTTCCTTCCCTCTTTCTCTCCCTTCTTCCTTGAGTATTAAAACTATTACTGAAATATATTTTTATGCTAAAATGTGAGCTTCCGACTTTTATACTTGAAAGGATCCTTGTGATGCTCTACTACTCTAGTTCCTTCTGCCTGGATTTTTTGAACCAAAGTCTTGGCAATTTCAGGGTTCATCAGAACTCTTTCTCTCCCAATCGACTAGGCATGTCACAGAATCCTAAGGAAAAGAAAAAAAGTTTTATTTCTTCCCTTTAGAGCTCTACTTCTTCTTGCCCTCTCAGGAGAGTATTTTTCTTTTTATATTTGATATACTAAACACAGCTATACCTCTCAACACCCTTACTTAAGACTCACTTTTTTTGCAAAAGGGCAAAAAATATTTTTGGGTAGCGTGCTGGTGATAATAAGCCAATTCTTTGCTCACCAAAAACGTCCTAAGCACCTTCAAGCTACTATCATTGTATGTTAAATGTTTCTCTTTTCTCCGCTAACAGCAATTAGGTCAGTGGGAAGGGAAGGAAAAAGAACAAAGGGTGACCAAAGTAGTGAGATAGAATCAAAACCAAATTCCCACTTTTAAAGTAAAAGGAAAGATAAGGTCAAAAAAACGGCCTTTCTCACGTAAGCTACCCAGACATCAGAACCCAGACTTCTAGCCTGGTCTTATTTCTATGAAATTTGTCACTTTGGTTCCTGGGGAAGTCATAGCGTTTAGATCTCTCAACTGGAAAAACAAAAATTTCTGAGTTTTCGTGTCCTGAGGGCTCTCATTGCAGAAGATGCTGCATTTGATTTTGTGGCAAGTTATTAAGGAAGCAGAACACATCAGTTTTGTTCTTGAGGAACTTAAAACCAAAGTGAAGGTGGAACTGACCCCTTTGGAAAAACAATGAAGACAGAAGTTGTCGTGGAAACATTGCACACATCCTTATACATCGTGACCACACAGAGATAGGCTCAGTCCATAGGGTACAGTCGAAAACCTTCATGGAAGAAGCCATTAGCAGTATCAGAAGAGAAGTGTTTCAATCCATTGTCCAGGAATGTGGGCAGCAGGCCATGCAAAAGAAAAGAGATATGTGTAAACTCCCCAGACAGATCAACTGCTTCATTTACATAGGACGTTTTCTAGTCAGAATTAACAATAGAAGTTGGGGCAAAGCAAGGTGTTTTGGAGATAGTGGGCGGAGAGTGGTAGAAGAAACACTTCTAGTTTTAGATGGATTCAAGTGAGAATTTAGAAACTTATGAAAAAGCATCATTCTTTTACATTTTACTAGGGACATTTTCAAACCCACATCAGAGTTGAGTGATACCACGAACCCCCGGGTGCCCACCTGCTGATAAATATCAACATTTTGCCAAATATTTGAGTGGAGATTTATTACTGCTACTGACCATGTGAATTATTCTGTCTCTTGGGAGTGGTGGAGTGTACATGGATAGGTTATCAGAAGGGAATTCTGGATTTTCAAGCCAGAAAGAGTTTAACCATTCATGGTAAGTCAAAATAATTCTGCTTTTAAACTAGCCTGCCATAGGCCAGACACAGGAACAAAATGGCAAGTCCTTCAGAAGTCAGGTTTCTGGTATGAAGGTCTTCCCAGGGGAACTGACGTAAGGAAGAGAGGTCTTAATGGGGACAGTGCTTCTCACTGGGCATAGAAAGAAATATAGTCTAAGGGTAAGGAAAGAAGACAAGTATTCTTACAAAGTGGAAACACCAATAACAGCCAGATAAGATACTGGAAGTAGAAGTGATATTTGATAAGAACTCTACAAATACTATTCTAGGCATTTTACCCATGTTATTCCACTTAAATACAAAAAAAAAAAAAATACAAACAACCCACAACACTTTAAAAAGTTTCCCCCAGTTTACATGTAAATAACTGGGGCATAAAGCTGCTAAGTCACTTAATTGCTGACACAGGCCTGGCTAGAAAAGAGATCAGTTCAGTCTGATCCCCAACTGTGTTTGTTCCCCCCCCCCCACAACCAGGTAACCAGAAAGAGAAAATGAAGTCTTGTTCAACGTTGTCCTGCTCAGGGACCCAAGGCCAGAATGACTTCTAGCAGTGAGCAGTGTAGAATGTTCTGATACCCAGAAGAATATGCAGTCCAGATAAGAAAACGCCGTCTTCTTCAAGCAGACTGTGGATTGGGCATAGCTAAAACCCTATGCTTTTTTAAAGCCTTTCCTTAATGTGCTTTCTTTTTTTAGTTTTTATTTTGCATGTGTTTGAACATGAAAGGGCATTGTCCACACGTAACACGTAGAAAAGGACTTTGAAAGGTGATGGTGGTGGGAATTTCCAGAATGGAGTAGATGAGTAGACTTGGTGAGTTGGGTGGGTGTTGAAGAGAAACTGGGAGGTGTAAGGTGAAGACAGACAGTGTGCTGGCTTCATTCTCTCCTGGACTTTCCCTCACAGGCTGCCTTTGTCTTCTCTGTTATGGGGACAGGTTTGCTCATAGAGCACCAGTAGCCTTGGGAAAATGTGTTTCCCTAAGTTTGATTGGGGTACAGGGTACAGGAATAAACTTTTTTCAAGTGGTGCTATAAATTTTATGAGTATCAAGGGAAAAATGGTTCTAAATATGTGAATTCGTGGATGTGGTGAGTTAGAATATGGACAAAGTATCACAGAGACCCAGTTTGCATTCTGGCCCTACGTGATCCAAACGACTGTAAGCAACATACTCGATCGTTGGGATCTTGGTTTCTACAACATGGGGACAATGAAAAACTTATTGCAAGATATACTTGAAGATCACCAGTGTAGCTCCTAACACCTAGTAGGTATTATGTATGTGGCAACTGTCGTGACATGAGTGGTGGGGTAAGAGAGGACAGGGACTGCTGTGGAATGGTTTTGAGACCAGTAAACAGGAAGCATTTTGATGTGGCACCAACAGAAAGTGGTTAAGTAGGAAGGGAAAAGCGGGTTTGGGTTTTTAGAATCACTTTTAGAGGAGCAAGTAGGTATACGTTATGCTTATGTTAGCATCTCCATTCTGGAGAGTGAATCATTTTCCTCCCCATTATGCCATTTCTCTTAACATTCCTACCAAATGCTGGAAATTTAAAAGAAAATTTCCTAAGTGAAAGCTGAACTTCTAGGATCTGGGTTCCATGAAACTACAATGCTGGCCACTCTTCATGAACTTTTTTGGCATCTGGATCATATCAACTTTCCTTGAATCATAGATCTTATCTTTCTCACTTTTGCAAAAGCAAATTAATAATATTGTTTCCATGTGGCTATATTTCTTTGTATAGCAGGACAGAAAAATGTAAAGTGCTCCGGGAGGAACCAAATGCATTGTATACGACTGGCTGTACTAGCAGGCTCCTCCCATCTAATGTAATTTATTCTAAAAGTAAGTACAAACACGTTCTTTACACATGTACAGCTCTTATGAGTTTACCAGCTCCTTTATTTCATGTACTTCTCATGATGGTAGTATGAGACAGGTACTAACATTCTTATTTTCTACAAGAGGCAGCCAAAACTCAGAGTTCCCGTGTCTTTTTTTGGCATTCCATAGCTAATGAGCAGTTGATCCACATGATCTGACTTCAAATTTGATATAGTTTTTTCACTGTGTATCTCCATTTCTTAGTTTCATCATTCAACATAAGATAAAACATTAAAACAATGTTTGTCCTTGCTCTCAAAGAAACCTCAGTTTC
The DNA here is from genome assembly GCF_008692635.1 of Crocuta crocuta. NCBI lineage: Eukaryota > Metazoa > Chordata > Mammalia > Carnivora > Hyaenidae > Crocuta > Crocuta crocuta. The sequence continues at coordinate 12,165,274 of NW_027528417.1, read as the reverse complement.
ATTTGGCAAGGAAACACACACACACACACACACACACACACACCTGAGTAAAACATCCCTACAGGCAAGATATCAATATATAATGCCAAGTGCCTTACAAGTGTTACTCACAACAGAGTTACTATTAACAGGAAAATAGAGTTTGAGATCCCTATGAGTTGGAGTGGTCAGGGGCATATCATAGAGCAGGTAAGAAGGAGATTTTTGAAGAGTAGAAAGCCAGGCACCAGTTGAGATGACTCTAATGATCGAGTTGTCCTCCACCCCCGGCTCTAACTCTCATCTGTAAGCATTCCAAAACGAATAGGACATTGCATTCTTGGCTGGAAATGAAACAAGCAAATGAATCATCTGAAAATGCAGGGTTGGAGTAGGTTCTCATGTGATTAGTCTGGGAGATACCCATGTTCCCGGGCTCCCTGCTGACAGCGTACCTGCAGTAGCCAAATCGGTGATGGCTGACACCTTTCATGTTCTACTATCCAGAGCCTCACTCATAAGCAGAGTTCAACAAACCAAATCATAACTTTTGTGAGTCAGGGCGGTAAGCTCTGTGGACAGGGACACAAAGGAAAGAGCACTACACTAGGAATCAGAAGAATGGGACTTTGTCTTAGTGCTGTAGCAACTGGCTGAGTATGTCCTTGAGCAACTCACCTCATCTCTCGGAGTTCTAGTTTCGTCATCCTTAAAATGGGCCTAATGATATGTGCCCATCCTACCATTTTCTGAAGCATAATGAGGCCACATATGTGAAAGTGTCATGAAAATGGTAAAATATTATATAAAAATATACAAATGTACAGATTATACAAATATACATGATATACAAATATTACAGAATTTCCAAGGGATCCTTTCTATAAAATCCACTCCAAGTCTCTTTGGCAACTTATCAAGCAGTTGTTGAAAACATTTTTTTGTCCTTTTCACAATTCCCAAATATCTGTTGTACACAAAGATAACTGTGAATAATTATACACAAATACCTAGTGAAAAACCCATTTTCCCCTAAGCCTATGCTTCGTGAAACTGCTGGTTATCATTCTGAGCAGGAATGATATTAAATGAGCATTTGTATGATGACTAGAGTGTAGGTTCATACGTAGGGTTGGGATAGGAGTTGGTGAAGATGGGGAAAAAAATAACATATAAAGACTATAACATATAAAGACTAAAACGCACCCTTCTCAGAAAACTTGCTAAAATGGGCTAAAAACAACCCATTACTATCTGATGCTTTACTTTCTACCACCATGCTATTCAAAATGTGCTCTATGGACCAGCTTAATGGAACATCACCTGGGAACTGGGTAGATATACAGATTCCTCAGCCCTGCCTCAGACCTACCAAATCAGAATCTGCATTTTAACAAGATTCTGGGTGATCTGTATACATATGTAAGTTCGAGACTCACTGGCCTATGGGGCATTTTCAGATACATTAATCATTTGATTCTTGAGACTACTTTTACAAACAGTATCGATCAATGTCTTGCCCTTCCCACACTCGATTTTCCAGTGAAACTCAGAGAAGTTGAGCCCAAGTGACCTGGCTAGGTGTGGTGGCTGAGGGATTTCAGAGTCAGCTTTCTGATTCTAAAGTCTGTGTTTCTTTCATCACAGACTTCTTGTGTTCCATCCTAGGGCTCTCAAATATTTTATATGAGGACCTATGGGTGAAACCAGATCTGATCTCCGGGACTCCTTTCTGACTTATACATCCAAGGCACCACACTCACATGACCCTACCCGATGAAGGAAATGTCACAGTATTAGAGGAAGAACCGCTTCCTTTTGTGGCACATTCAGACCCTTTGGGTCTGTGCCAAGGAGATGACAGGGGAAATTCCCATTTCACATTCTTCTTCTTTTACTCGGATAATTGAGATCTTAAATGACATCAGACTTTCTAAGATCTTTCTGGGAGTTCATTCTTTACTGATTCCATCATCTGAATACCACTGTTATAAGGGAGTCACCTCTGGAATTGCTCAAACCCAGTGGCTGACTGGGCTTCTTTCGGTTGCCTCGGGGTGGCTACTTGGAGCATAGAGTCCGCTTACATTGTAAGGTGAAGGTCTAAGTCAATTGCTTACTAGAAGTTTTTGAAATATGTGGCTGGATGTCTTCCAGCTTTCTCTTTCTTAACAAATTCCCATTCTTGTCATTAGAAAACATGTTTGGGACAGAAGTCAACAGGCAGTGGTTTGAAAAGTTTCATAAGCAGAGATTTATTTACAGCTGGGAACTGGAAAATTAGCTACATTTCACTTAATGTAATATGCATATGTAGGCAAAACATTTAAAAGAGATAACAACCCCCAAGTGAAGAATCAACAAATGATGAAGATAACAAGAGTGTGCTTTGAGGCTTCTTGGCATACCAAGTATGCCATAGTCCAACCCAGAAGAGAGGCTTTCATTGTGTTCCTTAAGAGTGAGCTCAATTGGACTTCCAGGGTGAGTAGACCTGGGCCTACAATATCTCACTCCCTTCATACCTACCCTATGGAGGGAGCACAGAAAATAGCAACAGTTTCTAGAGACCTTTAATCCAAAATACTCCCCCTCCCCAAATCGTCACTGCATAGCTAGACTCAGAGTCACCGTTAAAATGAGAACTAATGGCCAGATGGTTGTTTCTGTTGAGTTCAGGTCAATGAGAAAGTCCATTTTATTCGCCACCAAGTCTTTCTATTCATCATCGGAGCCCCAGCAGCTTCTATAAGATGCACTTAGCTCTCCCAATATTGCATTGTCTACAGATACACAATATCTTTGCTTACGGTGTTCTTCTAGCCTGAGGTGTCCGTCACCAGTTCTACTTTTCAAATCCTAGGCACCATTCAAGGCAATTCTTTTGTGAAGCCTCTTGTATTATTCAAATCAAATATAACCACAGTTGATTGATAGCTTGTGTCTACTAGAACCCTTGGGTTTTCTGTCTGTTTCAGAGTTAGTTGTGTAATGGTCAGTCTTTCTTACTGGGCACATATCAGTCTGCTTTACTAGACTCCATTTTCTTTGTGTGATTTCACAAACTCTTATAATACCTATTTCTTACACCCTCTGAAAAGTGTGGGTACAATAATACACCAGCATTAACACTAAATCAGAACAATAACAAATCATAATGGGAATATCTCAGTCATGGTGAAACAAGAAATGTCAGGCCTTGCTCTTGCACTTTAGAGTGGCCAGGTCATGATTATAACCCTCAAATCCTGTGCTCTTTTGAGGATGTCCGTGCACCCCAGGGGCTGTCTTCAAACCTGTAGGACTTGTTCTCCAGTCCCCATGAAAAGAGCTCTTCACTTCAAAAAGAGGTTCCACCCTTTCTCACTTTATGAAACCTAAAATCATGCTCTAACATAACATAGATATGTGTACTAGACTTTAAGAAGATGTCTTCTTATCTTTAAGAAATCACTGTTGTGGCACAGGTGGTAAAAGAAAAAAACATGAAAATTAAAAGAATAAATATGATTATAAATACTATTATTGTCTCTAAATAATTTTATTTTAAGTTCTGTTTTATATGCTATATAGGTGAAAGCATTCCAAACAGCTCTGAACAAAACTAGCAGTTAATCCATGACCGGGACTTACAAGGGAAATGGCTTCCTAGAGGAAGTACTGAAAACACAAATCTCTTTCACATAAAGGTTCTGTAAAGGATTATCAAAAGGAAGAAATGGAGGCATGTTCTTTGAAGAGGTCTCCAGTATCCTGCAGTTCAAAAGGTAGATGAAAACAATTAGAAGCAGGAGCTTGAAATGACAAAATATTGCCAGGGGAATAACTGAGGAGGTGATGCACGTGTGGGTCACAGGTATGTGGGAACGTCTCTGGACCTTCCACTTAATTCTGCTGTGAATAAAGGTGCTCTAAGAAATTAAGTCTTAAAAAACATATCTATGGATACTGCCAAATGTCCCCTGGGAGGCAAAATCTCCCTGGTTGAGAACCACTTCCTTAAATTTGTTAAAAATGCAAACTGTGGGCTCCACCCCAAATCTACTGCATCAGAAACTAGGGGGTGGGTGTGCTTCAACATGTCTTGCAATTCATTCTGATGTAGTTAAGTTTGAGAACACTGGTCTTCTCTACTCCTCAGGGCAAATGTATCCCAGCGGATACAGACTAGTACTCCTTAGTGCAGGGACCATGGGTCACCTGCATCAGAATCACCTTTGTTGTTTGCTAAAATAGCATCTGGCAGCCCACCCTAAAGATCTTTCATCAGAATCTGAATGTGGATGGAGAAGATGAGAGTGAACTGGGAAGCAGAGATCTAGCTTTGCTTTTCCTTTTTTTTTTTTTTTAATGTAAGCATATTCCATTAACTCTTATGTGCACAGATGTTTGAATACAACTGACTGGTATTGTCTCTTCATTTTTTTTAATGTTTATTTATTTGGGGGGTGCAGGGAGAGAGAGACACAGAAACCAAAGCAGGCTGTCAGCACAGAGTCCCATGTAAGGCTCAAACTCACAAGCCATGAGATCATGACCCCAGGGGAGGTGGGATCTTTAATGGACTGAGCCACCCAGGCACTGGTATTGACTGGTATTGTCTCTTTGGACTCTATTCATATCACTACCATCTCAAATTCTGAAATTATGTTTCCAAAACAACTTTCTGATAACAATTTGGCTTCTGGTTTAGACTTACCTACAGCAATGTTTCCCAATCCTCGTAGCATTTCTGAAACACCTTGGGAGGTTTTAAAAACTATCAATGCCCAGTTTTCACCCGAGTACAATTAAATCTGAATCTATGGAGTAATATTTTGTTTTAAGAGTACTAGATGATTCTAATATGTAAGTAGTCTCCAAAACCACTGCCTGTAGGGGGAAATACACTACTCTTATGCAATATTCTAATAGGTTTAATGCTTATATATCTCATTACAAACAATAAAAGTAACATTCTGGCTTGTATTTCATTCCCTTTATGTGTCTCTTTAAATCCATTCAAGTTCTGAGGACCATAGCTAAATACCAGATCCTGGAATGCAGTGATGTAATTGGGATACTCTCCTCCTTCCCACAATACCTGCTTGCCTTTTCTGTTGCTCTTTGTAAGTCAATGAATTATAATAGAGAATTATTATCCAATAATAATTGGTTTGTTCAATGAATTATAATAGAGAAATGACTGAAAGTTTATATCTTCAAAAATAGAGGCACTTTGATGTTCGTGTAATCAGATCATTAGCTCTTACTTTCAATTCATAAGAAATAAGGAGGATAGAGAAAGAAAAGCACCAATAATGAAAGATTTACACCAACAGAGAGGGTGGACTTTTAAAGAATAATTTGCCTGTCTTTTCAACAGGTCAATATTTTGAAAATTAAAATAATAGATAAACAGAAATAATAGGTTATGACATTAAAAGGGAGAATACTTTATTTTACTTATTTTTAATATAAGTTATTGTCAAATTGGTTTCCATACAACATCCAGTGCTCATCCCAACAAGTGCCCACCTCAATGCCCATCACCCACTTTCCCCTCTCCCCCAACCCCCATCAAACTTTAGTTTGTTCTCAGTATTTAAGAGTCTCTAATGGTTTGCCTCCCTCCCTCTTTGTAACTTTAAAAGGGGGAATATTTTAAAGTAAAAGAGAGTTAAGAAACAACTCTCTAGAAGCAATGTCTTGATTGGATCCCAGTTAGACAAACCAGCTATAAATGAAATTATTGCAGCACTTGGAAGAATTTCAAAATGATTTGAGTACTAGGCGATGCTAAGAAATTATTCTAAATTTTGTTAGGTAGGACAATGATACTATGGTTACATACGGGAATATACTTTTTTAAAAATAAATGCATAAAATTTGTACAAGTTTGAGACAAAATGCTGTGCTATGAATGATTTACTTTAAAGTCAAACATGGATGATGTAAATGTAGCAAAATATGAACAAATGTCCAGTCTTCATTTGCTTGAAAATGTGTTTAGCAAAAAATGGGGTGGCTAAGGGGAAAAAAAGAAAGACTATATAAAGTCAGTTACATAGTGAGAAACTTTTGGAATGGGAACAAAACCTCCTCAGTCTGCTCTTGACTGTGTCTCTCTCTGCCTCTGCTGCTCCTATGCTCAATGAGGGGTTAGACCAACATCCTTCCTGCGTGGAATGTCCTCCTACAGGATTGTGGAAATGGAAATGGAAATTCCACATCCTGTGTGGAATGTCCTCCTACACAATTTTATTAGGACCAGATATAGTAACTGACCCCTTTAAAAGCAAGATACCGTCCTAAAATACAATTTAGAACATCTCTGGGAAATAGCAATTGTGAATGGAGACGTTTTATTTGACAAAGATTTTCTATTGCTAATATTTTAATATGAATTTAATATTTAATATTTTAATATTTAGCTTTTCTCTTTGAAGTGTATGGAAAACTTGAGTTCTANCAGCTCAGAGCCTGACACGGGGCTCAAACTCACAAACTGAGATCATGATCTGAGCTGAAGTCAGAGGCTTGACCAGCTGAGCCAGCCAGGTTCCACCCTAAGAACTAATTTCTTATGTGGAATTCTTTGTAGCAGAAAATGCCAGGGTACAATCCTGTCTAAAGTGTGAACAAGATTAGCATTTTGTTTTGTTCCAGACTTGACTATGGAAGGAAGAACATGATTCTAATGGGATGATGGTGCTTTATTAGGGAATCAAGAACAGGCTCAGTCAGTTAAGCGTCCAACTTCAGCTCAGGTCATGATCTCATGGTTTGTGAGTTCGAGCCCCGTGTCAGGCTCTGTGCTGACAGCTCGGAGCCTGGAGCCTGCTTCAGATTCTGTGTCTCCCTCTCTTTCTGCCCCTCTTCCACTTGTGGTCTGGTCCTGTCTTTCAAAATTAAATAAACATTCAGGTAGCAACAACAACAAAAGAACAGGCTGTTCTAAAGTCCTCAAGTGGGAAAGCATGCTAAAAAGGATTTCAGTCATTTGAGCAGATTCTCACTGAGCACCCTAGTGTGTATGTCAGTGCTGTTGGGAGAACACACACAACAAATATTTGTGGGGCACCCACCGTGTTTCAGGCACTCTTGTTAGTCTGGGGGCATTTTGAATTTAGTCTTTCAGGTGCTTATCAAAACAGAATCCCTGGGCGCCTGGCTGATTCAGTCTCTTGATGTGACTCTTGCTCTCGCGGTTCTGAATTTGAGTCCCACGTTGGGTGTAGAGAGTACTTAAAAACTAAAACCTTTAAAAAACTGAATCCCTGTCCTCTGGGAACATTTGTACATTGTAATGGGGAGAGATGTTCTATAAACATGTAGATAATAAGAAAACGTCAACCACTGAGAAGTGTTATTAAAAAAATAGAGTACTATGTAAGATACTGGGTGGGAGGGGACACTTTTAGGAGGCAATCTGTGAGGGCTTCTTTGAGGAGATGCTATTTTAATTGAGTCCTGAATACGAGGAAGTCAGTGAGTGATGCAGAGATAATGTCTGAAGATTAACTGCCTACTGTGTGTAAAGGCTGTGAGCTCTCTACTTGTAACTAAGTTAAGCTTAACGGCAACCCTTAAGAAGGAGGTACTATTACTTATTATCTCCATATTACAGATGAGCGTACTGAAGCAGAGACACGGAACCATTTGCCTGATGTGACAGACCTGAAATTTAAACTAGGAAGCCCATCACAAGAGCTTGCACTTTTATGCCATTGCGTCACTCCGTAAGCTGGGGCAGTAGTTTATTCCAGGAAGAAGAAATAGAAATTGCAAAGGTCTTAGCGGGCAATGAGTGTGGTGTGTTTGAGCGACCAAAAGAAGGTGAATGCGGCCAAGCAACCAGGAGGGAGAGAAGAGGCAGAAGACCTAGAGAAGACCTGATCATGTGGGGTAGTGTGGGACTTTTTTCTGCTTGCAGTAGGAAGTCTCAAAGACCTTTTAGGCAACATATGATCTGCCTTTTATTTTTAAATGGTCACCTTCCTGTACAGAGGATGGACTTTTGGGAGGAAACGTGAGGCATACTTGGACTAGGGCTTAGTTTCAGAGACAGATACCAGAACTTTTTTTTTTTTAATATTTTTACTTATTTCTAGGAGAGAGAGAGAGAGACAGCGTGAGCAGGGGAGGGTCAGAGAGAGAGGGAGTCACAGACTGAAACAGGCTCCAGGCTCTGAGCTGGCAGTCAGCACAGAGCCCGACGCGGGGCTCGAACCCACGAACCGCGAGATCATGACCTAAGCGAAAGTCAGACGCTTAACCGACTAAGCCATCCAGGAGCCCCAGATACCAGAACTTTCTTATGTGTTGCAAGTGAGATGTGAGGGTAGGACAGAAATCAAGGTTGACCCCTAGGGTCTCTGGGCAATGAGGTGGACGATAGTATCATTTAGAGGACTGGGGAGTGCTAGGTCAAGTTTGACTTGGTCGTTAGAATCTGAGTCTAGGTTTTGAGTTTAGAAAAAGTTGACTTGGCTCATTGTAGCCTAGAGAAAAAGAAACATTTTGATAAGCATAGTCTCTTCTGAAATAAATTCAGTCCAGGCAGTAGAAAGAGGCATATGGGGCTAAGAATTTATCAGTCTAGATCAAAAATTGCATACAGGTGGCCCAAGGATATGTTTTACTTGGAATTCAGAATGTTTTAAAACTTGGATCTCACATAAAAATGCTTCTGGCTCCTCTTTCAAAATAGGAAGGCTGGGGAATACAGAGCCAACATCTCCATGTTTAGAGCTCTTTGCTTTTCTGCAGACTTTACTATTCCGTGTTGTATTGCTCCTGTCCAGACTTTATAGGAATTAGAACTCATGGCACATGAACTAGATTCTAGTTTTCACTCTGCTACTTATGACTGTTTGACACTTTGTAGTTATTTAACTTTTCTGGGCCTCAGGCCCTCAAGGATACAATGTGTGCTGTGACCAGCTCACAGGGTTCTTCTGAAAATCACATTAAAGAATGGAGATGAAAGCATCTTATTAGTGGTAATGTACTCTAAAACTGTAAAATATTTTTCCTTTGGAAAAAAAAAAAGAGTTTTGGGGCACCTGGGTGGCTCAGTCAGTTAGGTGCCCAACTCTTGATTTCAGCTCAGGTCATGGTTTGTGGGATTGAGCCTTATGTCGGGTTTTGCACTGATGGTGAGGAGCCTGTTTGGGATTCTCTCTCTCTCTCTCTCTCTCTCTGTTCCATCCAGGCACTTTGGTACATGACACTCTCCCTCTCTCAAAATAAATCAACTTTAAAAAAAAGAAAAAAAATAAGAGTTCAGATTATCAATTCATACTGAAAAATTGATATTTATCCAGTTAGATTGATAAGTTCTAAATTTAATGATTTAGATATTTAAAAAGTTTCAATTGCTTCTATAATAAAGTCAAATTTAAAATAAAACGGAAATGGGGAGGAATTATTTCCCCAAATTGAGGAGAAGAAATTCTTTGAGGGAAGACATATCCACAAACTACTGAGAATTCAAGACATTTCATTTGGACAAAGAGTAAAAGAGAAAGCAGAAGAATGAAAGAGCAGAGAAACTGGAGTCAGAAACCACAACTTCTTGTTTGAGCTTCACAACTTCTCCGTGTGAACTTAATGCATAGTTATAAGAGGAATTCTTCCTTAAGAAGTGCTTTACATACATTACTTCATGCAGCACAATCTCATGAGGCAGGTAGAGCTACTGTCCCCATTTTATGCAGGAGGAGATTAAGGCACAGATTAGTTGAGGAATCTGCCCATAATTATGTAGCAAGCAAGTGTCAGAACTAGATGAGCCATTTCACTTCTCAGTTTCTTGGAGTAAAATGTGAAGAAATGAATATTTACTTTGTAAAGATTTTCCTACAGTGCTGTAGAGATGTATTCTCTAGATACATAGATATATATGTATGCATGCATCCATCAGTACATACGTACACACCTCATCAATACATGCAGCGCATACATACATCAAGAAGCTGTTATTAATTCCAGTAAGGAATCGCATTTTCATATAATTCACCTAGAATGCCTATGATATCTTAGAGGCTGTTGTCCTGTGATTTATCAAAGTTTGGAAATTACAGAGTCATTAAGTGGCAATTTATGAAAATAGATGCGTCACCACTGGGTTGTTTAATATTTTATTTTAAACGTATTGATGTATGCATCCACTGAAATATATATTCAAAACATTTCAGGGGAAGGAGGCAAGATGGCGGAGAAGTAGGGAGCTCCGTACATTTCACTCGCCCCCCATCTCTCACACGGAGAAGGCCTGAAGCCATAGGAACCCTTACAGAATCCAGGAGTTTGGGAGGAAAGGAGACAGAGTCCGCTGAGAAAACCTTATAGTGTGAGTGCAAACTGGGGAAGATAAAATCGAGCTGGGACCAGAGACACGGGGCGGGGGGGATCCCCCTCTGGGGGGAGCCGTGGTGAGTCTAGGGGAAAAAAGAGTGGCCAAAACTGCTTGAGACACTGTCCCTGTCGCTGGAGAAGAGAAAAAACTCCACTCAGGACACAAGAGAGACGCGGTTTCCTGCTGTCCAGCTGACCCTAGGTGGGAAGCACTCGTCCCAGGCGACCCCCAGGGAAACTGCTCCCCGGTGACCAGCTCAACCTGGAGGCGGTGCCTGAAGCCACGCCTTTGTGCATCTGGCTCGGCTGGATCCCCAGGGGGAGGTGAGAGGCTTGAAACTGCTCTGAGGGACTTGTTCGCAAGTTTATATTTCGGGCAATAATAATGTGATCAATGGGATGCATGGACTGAAATCTGGAAACGAGGCCTGGCTTGGGATACAGAGCACAGCCCCCAGCACAGGGAGATCACACCCAAAAGAGTGAGTTGCAGAGCTTGGTTCGAGAAGGGGCTGGGGCGCTGCCACTTTTCTCCCCACAACCACCAAGGCAGGACCCCCGTGGGATGCACTGGAGGCTAAAACCTGCCTACACCAAACCACGCCCATCCCCGCTAGAGAACTGCCTTTTTTTTTTTTTTTTTCCACCCAGAGCTAGGGCAAGACCAACATGGATGCACTGCCCTGATTAATTCTGGTCACTGGCTTCCTTCAACAGTCACATTTAATCCATTCTCTAGATGTAAATTCTACACCTCCACCACTACCTTTTTATCTATTTCTCTCTTGGGAGTAATCAGACTATAGAGTTTCTCTGAGTAGCATTATCGTCATTTCTTTCGCCTCCTCTCCAACCATATTGCCCTCTTTCTCTCTCTGAATTAAGCCTATTAGACTTTCTGCCTGCTCATTTCATTTCCAATTTCGCTTCCTCCCCACCCTGTCATTTCTCTCTTTCTATATGCTTTTCCATCAGCACAGCATACACCCGCCTCTTTATTTGTAGCTGGGAGTTCTGGTTTTATGCCTTTCGACTGTCCTTTGTCTACTGGGTTTTTTCTTTTTTCTTTTCTTCTTTTTTAGGTATTTTTATTTCTATTATTTGTCTTCCCTCCTTCCTCTTTTTTTTTTTTTTTTGTTTTTGGACATGTCCCTTCCTTTTTTTCTTTTTCTTTTCCCTTTCAGTTTGTGTGTTTGTTGGATTTGTCTGTGTGTTTGTGTGCCTTTGTTCCCTGTGTATTTGTCTGTTTTCCCCCCCAGGGCTACCTCAAGAAACAAGCAAAAGTACACATGGTGGAGAGTCCCAAATACCACTATGAGTAGGGAAATAAAATAACCAAGGTCTCAACAAGAAAGACCAAGAGACACCATTCAAAGAACACTTCTGAATGGACAGGCCCTGGACAGTCAAAGAGCCTTCTTTGGTACAGCAGCACTTATAGGTGCAGAGTGCATACCAAGGTTTTAAAACTAACAAGAGATAGAAAGCTAACCAAAAGGACAAAATGGAAGAGCTCTCCTCCAAAAAATTCCAGGAAGAATTGAGAGCTAAAGAACTGCTCAAAACAGATACAAGCAAAATAACTGAACAAGAATTTAGAACAATAGTCATAAAATTCCATGCTTGAAAAACGCATGGAAGACATCAGAGAAACTATTGGTACAAAGACTATGGGGCTTAAAAATAGTTGTGATAATTAAAAAATGCTATAAATGAGATGCAAAATAAAATGGAAGCGTCCAATGCACGGATTGAAGAAGCAGAAAGGACAATAAGTGATTTAGAAGACACAATTATAGAAAAAGAGGAAGCTGAGAAAAAAAGAGATAAACTGATACAGGAACACGAAAAGAGAGTTCAAGAGCTCAATGATACAATGAAATGGAATAATATCCATATCATGGGAATTCCAGAAGAGGAAGAGAAAGGGAAAGGCCCTGAAGGAGTCCTTGAACAAATTATTTCAGAGAACTTCCCCAATCTGGGGAAGGAAACAGATGTTGAAATCCAAGAGGCACAGAAAACTCCCCTCAGATGTAACTTGAATCGATCTTCTGTNGGAAATCTTCAATGTGATGAACAGGAAAAATATGCAGCCAAGAATCCTCTATCCAGCAAGCCTGTCATTCAGAATAGGAGAGATAAAAGTCTTTCCAAATAATCAAAACATTTCACAAATGCTTTTGGCTAATACAACCTATGATTTATTTTTTTTAATGAATTAATTTATAGTAAAAGAGAGAGGCAACACAAGTGTGCATGTGGGGGAGGGGCAGAAAGAAAGGCAAAGAGAACATCTCAACCAGGTTCTGCACCATCAGCTTGGAGTCCCATGTGGGGCTCGAACTCACAATGAGGTCATGACCTGAGCCAAAATCAAGAGTTGGAAGCTCAACCGACTGAGCAGCCCAGCCACCCCCAACCTACAAGTTCTGTGCCCAGCCCAGAGCCACATAATTTAGGCAATTTATGCATCTTTGTTGTTGTTGAGGCTCCAAACACATTTTACAAATGAGATCTCACCTACTCAATCTCCTCGGCTTCCCCTTTAATGGCAATATGGCCATTCTTTTGGTAGTCCATAAATAAAACACAAGGTTGGGAGATAATTGATGTGAGTTCTAAAACTTGCTCTCCTGCTTGCCCACTAAGTGAACTTTGAAAAGTCAATATCCCTTTTGGGATCTTAGTTCATCCATCTACAAAATGAGAGAGTTGGGCTAAGTGAGTCTCTGTTCCCTTCCTCTTAAATTCTCAAATTTTTGAAATCTAGGTACAAAGTGAGATGGTGCCCTTTCATTGTTACTAGCCAAGTATTAGTTGAATTCCCCATTAAAAATAAATGAGTCTCCAAGAGTTTCCATCAGGACTAGAAGAACAAAAATGAACCATAGGTTACTCGTTCTTATTCCTGAAGTTGATGGCTTATGTTGGACTGCGGGTCTTACACATTTTAATAGCTCTGAAGCTCTTCACTTGAATTACTAGACTGAATGCAGACCAGGGACTCTGGCTGTGCAGGGCGAGCCTTGTCTGATTACATCAGCAGGGTGGACTGGGATGCTCAATTCAGTTCAGAGTAGTCATTCAGCAGTTCAGTGACACATAGAAGGTCATGGACTTCAAAGAGAATGCTGAACGCAGAGATGAAGGCTTGTGCAGAATGGTCCAGTTAATGATCACACTTCATAATTTCACGGTGTGCTGACTCTCCCAGGCATGGTGTTCAGCCTAACTTGTACTGATTGGCTTGGGAATCAGGAGCCTTCACCTAAACATCCCTCCCTGATTCCTCTGCATGTTTAACTGAGTATTTGCTTTACATAATTGTTTTATGCTTAGCGAATTCAGCAAAAAGAATGATCCACATCATGTCGGGGCACTTTGCTCCATGATTTGCAAGGCTCTTTTCACATCATTGGTCATTTCTCTGAGGCTGTGAAGTACACAGGTCATACACAATGACCCAAACCTTACAAGTAGGGAAACAGAGTCAGAGGGGAAACAACTTGCCCTGTATCACGTGGCTAGTAATTGGCACATTTACTTTACATCTTTTATGCACTATGGAGGAAGGGGTATAATGTCTGCTTTTATATGATGCAGTTCATGTCATTTAATAATGACCATTTGTTGGTCCCTTGTGGTATGATTGATGTAGGTATTATGTTCGTGTCCATTTGGTTTCCCTTTATATACAGTGGTGTGTGTTCTCCAACAGTGGGTTTCAATAGGTCTCTTAGGGACCATCAGAGTGTGGTGATGGGGAGGATAAATAAGTCACTCAGAGACATCATCTCCACTCCAGCGGAGGATCTTTGCCATTATTTGCTTTACATAGTGAACTGTCTACCCAAAGAAAGCCAACCCCAAATTAGGTTAGTAAACCCTTTTTTTGTTGTCTTATTGACGATGATAGCCTGGGAGATAGTCTTTCAAATTGCTCCAAAGAACTGCTCTGAAGCTTGTTAGTTACAGGGGATTATATGTATGAAAAGGGAAAGGTATATACGTGTTTACAGCCAGTTCTCCAAATACATGCACACCACAAGATCTAATTTGTTACAGTTGTGATCATTCATTGCACAGAGACAAGAGAAAGACCCTTACGTCATCTGAACGCATTATGTCTCTATCGCTTCTGATTGTTTAAAAATATTGTATGTGGGTCTGCCTAACTGGTTTCCCAGTTCTTTCCTTTTTTTTTTTTTATTTCTTCTTGAGGTCACTTGAGACAGTCACAGCAATTTTAGTGCACAGAACTTCTTCATTACATTGTGAACAAAGGCGTCTCTAGCAAAATGTTTCAAAACCATAGAGTAATCATGTTCTTTTCAAAGGCGATATTTTATTCCAGCAAGAAGCTCTAATTGAGTAGCAGGAAAAAGCACTGGACTTTGGCTTCAGGAAGAGCTGTGTTCAAGCTTCAACTCACTTGTTATAAATGAGCCTGAGAAACCTCTTCAAGCCTTAGTTTTCTCTTGTGTGAAATGGTAACAGGGAGTAAGAGAGGAAGAATTTTCTCTACAATTCCAGATCTTCTAGGTGGATTGAGTCAAATTGACCTGAGACAGATAAACAGGAGAAAAATCAAACTTAATTTTGTACATACAGGGAATCAATCCACGGAGACATGGAATTTTGAAGACAGGAAGAAGGACAGGTCCTCTATCTAAGTTCTTTTTAGACAGTTGTGGGGGCAGTAAGGAGCTTTTCCTGAATCTGCTGGGTTTTGATTGCTTTTAACTTACAATGATCTTCATGTCAAAGTGGCCCAACTAGGGGTGTTTGGTTTTTTTTTTTAATGTTTTTTTTTTTAATTTATTTCCAGGAGAGAGAGAGAGAGAGTATGAGCAGGGGAGGGTCAGAGAGAGAGGGAGTGACAGACTCCGAAACAGGCTCCAGGCTCTGAGCTGGCAGTCAGCACAGAGCCCGATGCGGGGCTCGAACCCACGAACCGCGAGATCATGACCTAAGTGAAAGTCAGACGCTTAACCGACTAAGCCACCCAGGCGCCCCAGGGGTGTTCTGTTCTTGTCCTCTATACCTTCTGTATTCGTTTGCTAGGACTGCAATAGCAAAGTACCACAAATAGAGGCTTTCACAACATAGATTTACTAACCTCACGGTTCTGGAGGCACGAAATCCAAAATCAAGGTGTCAGGAGGGCTGGTTCCTTCCGAGGGCTATGAGAGACGGATCTGTTGCAAGTTTCTCTTTTTAGCCATCCTCCGCCTGTGTCACTTCACATTGTCTTACTCTATGGGTGCCTGGGACCAAATTTCTCCCTTTTATAAGAACACCAGTCATATTGGATTAGGGTTCACCCAAAAGACCTCATCATAACTAATCACATCTGCAACAACTCTATTTCCAATTAAGGTCCCTTTCTGAAGTACTGGGGGTTAGGCCCTCAACATATGAACTTGTGGGGTCCAAAAACAACTCAATTTTCCTTACAAGAGTTAGATGAGATGCTACATTGAGAGTGCTTTTCCGAGGACCAAAGTCATAATAGCTATTTAACGGGCTTGAGTTTCCTTCCTTTTGTACAATGCTACTCCCATTGCTGACTTTTCTCCCAAACACTCCCTCTGTTCCTCCTTGCTATAATATTTTCTATCTTTACCTTTTCCCTTAGCCTCTATTATGACCTTTTGAGGCTACTCCCCTCATCTCCCCATTCCTAGGAGAATTTCTGAAACCTAGGATGAGGTTACATAGGTCCCAAGCTGCGAGAAATATCTTGGGAGACTATCTGAGGAATGAGCCCAAGACTAATTTTTCAAGATTATTATTATTCCTCCATTTCTCTTTTTAAAAGGTGGAGATTGACCACCTTGACCCCAATCACTGCAGCATCTGAGGGAGGCCCTGGGCAGTTAGAAGAGTCGTTGAGAATTCATTAAAGTTTGGCCGCATGGAACAGCTTCTGACAAAATTTCCCAGAGAGGCAACGTCAGAACTTTCTGAGAAAAGTTCATAAACATGTCTGAGCATGAGGGGGTGGTTTGAACAGCAGATGCCAGATTCTGAAGAAAGAACAGTTCTAATGGAACAAAAGTTCACTGGTGCAAACAAAGAAAGGGAAAATACAACTGCATTTTTTTTCCATTCAAGTTTGCCTAAAACCAACATGTCAGAAGTACTTCCACCAGCCTTTGGTTAGCTACCCCTCACTTGGAATGTTGAAATATGACTAACTCCCACAGCAACCTGGCATTCCCTCTGGGACCTGCACAGTATTATTTACCCAGAGGATTGCTTTAAAGCAACACACTTTAAAAGCGCTGTGGGTCCTCGTTGGTAGAACTTCTCTCCAAAGAGCTGCACGCCCAATAAATTGAAACATGAAAATTAGAGTGCAGTGGCTGGGCAGATTGTAGGCCTGCCTCTGATTTGCTGAATCCACCCTATACATGTCAAATAGCCAGACAGAAGCGTATCATTAGGAGTGGAGGAATTGTTTTTTGTGCTCAGTGCAAACAAGGAGACCCAGGACAGAACGGCAGAAGTCGATTCTGGGGTAGGTGCATTTTCAAGATATCTGAACTAACTACACTGAGAAACGCAATTCCCCGATCCTCAGGCTGCTGTTTGAGAAAACTGGGTCACTGGATTAGGGGTTCCTTTTGTAAACCCATCCCTAGTCTTGATAGCAGCGTGCATACATTTGTACATGTCTGCGGATGGGAGTGGGAGCCTTCGAAAGTCAAGGGGAGCTCGTTTTGATGAAGGGATTGGGTGGGTGGAGTTGAAGCTGGTGGCTAATCTCTTTATGCAGGTGTGTGTGTTTATGTCCTGTGTGTCTGTGTGTGTGCGAGCATGCTGACCTGGGCTTGGCTAACTCAGCTGTTGTTTTGGAAGACAAAACAACAGTTCCTAATTCCCTAGCGCGCCATCAACCATCGGCTAATGTTCCAGCTCTGCGATAGAGGTGGTCTTGGGAATCACAGCAGACCACCCACATGGAAGAGAAGTGAAAACAACACCTATCCCCACAAGCAGGTTTGGCACTTTTCATCTCAAAACATTCAGAAGCAGGAACTCTTTTACAGTTCATTATCATGAAGTCCCTGGCACAGGCATCAGCAGTTGAAAAGTAGTGAGGCTAGGTCAACATGAGGCTTTATAGTATCGGTAGTGTAGAGCAATAACAATGGTAATGTATACTTTCCATCCCCCTTTGAAGAATCCTGTTTTCCCATGGAAGTTTCTTGAAGACAAAAATGCCCTCAGTTTGGAGTGACTTAAATTACTGTTTTGACTCTGGCGTTAGCTCTATCACTTTGTGCAATTGCCTTTACTTCTCACAGCCATGTTTTCTCATCAGTAAAAATGAGGCCACACAAGGAAGCCCTTCTGACTGGCTAATTACATGGATGGATGGATGGGTAGAGAGATGGGTGGATGGATGGATGGATAGACGGATGGATGGATGGATGGATGGATGGATGGATGGATGGATAGACAGATGGATGGATGGATGGATGGATGGATGGATAGACAGATGGATGGATAGACGGATGGATGGATGGATAGATAGATAGATAGATAGATAGATAGATAGATAGATAGATAGATAGAAGAGTAATATCTCCCTTTTGCTTCAACTTTTGAAAATCCAGATTCTCCACTTTACTTTAAAGGGTACTTTACCCAGATTACAATTGGGTGTTTATAATCAGCATTTAACAAAACAACCACGTTGGTGTATTTCACTGCACTAGGGCCTGGGGAGTCACAAAGGCAAACCTGATGGGCAAGACCCACACCCAGGGTGGAAGAAGCAATATTAACGTGCAAACTTACACTGATAATTTAAATATGAAGCTTCCTCACATATGATATTAGACTCATTTCTAGACCCTGAAGACCCTGTGGCCTCTCATGTCTCACTACATAGATACCTCCTTCTGTGTATTTCATAAAGCTTTTGAGGAGATGTGGTCTCTATATCGCACTGCCTTCCTGACAAATCCAAATGACGATTTTTCTTCCTGGCATTTCTCTTTTCAATACACACTCCTCAGTGGTTCAGTGAGGTTTATTCAGTCTTTTCCTTATTGTTGGAGAAAGTGCTGTGGTAGCGATAGCCCAGAAGGTTGGTAACAGCATACTGTAGGGACTTTGGAGCAGAGAGAAGAGATGCTATTTCAACATTTGTGCAGCCTTTCTACAAAACAGCAAGTTCTGAGATTTTAAGTGTTCACAGATCCTCAATGTCCCTAAACATAAGGGATGGAAAATAGCAAAAGCTCTCCACTTTCCAATTCCAAGTACTTTATTCATGCCATCCTGTGCAGTATCAAAATAGCCCAATACAAACCCTTTGATGACTATAAACCCAGTAGACACTGATGACAATCGTTACAATGTGGCAACGCGCCCATATGTGTACACATGTACAATGAAACCAAAACTTCTCGGCATCCTTCCTTCCCAGTGTTTGAGAAAGAAGCTTGCAGAATGTAATTGTTCTCAATCTTTCATGTTCCAAAGGAAAACTTGTTCCAAATTCAGATGCTAGAAATACCCATTCAATAGCCTTGGGGAAAGGTCCAGGAAACTGATTTATTGACAAGTGCCTCAGGTAATCTAATGCACATGGTCTGGACAGCACGTTTGGACAGAAATGCTAACATAGCATCTAAGAGTTTAGGATTTCAAGTTAGAAAAGTCTAGATTTAAATCCCAGAGCCTGAAGTTCCTTGCTATACATGACGGGGAGTATTGTTCAAATGCTGAAGTTTTAGTTTTCTCAACGAAAAAAACAAAACAAAACAATAATACTTAACTCAGAGTGGTCATTATTAATGCACCTTGAAGGAAGGTGATGTGTACAGGGAACTTGTCTCAGTGACTACCACGTAATAGGCACTAAATCAACAGTGGCTATTACTTGATATGACTCCTGGCCTAAACGCTGGCAACTTTTTAAAAAGTTTTGACTCCTTGAAAGGTACAAATGTAGCCCCAAGTGGAAAACTAATAGTGTTGGGGCACCTGGGTGGCTCAGTTACTTAAGCATCTGACTTCAGCTCAGGTCGTGATCTTATGGTTCATGGGTTCAAGTCCCTTGTCGGCACAGAGCCTGCTTAGGATTCTCTCTATCTCTCCTCCTCTCTCTCTGTCCCTCCTTCACTCATGCTCTCTCTCTCTCAAAATAAGTAAAGTAATTAAAACAATAAAATTAATATTATTTTTCTCACAACCATGGCAAAGCATAATAGCATGGAGTTAATAATTCATTTTTTAATGTTTATTTACTTATTTTTGAGAGAGAGAGAAAGTGCAAGCACAAGTGGCACGGGGTGGAGAGAGAGAATCCCAAGCAGGTGCCACACTGTCAGTGCAGAGCCCAATGCAGGGCTTGAACTCAGGAATCATGAGATCATCATGACCTGAGCCGAGATCAAAAGTCAGATGCTTAATTGACTGAGTTACTTAGGTGTCCGATTCTTTTTTTCCCCCCTAGTCAACTCCATACAACCACATTAAAGACCATCAAGTTAATTTGAACAGAAAGGCATGATACATTTTGCCCTGAGGAATCTGTAATAGAAGCTGAGTGCTGATCAAGGTCCTTGACTCCGTCATGTGGGTATGTTGAGAAAGATTTTGCAGTCATCGTAGTATGAGGTAGTAAACATAATGTAGAACTGGGGACCTGGGTGGCTGTTCTCCTAGTGATATGATGATAATAGCAGTTCTGTCTTCTTCACACTAATGTAAGAATTGTAAGAAGAAATGCAAGTAAAAGCAATTTAAAAATTATGCAACATTAAGATAATAGGATTGTCACAATGAGGCATCTGTTATAAAATCCAGAAAACATAACACACAGAATAAGTAATGGACCATTTCATAAAGAGAGCACAGTATTAAGGACTGATCTTAAATCTAGCTACATGCCACCCACCGTTGAATGACTGAAAGGCCAGATGTCCACATGGTAGAAATGTCCTATCAAGAATCAGATAGGAGACCCAGTTTAACTCATTTTAAAGTTGTGTGCAGATATGGCAAGTTTCTAAGAAACACCTCATCTAATTAGACATTCAGAAAAATACAGAAGGAAAATTTGTTCCAAATTTTGTAGTTAAGCTGGCAGACTCTCTAGAAATAAATTTATAGTAAAATATGTAGTTTGTAAAGGCTGTATTTTTGGGCAACAGCTCAGTGAAGTAAGAAAACAAAACCAAAAAGACAGACCACATTGTTTACTCCATGAAAATTCTAGCCTTTATTGTGGCTGTGGGACTTGGATCTCTCAGAGCCATCACACCTGGTTTGTTGAGCAATAGGTACCCGTGGCACCTGAGTCAGATGATACTTTAACTGGCAAGTCAGGAAAATCAGGAACATACTCCTAAAATGACATCTTACCACCTGTACAGGAGGAATACTTGCTGTCCACGAACTACGGCAGCTTAATGTAGATAGGAAAGGGGAGGGAAGAGGGAAGGTAAGGGACCCAGTGCTGGGAGCTTCTCTGAGGAAAATGTAATTTCTGTTGACAAACCTTCAGGCAATTTATCTCCACCTTCTGTGTTCCCTCAATGCTTTATATTCATCTGTACAAACTCATTGGGTATTTCCCCCATGAGTCTCATTATGTCTTATTAACACAATGGCTTTGGGCCTAATGTACAGAGCTCAGCATAAGGCTATTAACTGAGTATAATAGCATAGATTAAGAAGTATCCCAGGTCCAGAAAATACCACCAGTTGGTGGTAGAAAACATGGGGCTCAGTGGAGACCGTCAGAAAAAAAAATGCACATTACCTTTAGGTACAACAATCAGGGATATTTTAACACAAAGAGGCCATGCATTCTGGTAGCAGAGAGTGGTATCAAGCTCTTTAAAACCTGAAGCTCTCCCTGTGAGGTAAAGAGGAGCCATTCCATGCTGGCAGCAGGTCAAGGATACTGTTCCGGTCTTCCCAGTTACTCTGCCCAAAGAGATAAGTGATACCATTTGCTAATATGAAAGGCAAGCCTCAGTCCCTAATTTAGTACCTTGAATTCTGGCATCTGCAGTCACTGCTCTGAAATGACTTCCAAATGTTTTTAGGGACCTTATTTGGTCAATTCTCAGGCAGGGATTTCCTTGACCTATCTAGATGATTGGATTGTTGACTATTCATTTTTTTGCTGAAAGCCAGAACTATGAAATTTCTGATGTTCTATGACAGTATTCTCTTCCAGTCATCTTTTACCTTACGGGCAAATTTGTTTTTCCACTTTGCAAGTTTTTCTTCCTTCCTTCGCCAAGCCATGGTTATTTACCAAGTAACTCAGCCTTTGGCTCTCATCTTCTCTCTCTAAACAATTACCCTGTAAAGATTTAATCCACTGGCAAAACTTTAGCTACATCGGTACTCAAGAGATGCCTTCACAATCTCTATCTCTGGCCCTGACCTGTAGTCTAGTTGCAGATTTCCAAATGTTTATAACACATCTTTTCACAGATGCCCATTATCAACTCATTACATCTTCTTGCTTTGGTACACCACCTACACAAATTTGGGCGAGTCTGTCCATTGGTCTTGGTTTCAACTTTCTCACAAGTTAAATAAGATGGTAGAAGAAATGTTTTTAGGTATTCAGTACAGCTTTCAAATTCATGGTGAATGTTTCCCCAAATGAAACCCACAATTTTTCTAATGTCATTGCATTGTCAATCATTTTTATACTTATATTTCTAATGCTCCAAGCTAAAAACCACAATGGATATTCTTGCCGATATTCACATTCTCAGACAAATCTTATTATTTTTATCTAATTCAGAATTTGAGTGGTGATGGTTGAAATAGCCTAAAAGAAGTGAACATCAAGTGTCTCAGAAGGGACCCCCTATGACCCAGCAATAGCACTGCTAGGAATTTACCCGAGGGATACAGGAGTGCTGATGCATAGGGGCACATGGATCCCAATATTCACAGCAGCACTCTCAACAATAGCCAACTCATGGAAAGAGTCTAAATGTCCATCAGCTGACAAATGGATCAAGAAGATGTGGTTTATCTATATAATGGAATCCTACATGGCAATGAGAAAGAATGAAATCTGGCCATTTGTAGCAATGTGGATGGAACTTGAGGGTGTTATGCTAAGTGAAATAAGTCAGGCAGAGAAAGACAGATACAATATGCTTTCACTCCTGTGTGGAACAGGAGGAACTTAACAGAGGACCATAAAGGAGGGGAAGAGAAAAAAGTAGTTAAGAAGAGAGAGGAAGGCAAACCATAAGAGACTCTTAAAAACTGAGAACAAACTGAAGGTTGATGGGAGGTGGGGAAGAGGGTAAAATGGGTGATAGGTATGGAGGGGGGCACTTGTGATGAGCACTGGCTGTTATATGGAAACCAACTTGACAATAAACTATACTAAAAAAAGATTTAAAAAAGAGCCTCAGAAGGGAAAGTCTAGAGCCTGTTACTATCAAATTGATTTAAAACTCTACCTTATACCTTGTTTCTTCATAAAAGTCCATCTTTCCAACAAAAGTTGAGATCCAAGAAGGAAAGATTGACATTTGACTTAATTCTAGTCTCATCTTCTAACTCAGTGCTCAGTAAGTATTCGTTGAATTATTTCAATGATCAAGTTCTAGGATTTTTGCATATTCATCCCTAATTAGTACAACAGGACGTTGCTTAATTAGGCAAGGATCTGGAAGTCTCTACTTTTCATAGGGTTGTGATGGAAAACAAACGATCAAACTCAATGTCCAAGAGGCCAATACAGGGAGAAGGAAACAACAGATCCTTTCAGCCTCTAGTAGAACCACAGACTACAGAAAATAGGGCTGCAACCATTTCTGGAAGGGCAGGGTCCTTTTGTGGTCTCCCTTGTTTTATGATCCCTAATGAGAGTAACTGGGCCATGACTCAGGGTTATTAGCCAGAAGCAGAGAGTGGTTGAGGCAGAGGGCAGATCTTACCCTGGAGATTTGGCACAACCCATTAGATGTCTTTGTGACCTCCTTGCTATTGGAATTGTTCAAGCAGAGGCTAGACAAATGTGGGGCAAGGATGCTGTAAGGGAGACTTAGATGCAGAGTCATGGATGGAATTGAACTAGTGGCCTTTAAATCCTGATCTATTATACTTCCCCCCCCCAACTACTATATTTTTAAAACAAGGCATGTCATTTATTGAGCATTGCGTTGGGTACTCTCTCTACACACATAATTATAGCCAACACTTCTATAACATTTTACTATGCATTCAATAGAGTTCTTTGTGTATATGTATTCCATAAACCTTCACACAAGCCTACAGAGAAGGTATTGTTTTCAGTTCGATTCTACAAATGAGGAACTTGAGGCACACTGAGGGTCAGCAACATTCACAACGATATTCAGCTAGTAAGTAGCGAAGTTGGGATTTTAACCCACAAAGTCTGGTTTCTACTAATATACTCATATCCATTCGGCTGCACTGCTGCTCTGAGATTTTCAGTAACTATGTGCCAGTAGAATTATTACTCTTTAGAGATGAGAAGCAGGTACAGAGGTATATGGCGTGTGCCTTTGATCACTATGGAGTCTTCTCTAACTTCCCTGGGTCCCCTACGTGGTTTAGTGCTGCTCTCTCCATGCCTGAGATCCTGCAAAGGCTTTTTATCTCGACTTCCAACCTCCCTTCCTCCCACTCATCCTTCAAATTGCTGCCTGATGTCATTCAGGTATCTCCAGTGGCTCCTTCTTGTCTGCAGCATCATGTTCAAATATGTCAAACCCGTGAGGCTTTTCAAGAACTGCTGCCCTTACCTTTTGCAAATACATTTCTCTCACTCTTTAAAATACAGACTCAATTCTCACTGGGCTTATTTCATCACTGTTCCACTCATTTTATAGGTCTTGTTTCTTATAAACAATAATATGTCACTGTTAGGGAATAGATTTGATTTACAAAGTCTTCAAATACAAGGTTCTTTTTCTATCTCTGCCCAACGTTCATTCTGGACCCAAGGCCTCTCTCTCCCTCTCAGTTTCCTCTTCCTCAATGTCACTACAGTCTTAGTTCAGACCCTCCTCACCTTCATCTGAATTACTTCTATGTTTCCTGCTTGTTCTGCTGATAATCTTGTCTCCCTAAAAGTCACGCTCAACATGGCTGCTAAAACGCCTTTAAAATTTGGTAGATAATCATTTAGCCTACTGGACCTTGAAAGCCAGGCCAGGCATCTGGATAAGGACCAGAACTAGTCCTTATAACATAAAAAAAAAAAAGTGGTATATAATCATATTTGAAAAACTCATGGTTTCTTCTCGACTGTATAACTAACGATTGTGGTGTATATGCAAAGGATAGCAAAGGTGCTTGAGAAAGGGCCAGACAAGGTGTTTGATGTTGTAGCTGCTTTTATTCCTCATCCCTGCTATGATTCTGTCTCTGGAAAAGGTTGGTTTGGTGGGGAAAAGCCCAGGGGCAGCAGAGCAAAATGCTGTAGATGGCAGGTGTTTGCACAAAGGTATAAGCCTTTGTTTCAGCCTGTCTGGACTGACCTTTAATCATGATGAGAGCAGGGTGCCTAGGTGGCTCAGGTCATGATCTCACAGTTCATGGGTTTGAGCCCCACATCAGGCAGCTCAGAGCCTGGAGCCTGCTTCAGATTCAGTGCCTCCCTCTCTCTCTATGCCCCTCCCCTCCCCTCTGTCTCTCAGAATAAATAAACATAATAGAAAATTTTTAAAAATCATGATGAGAGCTTCTGACTGCTACGATAGCAGGACCCTACAGCCATCCAGCTGAAAACATTGCAGGTTCTGGAATGGATTAAAAATAAAGAAATCTTATCACATCCCTTGATTCCATTTCTGATCTGTTGTATTTTGTTTTTGTTTCATTAAGGCTCTTCGGCTTCCTCCACACCCTCCAAGTGGATCTTGACACTCTCCTTCAGATTTAAACTACTCACCATCTCTCTTACTTCTCCTTCTGCTATTACAATTATGCATGTGTTTCGACTTTTGTAAGTATTCAGCAGTTCTTGGATGTTCTGGGATTGTTGTTTTATTCTTTTTTTTTTTTTTTCCTCTTTGCATTTCAGTTTGAGAAGCTTCTATTGACCTGTCTGCGAGCTCACTGATTCTTTCCTCAGCCTTGTCCAGTCTCTGATAGGACCACAAATGGCATTTTGATTTCTGTTATAGCATATTCGACTTCTATCATTTACTTTTGATTCTTCTTTAGCATTTTCATATTTCTCATTACAGTGTCAATCTGTTTTTCTTATGTTGTCTGTTGTTTCCATTCAAGTCCTAACACATTAATCATAGTTATTTTACTTTTTTATTTTAGTTTTTTAATGTTTATTTACTTTTGAGAGAGAGAGAGAGTATGAGCAGAGGAGTGACAGAGAGAGAGGGAGAGCCAGATTCCATAGCAGGCTCTAGGCTCTGAGCTGTCAGCACACAGCCCTGCGAGGGGCTCAACCTCATCAGGCACTGTGAGATCCTGACCTGAGCTGAAGTTGGACGCTTAACTGACTGAGGCCCATCATAATTTTCTTGTTTTTTGTTTTTAATTCTTTGATACTTCCAACATCAGTGTCATGTTAGAGTCTGGTTCTAATACTTGTTTTGTCTCTTTAGCTGGTATATTTTCCTGCCTTTTGGCATATCTTATAATTTTTTATTTAAAGCTGGATATCATGTATTGCATAACAGGAAGTGAGAGAAATAGTATTTTAGTGTAAAGATTTATGTTTTTTTTAATTTTTTAAAATGTTTTATTTATTTCTAGGAGAGAGAGAGAGAGAGAGACAGTGTGAGCAGGGGAGGGTCAGAGAGAGAGGGAGTCACAGACTGAAACAGGCTCCAGGCTCTGAGCTGGCAGTCAGCACAGAGCCCGACGCGGGGCTCGAACCCACGAACCGCGAGATCATGACCTAAGCGAAAGTCGGACGCTTAACCGACTAAGCCACCCAGGCGCCCCAGTGTAAAGATTTATGTTAATCTGCAGAGGAATTAGACTCTTTAATGCTTGTTGCAGTTATAAGCGCCAGAGGCTTCCAATTCCTGTCCCATCTTTGTTTTATCTCCTGTCTTGACCTTGGACTTCCCTAAGTACTCTTCCTCAGAGAAAGTCTGTGTCTTGTAGCTCTTTTAGCTGTAATCCTCTATTATTATGCTGGAGCTTGTTGGTGGTAAGGTTTGGGGGAGGGGAAGAATTCTATAATCCTGTGATTAAATCTCAGTCTTTTAATGGGTCTTTGTTTCTGGCCATGAACTTCAGGAGAGTTTCTTCAGTGATTTAGCTTCCTCCCTTCTCCCCTTCAGGTGATACAGAGAGGCTAGAGGGGACTGAAGTGGGAAGAATGTCCTCCCTCAAGTCGAATAAGGTTATAGTAATCTTTTTCCCTTGAGAGTAGGCCTTTGTTACTGGGGAATGCTTGTGTATTTCACAATGATTATACTTCCATTCCTCCTGCCAGAGACATGAGAGCATCTTTCTCGGATCTGCGATTTAAGAACCCAGTGGGGTACATGGAATTAAAACCTACAAAAATGTGGGAATTCCCTGAAGACTGCAGCCCCCAGGATTTTCACATCTCATGGTAGTGTACAGTCTCTAGCATTTTATTAAAATCATCATTTAAGTGTTCCTATTAGTTTTGTACCTTTCAATTCAGATAAGTGGGTCAGCTGTGTCTCTGAATTTATGTTTTTCCAGGGTGGTAGTTTTCCCTGTGATCTCACTTTTCTGATGAGTCTAAGAAAAAATAATTGATTTTTGATTTGTTCAGCTTGTTGTTGTAAGGACAGGAGTGATGACTTCTAAGCTCTTTACATTGTTGGAGCAGAAGCCAGAATTTGTTGGCTGAAGAAGGAATGGCTTCAGGAAAATGACATGTATGTGCTGTATGTTATTGAATGCTGCATGTAGCTTAATGCCCAGAATAGAGTAGAAACTCAACAGATTGTAAAGTATTAGTGTTGAGTTTACAGGAAGGGGCAAACTATCCCACACATCAAGAAACTGGTATAATTAAGTTAATCACCAGAATCAATGAATATTTCTAACCATAATAGTTGCATAAGTCATAGAAGACACTTATAAATGCAAAAACATAATATTTTGCAGTGTTAGATGTACATTTTTTAATAAAATTACAACTTTATACCAAGCACCTTATTATTCATGCTACTTATAAATCTGAAACTCAAAAGGGAAACCTATAAATTTTCACCAAACAACAGCACCCACATACTTAATTCACATGTCTGTTCATTCCCAAGCACTGTGTTTTACACAGCTGTCTGGAATTTTGGCAGAGAACTTCCAGATGCTGCCAAGATCATGCGAGAGGAAATGGATCTTAACCTAGCTGATTCCAACCTTCAGGGAGCAAGAGATCATGCATTTCTGAGTGTTCAGTGATTATAAAATTGAGAGATAAGAAAATGGGTGAGGAGGAGAGACTTTCTTATTACTGAGACAGAATTCTTAATAAGGCAAGTACTCATTAGAATGTAGCTTCATGTTACAGTCCCGTGTTCAATAATAAATGAAACAAATAATATTATATAGGTTTTTCTGTGTGGCTCAGCCTTATATCAGTACATATATCAGCCTCAGCTCTTCAATTCCCTTCCCCTTTTCACAGTATGACTCTCCTCTTGCCCCCTAATCCATGCAAAACCTGCACAAGTCTTCAGCAGAGCTAAGGCTTTGGGACCTTTATGTTTTTCTTTGCATTAAAGAAAGAGATTCTCTACCATCAAAATCTTACCATTTTAGATTAGAATGAATTTTATGGTGTTAAAATAGGATCAGAGTTATCAGTATGGACTCCTGGGGTGCACGCACACACACTCACACACACACACACACACAAATGTAAACATAGAGGTGTATATATGCTTAGTCAGTATATATACATATATTTCCAAGATGTTAACATTAGGGGACATTGGGTGGGGATATGTGGGAAATCTTCACACTAGTTTTGCAACTTTCCTATGAGTCTAAAATGATTTCAAGCTAAAAAGGAAAAAGGAAAAGAGGGACACCTGGGTGGCTCAGTCGGTTAAACATCTGACTTTGGCTCAGGTCATGATCTCGTGGTGCATGAGTTTGACCCCCGTGTTGGACTCTGTGCTGACAGCTCAGAGCCTGGAGCCTGCTTCAGATTCTGTGTCTCCCTCTCTCTTTGCCTGTCCCCTACTTGTGTGTGCTTGCTTTCTCTCCTTCTCTCTCTCTTTCTCTCTCTCTCTCAAAATAAAGTAATATTAAAAAACATTTTAAGGAAAATAAAAAGACGAGAAAAGGTCATAGGACATGTTAAAGTGTTTAAACAAACAAAAGAACTTTCCATGACTTGAAGGCCCAAGTCATAGTGAGGTCTCCACGAAACCTTCACCAACACCCCACCAGGTGTCATCAGTCGTTATGGTAGAAATTATATAACAGAATTTTGGAATTCGATTATATAATTACAGAGATATTTTTCTAATCCCTAATGGGATGAGTTAAGAAGAAGGCTAGCTAAGAAGGAAAAACCTGGTTACAGCCTAAGAAGTGACTCCTCACTGCTTCCCGGTCGCATACATGGGCGATTTCCATAAGGAATTCAGTTGAATCGCAGAGAAGTTTGCTAAGTTGTCTTTCTTTCTTGGAAGCTGCAGAACAGAAAACTCAGACTGTGGGAAATGCATGGATCTCACTTGAGACAGGAACTTAGGAGTCAATTGTAGAGGGAGCTCGTGCTCCCAGGAAAGAATTTTTTTTTCTCTGCATAAAACAAGAACCTATCTCCCAGAAGCTGGAATGTCCCATATCTTTTGCACCCAAATTACAAGTTCAATAAATAATTGTGAATTTTATATTGGGAAAGGAAAATACTCTAGCCAAGGAGTCTGGAATGAAAATCAAGAAAGTCTCATGAAACCTCCAGCCAGGGCAATACCTTCCAGATGCTGGCCTGCTGCAATACCCCCACACCTCTCTTTCTAATAACCACAAGTGCCTTCTTCCTGAAAGAGTTATCCATGTTGCTCTCTATAGTTGTAGTGTATTCATTTTTCATTATTGTAAGGTTTTCCAGCATGTGAGTGTACCACCATTTATTTGTCTTTTATTGATGGACAGTTGTCTACCATAAACTGCATCACGAGGAATGTTCTTGTACATATAGCCTATCTATACACATGCAATAATTTCTTACATCTTACTTTTTATTAACTTTTGTGCAAATAAATAGAGACCAACTAAACAAGAAAAGGAAAACCTATTTACTGATACTTTGCTCCAGCAAGGGAGTCAGCCACTGTCACTTGCATTCTGACAGAGACTCAAAGGCAGGCAAAGTGGGAAAGCTTTAGAGTGGAGGAAATGGAAGGTTTCAGGTGTACTATGAGTGTAGGCTATTGGCCTGGGAGAGCTATAGGTGAGCCAATGAGAAGCAAGGTGACGTATCATATGTGATTGGTTTGGGGTGCCTATTTTACTTTCCCTGGTTGGCTGTAAGTTGGAAGTGGGGAAAATTAAGGAAGCTGTCAATTAATAATGAAGTCCTGGTTATTTGGAGATAATTATTAGAGGAGTTATTGTTTAGTTTCCTGAATTATTACTGGAGATGGAAATCTGGCTTCCTACAAGGCTCCATTATAATAGCAAGCTGGCTTTCTGGGCTGTTTATTATCGATAGCAAGTTGACTTCCTGGGCAAGTTGCTTCAGGTTGTGATTCAGCACTCTGTTTTTATCTGTGGCCTGGTTATTGTCCATTTGTATATTCAGTCTCTAGCTTTTATGAATTGAATTAAGTCTATTCATCTAGTTTTCTTGAGCCTAGTGGCATCAAAATAAAAATAAATAAAGATAAAAATTTCATCATTTTTGTGAAAGTTGAATAATATGATAATCCATTGACTATCTTACTCTGTGACACATAAATATTCTCTTCTTTATACCTCTTTCAATTTGGTAGATGCTTGGCCTACTAATGAACTTCAAGGAGCACTGCATGAAGTATAGATGTTATAAAAAATATTCCAGTATCAAATATTGAAAGAGTGTCTTGTCGCTCCTTCCAATCCTGAGAGTGCATGGCTGTGTTCTCACTTGTAGCATCTTTCTGTTCTTTGTGAGAATAAAGATCCGTAGGTAAATTAATACATTTACCCAAGGTCATAAAGCTAGTTAGCAGTAAAATTAAATCTAGGAGTGTCTGAGTCCAAAGTGTGTGTGCGTGTGTGTGTGTGCGTGTACCTTTTTTTCTTTCTTTCCTGTATATAAATGCCTCCCAACATTTTAGGTACATTTTTCTAACTTTCCAGACCACAGAAATACTTTTAATGTTGTAATGTACTGATAGAAACCCAAGGAGAATCCTGAGCTATAATAAATGCTTTGAATACAGTCGACTCGACTCTAAAAATGATTTCACAGCTGAATTGTTGCAATAACTGATAAAAATTTGTTTTCAAATGTGTTCCCTCCAACTAAAAACAGATGAAAAGAAAGAATTCAAATCATTTCATATTTTGTGAGTACCACTCAATATGAAAATAATATTTTGTATATATCCATTATACTAAAGAGAAAAAAATGAAGTGGTTAACAATAAGCTGATAGACGTGAATTAAGCTTTTACAAACATTATCAGTACTTGGAAAGATTATCACTATCATCATCATCCTTTTTTTTTCCAACATGATTTTAAAAACTTGTTTTTAATGTTTATTTATGTCTTGAGAGAAAGAGAACACAAGTTGCAGAGGGGCATAGAGAGACAGGGAGACATAGAGTCCAAAGCAGGCTCCAGGCTTTGAGCTGTCAACACAGAGCCAGATGTGAGGCTTGAACCCACAAACTGTGAGATCATGATCTGAGCCGAAGTGAGACACTTAACTGATTAAGTCACCTAGGTGCTCCTCCAA
>NW_027528417.1:12096979-12133974 GCF_008692635.1 Crocuta crocuta | reverse complement strand
TCTTCCTCCAACAAGATTTTTTTTTTTTTAAAACAAAGTCTCTAGTTGTTTAATATCAGTTTGAGCAAATGTGATTTTTCCTTATTCCATTTGGTCACAGTTTGAGAACCTCAAGATTTTTTTTAGTGTTTTATCCTTTTAGCTACAAAATCTGTATTTGTGTAACCTAGGTATTCAAGATAAACATAGAAGACATTGCATTTTTTTAATAATAAAAGAATACAAAATACCTTTATTTTATAATGTGGTATTAAACATAAACTATAAAAGGAAAATACTTCTCCCATCGTTGTTTTGCAAGAACACTCATTAGCATTTGCTCAAGGATCTTTGAGAAAATACTCTTAGAATAGAGCTACAGGCACCATGCACTCAGCATTAACAACAATTATGATGCATTGAAATTCTAACCCTGCCGATTCTTTTATAGCTAAGATTTCTGTCTCCTTGTATCTGACCAGCTGTCACAGAGAAGTTGAATTTTTAAAATAGCACTAAACTCGGGGCACCTAGGTGGCTCAGTCAGCTAAGTGTCTGACTTTGGTCCAGGTCATGATCTCATGGCTCATGGGTTTGCGTCCTGCGTCCGGCTCTGTGCTGACAGCTCCGAGCCTGGAGCCTGCTTTGAATTCTATATCTCTCTTTCTCTGCCCCTCCCCAACTTGCACTCTGTCTCTCTCTCTCAAAAATAAATAAACAATAAAAAAATTAAAATAGCACCACATTAAAAAGGAAGAGACTTTCAGCATATTGAAATATTCCAACTAAAACATCTGCTTGTTTACATATTTACCATAAAGTAGCACTAAAGTTAGCCAAAACCCATAGCACTGAGAGGTTTCTCTATTTCATCATTTTTAGATGATTTTGTGCATGTATCATCCATAAGAAAATATAGTAAGTGGAATTATGAAATCCTTTCTATGGCTTAATGACGCTTGCCACCTTGTTACTTTCCTTTCCCAAAAGCCCAGGCCAGCTCCTGTTCAAACTCATGGAACAAGCCGGCTGAAGCCAGACACCTTCCTAAAAAGCCTGAGTAAGGCTGTGGCTCAGAAAGGTCTTTCTTTTCAAATGACATCTGACTTTTGTAAGCCCTAAGCAGGTGAGATTTAGAACTCATTGCCACTCTTCCATATGTGTTGGAGTACAGTAGAATCATTCAGTTGACAGGGATAAAAACTAGAAAATACTATAGCTTATTTTTATCTTTCTTCCTAGAATTTTAACAAACAATATGAGCTTTATCTAAGCCTCTTATGGTAGACAGTGTTATTGAAACAATCATTTTTTATTTGAATGATGACACTATATTAGCATATTTTTATACAATGACATCTAAATGAGAAAGAATGAATTAATAAAAACTATAAAAATAGGACTGAAACTTAAAGTTCAAGGTCAAAACAAGGCGCCTGAAATTTTTGAAATTGGGTTTGAATCTTGGTCTTCCTCATTAAAAGGTGTACATTCCTATGCAAATCAGGATATTTCCATAACCAGTTTTTTCTATATAATCAGATAAGATCTGCCTTGCTTACTTTACAAGATTTTAGGAGGAACTTACAATATGAGTCAATGCAACATTACAAAAATTGGGTAATACAGAGTATGTAACAAACATTTTGCTGAATGTTTTCTATATAATGATCAATATGTTTACACAAATACATTACAAATTATGAATTACCATACAAATATACAGAACTATTATTATATATAAGAGCACTTATCCTTATATATCAAATAATTTAGCCTTTCCCATTTTGAAAGAAACAGGTGACATTTGAGAATACTTTTTGCTTTCCAATAACCCACTGGTGATTTAGCATTGTGCAGAAATATTGTGCCTCTGCAAGAATAAAAAATACAAGTGGGTTAAACTCCTTATGAAAAAAAACAAAGATTCAAAAATAAAATAAAGTTTAACTCCACAAGAGAGCGACTTAAATCAAAATGTTTACCAAGGTTATAAATAAAAGGATGAAAATGATAATAAATAATCAGACAAAGGAAAACAAGAAAGAGGGGAGGTAGTATTAATTATAAAAATAATGACAGTTCATGGCAAAAAGAATTATACTCCATCAAAATTGTCATGTTATCTTGAAAGTACTTAATCCACCCTGAATAGACAGAAGCTTTATGAATAGAATAACTTAAAATAACACAAAAGCCAGAAAATTAGAACTACATAAAATGGCAATCATATTGAAAGACTCAAAATTTTTCTTATAAATGTTTATTTATTTATTTTGAGAGAGAGAGAGAGAGAGAGAGAGTATGAGTGGAGGAGAAACAAAGAGAGAAAGCTACAGAATCAGAAGCAGGCTCCAGGCTCTGAGCTGTCAGCACAGAGCCCAGTGGAGGGCTCGGGCCTATGAACTGTGAGATCATGAACTGAGTCAAAGTCAGACTCTTAATTGACTGAGCCACCCAAGCACCCAGAAAGACTCATAATCTTTGGCAGATATAGCAAGTAAAATTAAGTAAGAATAAAAAGAATCAATAATGTAAAAAGTTATACAGATATATACTGATATTTGTAATGTCAAATAATATACATTCTTTTTCAATAATCATGTAACATTTATAAAAATTAATTATATATGACTATTAAAGTAAAATACTGTATAATTGAAATTAAACAGTTATGATATTCATTCATAATGCCCTAACATGAAATATTAGTTTCAAAAGTTTAACTAGAAGAAAATTCAACCACTTAAAATTTGAAAGCAGAAATATGGGTGCCTGGGTGGCTCAGTTGGTTAAGGATCCCAGTCTTGATTTCAGCTCAGGTCTTGATCTCAAACCCCCCGTTGAGCTCTATGCTGGGCGTGAAGCCCATTTAAAAAAAAAGCAGAGAGGGGCGCTTGGGTNGAAAAAAAAAGAAAAAACAACACGCAAACCTAATAAAAAAGCAGCCAGGAAAAGATAATCTCCAGAGAAATTAACAGATAGCTTTTTAATAACCATTATGAGATAACATATTGAGTTTTCTACACAAAAATATCTACCCATCTAGAATTCTATACTATCATTCGAGAATAAGGATAAAAATAAGGACATTGTAACAAAAAGATAAATAGAGCCAGTAGATCCGTAGTCAGGGAAATATGAAAGGTTACTCTTCTATGGGAAAGAAAGTCATCCCAAACTGGAGGCTGTAGATGCAGGTAGTAAATCACAAATAAATTTGAAAAAGATGGGGGTCAATATAAATGAATGTTGTCCAACTAATAGTAGTATTTTCTAAGTTTACAGTATAGACAGAATTGAAGTATACTACAACAGTGGCATCTACTTCGAGAGGGTCTAAATGGAGTTAAAAATTTCTTTGGTACTTGTAGAATACAGATTGAAAAACAAATGTGTATTAGACTTAATAAATTAAGGAATCATACTTGAACCTCTGAAAGAATAATCTAGGATCTTTTTTAAATGTTTATCTATTTTAAGAGAGACAGACAGACAGAGAGCACAAAAAGGGAAAAAGGAGAAGGAGAATCCCAAGTAGGCTTTGCACTGTCATTGTAGAGCCTACTGAGGGACTCAGACTCAGAAACCATGAGATCATGACCTAAGCCAAAATCAAGAGTCAGAAGCTGAGTGAACTGAGCCACTCAGATGCCCCAGAATATTCTAGTATCTTAAAGAAGAGTTAGAGAATGTATAACTTTCCTGCTACTATAAATAGAAAAATGGAGTAAAAACTAAAAAATTCAAGGAAAGGGGAGAATAATACAATAAAAAGATTGGGATGAATTTTAAGATACAGATTTAAACACAATATATTAGTGATATAACTAAAACATAAGGACATAGAAAGAATGAAAGTCCAAGGATGGAAAATATATACCATGCAAATATTAACCAAAAGAAAGTCAGTGTAGCTACTGTGATATCAGACAAGTAGATTTTTAAGGCAAAAGAACATTTCTAGACATAAAAACAGTCATTTGAAGATGATCAAAGATTTAATTCACAAAAAAGGTATAATAATTTATAATAATTTTAAATTTGTATGCAGATAACAGACATTGTACTGAAAACACAGACTCCAAATATATGATACCATAAAAGCGATTTAACAAAATGATGAAAATTCTTTATAAATATTTGAAAAATGTAGATGAAAGCTTGATCTAATTAACATGCATGAAATATTTCACTCCAAACTTTGAAAAGTGCATTTTTAATCACTGAAAAAACACTTATACTAATTTATTATATCCTATATCACAAAGTAAATCTCAGCAAATTTCAATGGACTGATATCACAGTGTGTATCCCATGACCAAAAATGCAATTAAAATAAAAATTAATAATTTAAAATAGAGATAGCTACAGAAAAAAATATGTCACAGCTTTTAAAATTTAGAAATGAACTCCATGGTACAGCCATTATGGAAAACAGTACTTGAAAATATTAAAAATACAACTGTGATCTAGCAATTCTCCTTTTGAATTTTTATTCAAAGGAATTAATCAGGGGACACCTGGGTGGCTCAGTCAGTTGAGCATCTGACTTTGGCTCATGTCATGATCTCATGGTTCCTGCGTTCAAGCCCCGCACTGGGCCCTGTGCTGACAACACAGAGCCTGGAGCCTGTTTCAGATTCTGTGTCTCCCCCTCTCTCTCTGCTCCTCTCCCACTTGTGCTCTGTCTCTCTCTCTCTCTAAAATAAATAAATAAACATTAAAAACATAATAAAGAATTAATCAGGATCTCAAAGAGAAACCTCAGTCCTGCAGCAGCACTATTCATAACATCTGAGATATGGAGACAATCTAATTGTCCACTGACAGGTGAATGGATAAAGAAAATGTGGCGTATACAGATGAAGAAATATTATTCAGTCTAAAAAAGGAAGAAAATCTTGCTATTTGTGACAACACACCTGGAGGACCTTGTGCTAAATAAGCCAGCCACAGAAAAACAAATACTGTATGATCTCAGTATGTTGGAATCTAAAAAGCCGAACTCTTAAAAGAGTGGGGTGGTACTTACCAGGGAGGGGGCGCAAGAGAGGGGGACAGGATGGGAGACACTGGTCAAGGGCACAAAGGCTCTGTTACATAAGATGACTACCTCCTAGAGATCTAACACACAGCATGGTGACTATAGGTTACAATAGTGTCCTTTACAGTCTTTTCTCAATTAAACTTTTGTTTTGCTGGGTTTCAAAGAGAGAGAGAGAGAGAGCGTGTGCGCTTCAAATTAATCCATGGAGCAATGAAATAAAAATGGAAGTTAGGACATATGTTTAAATGAATAACAAAAATTCTCTGTTTCAAAACCTAGATGCTGTGCTTAGAGGAAAAATTTTATCTTTAAAGTTATGTATTAGAAAAGAAGAAAGAGGGGCGCTTGGGTGGCTCAGTCAGTTGAGCGTCCGACTTCAGCTCAGGTCATGATCTCACGGTTTTAGGATTTGAGCCCCTCATCAGGCTCTGTGCTGACAGACTGGAGCCTGGAGCCTGCTTCAGATTCTGTGTCTCCCTCTCTCTCTGCCCCTCCCACACTCATGCTCTGTTTCTCTCTGTCTCAATAAATAAACATTAAAAAAAGAAGAAGAAGGAAGAGAGAATATCAATGACCCCTAGCTAATTTATCTCAAGAAGCTTTTTTTTCTTAAAGAATAATAAATTAGGGGTGCCTGGGTGTCTTAGTTGGTTAAGCATACGATTTTGGCTCAGATCATGACCTTACAGTTCATGAGTTCAAGCCCCGCTTCAGGCTCTTTGCTGACAGCTGGGAGCCTGGGGCCTACTTAGGATTCTGTCTTGTCTCTCTGTCTCTCTGTCTCTCTCTCTCTCTACCCTTCCCCCACTTAGGTCCTGTCTCTATCTCAAAAATAAACAAACATTTAAAAAATTTAAAGAATAATAACAAAATAATGAGTTAAAAGTTGAATCCAAATAAAGTAGATCAAAAGATGTAGAGAATACAGATATCAATGAAATTTTAAAAAATTTATACTGTAGATCTGAAAAATCAAATGTTGGTTGTTGGAAAAGACTAATAGAATGGCTAATACTTGGTGAGATTATCAAGGGAAGAGAGAGACAAGAAGAAAAGTAGATTTGTTTCACTTTAATGATTGGGAAGAAAGAGCAAAGTTAGAATGAAGGAAAGATTACTATCCCTGGGAAGTGTCTTTTTAAATGTGGGTTAGGAAATGTTTTATTTGTTTTGCAAAGCAGTTTTCTTTTTTTATAAATGATCCATTTTTTTCCACAGAGATTTCCTGTAGCAACTAGATTCATGACACTCCTTATAAAAATTTCAGTTGCTGATTAAAAAAATAAGTATTTGTTCTCCCAGAGCATTCTAACACATACTGCATAACATAATCTTCTTTTCCTCCTTGAGGTTCCATAAAAAGACAAGAATTCCCCAATTCTCTATCAGGTAAATGGAACTAAAACAGTTGAATTTCTCTTTACATTCGCAACAGGCAGGAGAATGTGACTTGAGTTGTTCTGACATGTCCTATGGCTTGTAAGAAAACTAAGCAAATATGCAAACATACAGGTATGGATATATTTACTTTTGTGCCCAAAGAATTTAAAGCATAAAAAGCGCTGTTGCTTAAATCTTCAAGCAATAATCCAGATGTTCATATTGAAGCAGAAGAATTGGCTAGATCTTATTCTTGGATTTTGAGTGTTGTCATATTTCACATCTAAGTATTCTAGAATTTGAGCCCGAGCCGCAAAGCAAAGGTCAAGACATAAAAATATGATAATAAACACTGCTATCTTGCTTTAAAAATTTCTTTATTGGCTATCAGATCAGAGGCACATTGCTCATTCTAATGTTCTAGACTTTTCACAAAATGGTTCCAAACCTTCTGTCATGTTTAGCTATTTACTACTTGTAGTCAGGAGAATCTTAAGGCAATAGACTACTCTGTGCCCCTGGCACAAATACCTCTGACAATCCTGGGATACATTTTTGTTCCTGTTGTCCTTATATTTTCATGATGAAACTTTAATGGTCTTTCAAGGCTTCTCCATGAAGCCTTTTCTAAATTTCATAACAAGAAATGTGATCTCTTTCAATTATTTGCAACCTCGTAACACATTTCTTTTATTTCTTATGTAACTTAAAAAAATAATTTGGCTTCACCATCTGTAAAGTTTTCTAAGGTTGAACTTCTTTTTTTTAATATTTTTTATTTATTTCTGAGGGAGAGAGAGAGAGACAGCATGAACAGGGGAGGGTCAGAGAGAGAGGGAGACACAGAATCGGAA
The DNA here is from genome assembly GCF_008692635.1 of Crocuta crocuta. Lineage (NCBI taxonomy): Eukaryota > Metazoa > Chordata > Mammalia > Carnivora > Hyaenidae > Crocuta > Crocuta crocuta. The sequence goes on along the minus strand of NW_027528417.1, from coordinate 12,126,711 downwards.
GCAGGCTCCAGGCTCTGAGCTGGCTGTCAGCACAGAGCCCGATGTGGGGCTCAAACCCACAAACCATGTGATCATGACCTGAGCCAAAGTTGGACGCTTAACCGACTGAGCCACCCAGGCGCCCCTCTAAGGTTGAACTTTTTATGGATTGGACTGTGTCTTCTAACTATTTATATACTCATCTTGGCTTGAGCTCGGTAGCTGTACAGTCAGAGCCCCAATTACAGGAGACCATGATATTTTGCACTCATAATTTTCAAATTATAAACATTGTGTTGCACCCGACTGAATATAGTTTCAAGCTTTCTTCCTTCTTTCCAATTGAGTTGCAATGCATTTATATGAAATTAAGTCTGTGAGGAAAGGGACCTAGCTAGGTTCAAAGTGCGGTTTCCATGGGATATAAAATTTAAAGCCCATATATTTTAAAATTATGCAGTGGTCCAAAGGGTTTGAATCGTACAGGGTTTTTTTGACCACCAGCATTGCTGAGAAACTGCCATGACTGCAGAAAGGGAATGGTATGCACTGCGGAGAAGTCTGGCAATTAAAGATGAAGCTCATACTGGTACTCTTTGCTCAGTAATTGCGCAAACAACAGAACAAAAAAAGACCCCGCTCACTAGATACTTTCATCTGAACACCATTTGTGTATTGCTGCATCTGCATCTCCCTCATGTAGTCTGTCTAGCCAGATGCAGGTGCCTCCACCCATCATCAGACTCAAAAAGAAAGAGTTAAATGCCAGAGAGAATCCACATGATAAACAATCATTAGTGGTCTATGTCGGGGAGTAAACAGTTCAAAGTCAGTTTCTGGTGCGTGCGTGCGTGCGTGCGTGTGTGTGTGTTTGTATGTTGTTGATGATTTTTCTCCTTAAATGGTGTCTTTATTCAGTTTCAGTGGTGGGTTGGAGTCTTAGTTCTTGAAAAGAACATTCATCCACTAATCCATGGTAATAGCTTTTTTACTTTGTGCCACGAGGGTTAGTCTTGGTCTTAAGAAGTAGGACAACAGTGCTAGACCTTAAATTCCTCGGTTCTAGTAGTCCATTTCTCTCGCTGACAGTTTTAAGAGTCTGCTGGTAGTTGACAGTTGATGAAGTGAATTAAAAGTCAACAGGTAACCCAGGTCCCTGGTTACCAACAAGGTGACCCAGAGTTAGCAACAGCTGGATATCTCTGACATGCCATGGCTGGAGAGACCAAGGAAGGAGGTGGTAAACTGGGTGCCGAGGGTCCAGGGTCTCCTGGAAGAAGCTGGAACCATGAGAAATGGGAACTAGATCACAGAAGAGAGACAGAGTCAGAGAGGCTGCCCATGGCAAGGAAGGAAGAGGGAAATAGCTGGTTCCTCCCTTCCCACATTCTCCAATCTCCTATCTGCCATTAGCAGAAACAGTGGGAAGCCAGGCGACATACAGCTTGGTTACCTTGATCAGCAAGGGCTAGTCTCCTACAATGTCAAGCAGTACATGGGAAGAGGAAAAGACTGATCTAAGGGGATTGGCAAAGTAGGTAAGAGTGGATGGGTGAGGGGTCGCATATTTGGAGGTATTTAAATAGTTCAGTGGCTTAGACTAAGGTAACAGCTGAAAATGGGGAAAAAATATATGATTTGAGTCATATTTATGAGAAAGAAAGCATGACTTAGTGACAGGCCAGATTGAAAAGTAAGGGAAAATACATATTGTGAACAATTTTAACCATTTTCACTGTTTGGGTTTATTTTGTAGTTTCTGCAGAGCTATAAAGCTGCCACACAAAAATAATCCCTGAGTGTTTAACCACCTTGTTCCTCCAATTATTAACATGCAAGTAAAAGGGGTCAGCAATTGATTGGACTTTGAGAAAAAAGGAGATTGGTTGCTTCTAGGTTACTACAGTTATTGTCATTGGTTATTGTTATCAGGAGCCACAGGAAAGAGCAGCAGATTATATAATCGAGGAACCAAGGATTTACAGAATAATACATCTCCTGGATATCTCTTTAGGCTGAAAGGCAGTATAGTTTTACTGGTAACAAGGACCATCTCACTAAAAAAACAAGAAGGATAGCATAGCAAGCAGTTTTGGTAATAATTGCCAGGAATGTATGTGTGCATGTGTGTATCTGTGTGTGTGTGTCTGTGTTAAGTTCTTGAAAGTACCTTGAGAAGTTCTATAAACAGCCAATCAGGCAATCCAAAAATAAGGTTTGAAATTTAAGGTGTCAGAAGAAAGGTGGACACTAACATGTGGCTAAGGTATTCATGGGTCAAAATACAAAGGGGGGCAGACTTGTTTCATGCACTTGTCACATCTAAGTGGAGGGGGTGGGGGAATGGAGTGAACAAGAGAGCTAAAGAGTCCTTAGACTCACCATCAGCAGCAATTGCCAGCTAAGTCCCCAGCAGAAAGCCAGAAACTTGACATGAGATGTTTCCAATCCTATTATTTTATAAATTTTTAACTATAGTAACAGTGCAAGTAAAAGATAATTGAAACAATTTTATTAATAATCCAAGTATATAATGATTAAGTGTCTCTGTGGCCCAATACGGAGACATTATTTAAGACCATATGCAGGGCTTTTTATGCCAGCCCCTGAAAGGACTACAAAGAAATTCAGGGCAAATTTCAGCACAGTTAGAACAAAAGCCTTTCATTTTTAATTTTAGTAACATAATTTATTAACTCTAGTAACACTGAATTCCAAGAAAATTCACCTTTCTGGTACACATTGATATCTCACATATACTGAAGCTTCCGTATACGTTCATGGAAAAAATCTATGAATTTTTGAATCAGAAAAACTTGATATATATGTATAAAGGATTGCAAGATTATGAATAGATAATTGCAATGTGGATATTATCAAACTAGAATGAATGAGAAGTTTAAGCTAGACAAAAGAGATATTAAACAGTCTTATCAAAAAAGCCCCCAAAAGTTATTCTGACCTGCACAGGATCTCTGAAGACTAACAAGGTAATTATAGGAGATATGTTTCTGTACCAAGAATAAGAAAATAATTGGATAATCTACAAAGGAAAATAACTGAAAACTAGTTAGGAAATCAGGTGACTTGCTGAGCTGGGGACCTGAAGAGCAGAGTGTCAATGTCTGGATATAAAAAAATATATATGAAATTAAATTGAAAATCTATTGAGATTGAGATCTTTGATTTTCTTGGAGGATATTAACATCTAATTCTCATTCTATGTACACAAAATCAACTGAACGACATTGGAAGATAATGAAAAGATTTACAGGTAAAACCAGGACTTTGTCTAAGATACTTGATATCAAGAGTCCAATCAGGAATTTTGACATTCTAAACAAGCAAGGAGCAGGTCCTCAAATTAAAAAGGATTTATCGTGAACAGTCAGGCAGGAAAGGAAATGAGGAAAGATGGGGGTCCTCAGTAGATTCAGAGTAATGTCCAGTTCTCCTTTTCTGGAAAGTTCCCTGACTTTGGCCTTGGGTTTTCAGCTTTATTCAACCCCATTAAAGGCTAAGGGAAGTCATCTGTTCTGGAGCTTTGACAAACTGGTCAATGGGAGGACGAAGATAACAGAAGAAAAGACGTAGAATGTTTTTGAGGTCTGGAGAAGACTTAAAAAGTCTTTACTCTTCAAAAAACATTATTTTGGGGGCATCTGGGTGGCTCAGTCAGTTAAGTATATAACTTTAGCTCAGGTCATGATCTCGTGGTCTGTGAGTTTGAGCCCCACATCAGGCTCTGTGCTGACAGCTCAGAGCCTGGAGCTTGTTTTGAATTCTGTGTCTCCCTCTCTCTCTGCCCCTCCCCTGCTCACGCCTGTCTCTCTCTCTGCCTCTCAAAGAATGAATAAATGTTAAAAATATTAAAATTAAATAAAATAAAAACCATTCTTTTCCAATTTGGAGCCCTCTAACTTGTGATGTTTTGGCCAAAGCCTGGCATTTGTGTATCATCCTTTAGATAGCAGTTTGGAAATACATATAAAGTACTATAAAAATATTCAGTAATCCCATTTATGTGAATGTAGCAACAAAAATTTAAAAGTAGGAAAAGGGCCATATGGAAGAAGATGATTACCAAATTGAAAATGGAAATAATTAAAATGTACAGTTGTAAGAGAATAGTTAAGTAAAATGCCTCATTTTTAATGGACAGATATTAGGTGATAAAATAATAACTATGGAAATTAAGCAGGACCATGTAAAGTATTAATAAAATAAATGTTGAATGAAATAAGTAGAATACTAAATTAAAGGTATATTCTGATTATAGCAATGAAAAGAATCATCTGCCCATGGACAGATACTGGGTGATGCTAAGCATCTTTCTCCCTGGTGGCTTGTTGTTTTGTTTTGTTTTGTTTGTTTGCTTGTTTGCAGCTCATAAAAGAACTTCTTCCATTTTGTACCTTGGCGGGGAGGCAGTGGGAAGTGGGTGGAAATCTGCCTCCTCTCTATTTCCCTCACTGATCCTTACCTAGGAGAGATGGGTGATTTATCTGATTGGTGATTTGGGGGAAAGAGGTCATTGCACGTGTATAATCTAGCCTGCACGTGTATAATCTAGCCTTTTCTCTTTTTTGGGTCCTGACCGAAGCTCAGTCTTCAGACATTTTTTCTTCCAGCATCCTCCAGTGGGTTAGCATCCCGAGACAGGCCCTGCCCTCACGGAGAATTCCTGACATTTTCTAACTCCACTGCCTATGACTAGATGCATAAATCAATTCTATGGGGTAGAAATAGGATGTTCTTTTGGGCTCAAGATGTTCTTGATTAAGTATTTTCTAATCAAGGCTTACAGGAAAAAGCTGATATTTTTATTTATACCAGGAGCCTGGGATAATAACTTTTTTTCTGATCTAGGTAGAATGAGGATATTATTATCACCTTATTCTGGAAAAACCAGAAAAGCCATAGATGCAAAACTACTCAGTAAAATACTAGCAAACTCAATTCAACAGCACATTAAGATGGTGATACGCTGTGGGCTAGGATTTCCCTGTGGGATGCAAGGACAATTCAACATACACAAATCAATAAATATGGCCACTACATTAATAAAATGAAGGCTAAAAATCCTATAATCATCTCAATAGATGCAGAAAAAGCATTTTGACAAAATTCAACATGCTTTCGTGGTAAAAAAAAAATTCTCAACAAATTATGTATAGAAAGAATGTACTTGAACATAGTAAAGACCGTAAATGACAAGCCTAGAATGGACATCATACTCAATAGTGAAACATTGAAAACTTTTCCTCTAAAATCAGGAAGACATGGACGTCCATTCTCGCCACTTCTATTTATCATACTCCTGGAAGTCCTAGTGCCAGCAATTAGGCAAGAAACGTGGACAAAAGGGAACCTTTTGTTGGGAATGTTGGTGGGAATGTAAATAGGCACAGCCAAGATGGAAAATACTATGGTTATGTTAATAACCAAGATCACTAAGTTATGTAGATCTTTCAAAGGGATGATTCAATCCATTCTACAATATTGACAAAAATTATCTTTGTTCATTCCACCAATCTCATCAGGTAAGTCTAAGTATTGGTGAGCTGTCAAGTTCATGGTGGTAGATAGATATTTTACAGATTGCAAATAGGTATACAGTTTTGTTTCAAAGTGCAAATGTCATCATTGGCAGCAAATACTCTCAGTTGTTTTCCGTGAAGTGAGGCTATAACTTATTTTTTCAAGAAAATGCTTGTCTAATACCCAAGTTCAAATAACCATAGTTTGTCTTGTAATCATTCTTTCAGGTAAAAATGGTGTCCCATGAAAAAATCAGCTGGTTCAGTTTTCAACCCAAATAACCATGTAATGGCTTCTCCTTGGGACAGCTTTTATAGTTTGGTATGGAGCAGAGTGCTTTATGGAAACTTCTCACAGAATGTGTACTAGGCATTTAGCCAAGGGTTGAGGTTTAACAAAATCAATAATCAATAACTCTTCGCACTTCATGAAGGATATTCTTCAACGAATGAATGAAACTGGTGTGGTAGAGAGGAATACAGTGACTACAAATACAGTTTGTAGTCAAAGCCTTGATTCATGTTCATACACCAAAAGTTTTGTACCATCAGTTAAAAAGGCAGAGTAGTTTTGACTTCAGAAAACTCCTGAGCAAGTCTCAGGGTCCTCCAGAAGACTGAGCATCAAACTTTGAAAACTAATGAGTTTAGGTGATTGTGCTGCAAAACTGGAAATTATTTTAATTTTGTGATTTCCTTTAACATATTGGCAGGACCATCCTATTTGAGCAAAGATCCAATCTCATTATATCTGAGAAACCCAATCTTACCATGGAGAGTCGATGTTGATAATAATACCAGAAAAAGATAAATGTAAATGAAGTTACCAAATGTACCAAAAATGTTTTGTAATTATGAAACTATTTCTTAAGAGGAATATCTTCAAATATTTGATTACTTTTCACTAGAACAATATATTTGCAAAACATTTTATACATATTCTATTTGAATGATCCATAATTCAAAATCTTTTACAAATTATGATTTGTTTTTTAAATCTTAATTTGTTTATTTTAGGAGAAAGAGAGAGCATAAGCTGGAGTGGTGGAGAGACTGAGAGAAGACAGAGACAGAGACAGAGAGAGAGAATCCCAAGCAGATTCTGCAATGATCAGTGCAGAGCTGACATGGCCTGGAACTCACAAAGTGTGACATCACTACCTGAGCCAAAATCAAGAGTGCTTAGCAGACTGAGCCACCCAGGCACCCCAAATTCTTATAGGTCTTACCTTTTAGTTCCATCTAAATGAGAACTTTCACTGAACCGATAGCAAAGAATATGAGAAGATAAACTAAAATATACTATTTTCCCATGCATTATAAAGAAAAGAATAACTAATAGTAGGTAAGTCTACTGAGTCACTAGTATGAACAAGAAATATAACTAATACTAACATCAACTCAAATAATTTGGTACTTATAATTCCCAATTAAAGCTGAGGAAATTGAGGCTTCAGGAGGATTAATGACCTCACCAAGGTCACACCATAGTAAATGGAAGAGGCTTAATCATTTAGCTATTTAAGTGTCATTGTGGATTCCAGAACTGGTTAGGGAGAGGTAAGAAAGCTCATGTCTAAGTGGATGCTCTTCATTCTTAGAACTGAAGCTGCCATTACTATTCATTGGCACTGACAAGCCTCACAAAATCTATCCCTTGTGTATGTTCCCAGCAAAACACTCTCTCCTGAGAGGTTCTCAGGCACCAGTATCTCTTTGCTATGATCTGTGAGATGAGTCACAGTTACAGAAAGCCTGATGACATAACCATAAGGCCTTGAGGCTGGGCAGAGAGAGAAAGGCCTGATGTGAGCTGTAGAAATGATGACAGTTTTTACACTTGGTTAAGGATTAAGACTGACAAGGGATCTGGAAGGTAGTTTTCTGGGGACTTAGCAGGAAAATAACAATCTCTAGTGACAAATGGAATATAACCTCATAGTGTGCTGAAAGATAATTCAGAGAGCAGAGCTTACTGGGGAGAAGTTTCCCACTTAGGACATCCGTAGCCCCACACTTTAGTGAGCTTCTTGCCTTTGGAGGTAAAAGGGTCGATCACTTGCGTAGGATGCTGGAAGAAGGATTCAACATCGTCGTTTTGTGCCATTTGACGCTGACAGTGTAGAGCCTGCTTGGGAGTCTCTCTGTTTCTCTCTGCTCCTCCCCTGCTTGTGGTCTCTCTCTCTTTCTCTCTCTCTCTTTCTCTCTCTCTCAAGATAGATAAACTTAAAAATAGAGTTTGGAGTTTTTGAAATGAGCTGAGTTTGGAGTCTTAAATTGGAGCTGGTTTTAAATGGGTTTCAGTTGGCAAGGAACTGACAACAAATCATGAAGGAGAAGCCAAAAGAAGACGGTCTATCATTTTGAGAGTTGTTTCCTGTTCAAAGTGACCCCAATCTGGAGGAATTTTCAGGGGGGGTACATTTGGGGTTTGTTTTGTTTTGTTTTGTTTTGTTTTTAACTGAAAACACTATCCTCCAAGCTACTTGAAGTCTAAAACTCTGTCTCATCACTTTCACACTGGGGAGTGCTGATAAATAATGATGTCCACGCAGACAGCTCAATTAAAAAAATAATAATTTAAGTTATTAGTGATAGGTGAGTGTTCAGAGCACACCATCTGTATTTTGTTGTAGGCACTCAACTCATAATTTTGGTTAAATAAAAAGATGATTAGTATAAAAGGACAACATATTAGTAAAGTGAATACATGAGCTACAAAATCTCCCTCCGGAATGAAAACTAATTCCCTATTTTTTACTCTCTGGACAAAGACAGTTTAAAAGGATTAGCATTAAAAACATTTCAGTGTACCCTATTTAAAACATTGGCTACACCATCTCCTTTAAGGGCTAACAAATACTTTGGGCACCTGGGTGGCTCAGTCAGTTAAATGTCTGACTTTGGCTCAGGTCATGATCTCATGGTTCCATTCGTGGGTTTGAGCCCTTTGTCGGGCTCTGTACTGTGAGCTCAGAGCCTGGAGCCTGCGTCATACTCTGTCTCTCTTTCTCTCAAAAATAAACGTTAAAAAATTTTTTTATAATCTTTCTTTTTTTAAAAAAATTTTTTTCCTAATGTTTTATTTGTTTCTGAGAGAGAGACAGCATGAGTAGGGGAGGGTCAGAGAGAGAGGGAGACACAGAATCCAAAACAGGCTCCAGGCTCTGAGCTGTCAGCACAGAGCTCGATGCAGGGCTCGAACCCACGAACCCACAAACCTGAGATCATGACCTGAGCCGAATTGAGACGCCCAACCGACTGAGCCACCCAGGCACCCCTAAAATATTTTTTAAAAAAGACTTAACAAATACCATATTCATACAAATGTTATACAACAAACATTATTTTTATGTCTTATTTTTAAAAAATCAACTCTGCAGTCCATCTGAAGAACAACATGCTTTAACCCCAACTTTATCCCATCAACCTACTCATTGGTTCTGACAGATTAGGCGTTACTTACAACGTTAATATTGTGGCTCCTACTATGTTAAGTTGTTTAATATAAACCAACAACTACATTATTTATAAAAATTGGATTAAGTAGACTTCGGGAAAATGAAATGGAATAAGAAAGTAATGAGGATTAAAACTTAAAGTCTCTCAAAAAGTTCCACAAAAAATTTGACATAAGGTCTACAAAATGTCATGTTTTCTCTTCTCCAGTAAAACCAAAATATAATGTGGAGACTCCTATTTTCTAGTTTTATTTTAATCATCTTCTAATACTTATTAAGACCATGGGATTCTAATAGAGGTGGTTTTTTCAGAACTTGAAAAGTATAAAAATTAAGGAAACTGTCATGTAGACTTCTACATTACTATAGAAAAGACACAGCCATGTTCCTATTTAATGCCTACTACGTGCCAGGTACTGAACTCCACACTTTCTTAGATACTCTGACTGTTCCACGGTTGAACTTGGGGTTGGCAGGTTCACAGCAGTGCACAGAAACCATGATTCACTTACATTCATCCGGATGCAAGGAATTAAAAGATTTGTGAGGTGCAATAAACCCAGGGAAAGAAAAAAAGCATGAATGTTACAAGTTTCTGAGGAAAAACAAGTCTTTATCAAAGCGATTTTCCTTTTGTTAGCAAACCTATAGCTTAAGTTTCACTGAGAGGATTAATCTTCATATTTTCTTTAAAGGAATTTTTTTTCTTTTTCCTGAGCTAGGCTCCCCCACGGTGAAGTAGCAGTTTAAATTTTGAAAGATTAAATAATACAAGGAACTTCATCTCAATCTACTTAATTTCCTAGGATTTTTGGCCCAGATACAAGGCTGTTTTGTAAATGCCCAACAACCTAAGATCAGGGGCAGTTTGAATCTATTTGTGCAGCCAGCTAAGCGATAGAGTGGGAAAAGACCAAAATTTGGATTCAGACTTTCTAAGCATAAGTCTGGGCTTCATCATTAATTTTGTGAGTTTGGTGAAAACTCTCCCCCCACCCCCCATCAACTTCCTAGACCTCACTTGATCTATTTGTATATGAGGAGATTGGTGATTATATTAGTCAGGACTCTTTCAGAAGCAAATGACAGAAATCTAAGTTAAAGGCATAAAGAAAATAAAAGGGTCACTGGGTGGCTCACTTCAGCTCAGGTCATGATCTCCCAGTTTGTGAGTTTGAGCCCCATGTCGGGCTCTGTGCTGACAGCTCAGAGCTTGGAACCTGCTTCGGATTCTGTGTCTCCCTCACCCTCTGCACCTTGCCTAATTTCTCTCTCTCTCTCTCTCTCAAAAAGAAATAAACATTAAAATTAAAAAAAAAAATAAAAATAAAAAATGTGCTGGCACCCGAAAAACCAGTTACAGCTACTTGAAGTGTGGCTGCATCTAGGGGGTGGCGTTGTGTTATTAGGCAGTGCTTCTCTCCATCCTACAGTGTTGATTTTTTATAGAGATGATTTTGTTTATTATTTATTTTTTGGCTTTATGGTTTTTGTTTCATCTAACACATTCTAGAAAAGGAAAGTTTTCCTCCCTAATAATTGTAATAAAGAATGAACAAAAAGAATGAAGTCTCTTTGGCCCAAACTGCTTCACATGCTCTGCCTTAAAACAATCATCATTCACTTGTTTAATGAATTTATTTACTAGTTACGACTTGAGTTCGACGACAGGGTAAGCACTATGGTCCTAGACATCTGTGATCTAGTAGTGAACAGACATAAAACATATAAAAGTATATAAATTTCCTGCCTTCATTGGATATGTCATCAGAGGGACAGTCAGACAAAACACTAACACAAGAATAAATATACAGTGTAACATTCTGCCATGATTGTCCTGTTAGGAAAAATGACTCAGGACAAAGGAATAGAGTGTGAGGGGGCACTATTTCAAATAGGGTGATTAGACAATTGTGATATGGTGAAACCGTGCAATTCTTCCAGGAGAAAAGTAAGACTCAGAGAAAAACAATAAGTTGAGGATGCTTGAAGGAGGTAAGAAGTTGGAACAGAATGATCTAAGAGGGTAGTGGTAACTTATGAGGATGTGAAGATACCCAGTGTCAGATTTTATTTTAAGTTTTTTGGAAATTCTGGAGGATTGTGAAGAGTAAAGATAAGAGAATTATCTAACTTACGTTTCCAAAAGAGCCATCTTTTTACTATGTGGAGAAGAGATTGTAGGACACAGGACCGGAAGCTGGACATCATTTGGGAGGTTATTCTACGGGTCTGGGTAAGAGATGACTGTGTTTGGGACTGCGGTAACAGATGGAGAGAAACAACTTGATTCAGGATGAAGTTTGAAGGTAGAGTTGACGGGGTTCACTGACAGATTAAATCTTCAAGAGAAGGATGAAGAATCACAACGTAGGAAGAATCCATCAGATACATCAATCTTCCTAGTGACGAAATGGAGATGGAAAATTGGATATGTATGTCTAAGAGAGTCATGGCTATTTTTCTTTTATATTCCATCATAATATTCATAACAATTATGACAGCTCTTCCAGGAATATGGAATATACTGATGTTCAAAAACATTGTAGATATTTATACACCAATGTTTCTATCCTGTTGGGTGGGAGGATAGGCCATCTGAATCATACCTAGTAATGTAGGATATTTCTCTAAAACAAACCATAGTGTTGTTCCTAGAAGGAGGAGTGAATACTGGACATTAAAAAAAATCACAAAAGATGTCCAGTATCAAAAGATGCCTACCATCAATTTTTTTTTTCAACTCTAGAGTTTATATAAGATCTTCCCTTTAATTCTCAGAAAAAAGTTATTTAATCTTTGTAGATAGGGAAGAAACTACCCAGATTCCTTAATCTGAAATCTGAATCTTTGCCTATGCCTCATCTTTATTATACTTCCTTTTCACTTTTGCTTTCAGTATGCTGAGTCCCTCAGCATGACTTACCTGTTTTGGTCACCGCATTGCTTGCCCTTTCACCCCTGCGCACCCTGCCCTGCTCTGGGGATGTCTTTCTTTCTTTTGTCCTGACCGTGCCTTGGTGCCTTCCTCTCTTTCAGCTTTCTCAGACTCTCTCAAGCTATTAACCGCTCCATGCTTCTGGGCTTCCCTTAGCACTCAACACCGATAGCTTCACCTCTACCATACATGCCATCATGTTGGCCAGGCGTCTGCTAGGCAAGGATTTCTATCTCAAGTTAGCTGTGCCAGATCACTGTGGAAGGAACAGTTTTCCTAGGTATTTTGAAATTGGTTTCTGAGAGTTAGTGGTTTACCAATTCACACTTGTAAATGAGGATGAGAACCCGTTTCTTCATATCCTAGCCAACACTTGGTGTTTTAGGTTTTAAAATTTTTACCACTCTGAAGAATAGGAGATAAAGTCAAGCTTTCTCTCACAACCTGAATGTGTATCCTGGTTGATTATTTTTTTATTTCTCTCATCATTTCTGGTTTTGAAGCCCCTGTGTGTAGGCTTCTGGGTTATCCACTGCACAACCTCTAGCAGACATCAGGGAGGATGGTATCATTCTGGGTTTTTGCAAAAAGGTGGCTCTGAGGCAAAAGCTATGTTGTACTCATCTCTATACTTTCTGTTTGGATTGGGATTTGGCACAGAGTAAGCACCATCGTCAAGAGGACAGTTTCACTGATAACATTTCAACAAAATTGCTCTGCTTCCAAAAATCTCATGAGGATGTAAAAGAGTAAAGTCGCTGCATCTACACATTTTTATTGTATGCGCATTTTATATTTTATCATTATTTTTAAGTCACATTATTAGGAAATGTGCTTACGTATATGGTGTATTATACTAACCTGGCTTAGGATTCTGTAATATGGGTCTCTCAATTCTGAGTCACTATATTATTCTGAAAGGCAGACACGGAGGTTGGTTAATATACAAAATCAGAGAAAAGACCCTACACAGTCAACTGTGCACCCTAAATTGTGAAGATAATGGCTCGGTCGGTTAAGCGTCTGACTTGGGCTCAGGTCATGATATCTCAGTTCGTAAGTTCAAGCCCCACGTTGGGCTCTGTGTTAACAGGTCAGATGCTGGAGCCTGCTTCGGATTCTGTGTCTCCCTCTTTCTCTTACCTCCCTGACTCACACTCTCCCTCTCTTTCTTTCCTTTTCTCAAAAATAAATAAACATTAAAAATTTTTAAAAATAAAGAAAGAAGATAATGGTTTTCATTTTACCAAGAGAATTATGCCTGAAAACCATAATCCCTTACATGTATTGAGTGTTTTGGGTTTACAAAGGACACATTATATCATGTGATTTGATTTCTACTAAAATTCTCTGGGTTAAGTCACAAACATTATTGCAGAGGCTGAGAGACATTAGTTAGTCGATTGAGATGATATAACTAACAAGGCAGGCAAAATCTGATACTGATGGACAGGAATGTGCTCATCGGTGTAACTAAACTTCCCAACATGCTGTGGAATGTGACCATGGGAACATGAGTCTAGCCAATGTACATAAAAATGGAAGCCTGCTGACATTTCTTTGTTTTATAACCCATTTCTTCATTGTCTTTTCTAATATGCTATTTGATACAAACAAAATAATACATACGTAAGTTTTAAACAATAATAATTTTTTAAGAGTTTATTTATTTTTGAGACAGAGAGAGACAGAGCATGAGTGGGGGAGGGGCAGAGAGAGAGGGAGACAGAGAATCTGAAGCAGGCTCAGATTCTGTCAACACAGAGCCCAACGTGGGGCTCAGACCCACGAACCCACGAACTGTGAGATCATGACGTGAGCCGAAGTTGGACACTTAACCAACTGAGCCACCCAGGCACCTCTAAAGAATAATAATTATATATAATGAATACCTGAGAACCCTCTACTTAAGCCAGGACTAGAACATAGCCAGTGACATCCATATGCCTGCAAGCTCTTCGCCTATCTTACCATTTGACTTCTCCCAGACATAACACTCTAATGAATCTTGTGTTTGTCATTCCCAAGGCTTTCTTTCTCCATAGTTTTGTCTTATGTATATATGTCTTAACAATATATTAGTTTTGAGTTTTATAAAATTGTATTATGCTCAGTGTGTCCCATTGAAACTTTTTTCTATCACCCCAAATCACGTTTCTAAACAATATAATCATTAAATAAATAAAATAATTTTATGTATAGCTGTACTTTTTTCATTTCCACTGCTAGAAGATATTCTATTGTATGAATACACCACAATTTATCACTCTTTTACCAGTGAACACTTGAAGGATTCCTGTTTTCTTGCTATTAGAATTACTACAGTGGTCAATTGTGTTCATGTATACTGGTATATATGTAAGAGTTTTTCTAGTAGTGCACTGTTATATATGAGTTTGGATGCTTAAATTTATAATATAGCAATATTTCAAACTTGGTTGGACCAGTTGAGAGGCCCACCACCATTGATCAACCCTTGTATTATCATATCAGACTTTTAAAATTTTGCCAATCTATAGAGTATGCCTATGGTCCAAATTTGCATTTTACTAATTTTATTAATTAGGTTTTTTATTAAGGTTATTAATGAAGTTGGGCATATTTTCATATATTTAATGTCTTATAACATTCATCTTTTGTGAAATGCTTTTGCATGAATTTTAGCTATTTTTCTATTGAGTTATAGATTTTAAATTAATATATGGATGTTCTTTTTATGTTCTGAGTATTAAATCTTATTTTATTTCATACGGTGGTATCTCCTCCCAACTATGGACTATCTTTTTATGTTCCTATTGTGTTTTTGATGAAAAGAAGTTCTTCATTTTAATTAGTTGTATAAATCCTTAAGAAATGGCTTCAGGGAGCCTGGGTGGCTCAGTTGGTTAAGTGTCCAACTTCGGCTCAGGTCATGATGTCATGGTTCCTGAGTTTGAGTCCCACGTCATGCTCTGTGCTGACAGGTTAGAGCTGGAAGACTGTGTTTGATTCTGTATCTCCCTCTCTCTGTCTCAAAGAATAAGTAAACATTAAAAAGATGGTTTCCATTTGCGTTTTATTTAATAAAAAAAATCTGTAATTAATGGTAAAGAATCTATTTTTTTTCTTCTGAAAATTTTTAAGTTTTGTTTTTCATAGTCAAGTCCTTAACCCATGTGGAATTAATTTATGCCAGATTAAAGAGAAAAAATCCCATTTGGAAGAATAAAGTACTTTAATTCAGGTCAACTTAGTTAAGAAATACTGTCCAGTTTTCAAATTTTACCTTTCCCAAATTATGTGTGTGTGTGTATGTTCACTTTTTCTTTTGGGGGGGAAAGAGAATCAAAACAGTAAGTCATAGAGATGATACAATAAATGAAATAAAATCGTTAATCAATTAAAAACAAATGAAGCAAGATTATGGCTTAGCTAAAGACTTTCCTGAAAATTTCATGTAGCAAAGGAAAATAACTCAGGCTCTGCTTTATAATCATTTATCCTCTAGAGAGAATGTTATTTTTTAAGTAGAAGGCTGTTATTTAAGACAGAATTTGTTTTGGATTAATGACTATTTTGGGGGGCAATTTAAAAACAATAGAAAATGACAAGAAAAGAGGTTATTTTCTAAAGAAATATGAGAATAACCTCTGAAAACCGCCTCCTTTTAATTCCTTCCCTCCCTTCAACAAAACAAACACCAGCAACAGCAAAAACCCTAAAACCGGAAAATAAAACCACAATATTATAGAAAGGGTAATTAGACAACAATGTAATCTATCAAGTACTTGGGTGTGTGTTTAGCCAAAAAAAGGTTTTGAGCATTATTGGTCCTGAAGGATGACAATTCATATTGTGCATTGGAGTCTCCTGGGAAGCTACTACCTGGGACTTCCTCTCAATCGGTCTGATTGCCCTGATCTACGATAAAGCCCTGGAATTGGGAAGTTTCAAAACCACAGGTGAATCTGATTTTATTATGGATAAGAACTACTCTATGGGGCCAAGCTCTTCATTTTACAGATTAAACAAACAAACACAAAACAGATGGAGATCGTCATAGCTCACTGTGGCTGATCAATGGTGGAACCAGTGCTAAATTTCAGGTTCAGTTCTCTTCCCACTTAACATTATTCACCCTGCTCAGGCCCAGAATAGAGGTTTTTTTTCCTTTCCTTTATTATTTTATTTTATATTTAAATTTTACTTAGTTAACATACAGTGCAATATTGGTTATAGGAACAGAATTCAGAAATTCGTCAACCACACTCAACACCGAGTGCTACTCACAACAAGTGCCCCCCCCCATATCAATCAACCATCTAGCCCGTCTCCCACCCATCCCCATCAACCCTCAGTTTGTTCTCTATCTCTAAGAGTCTCCTGTGGTTTCTTTCTCTTTCTTCTCTTCCCCTGCCCTTTTCCATATGTTCATCTGTTTTGTTTCTTAAATTCCACATATAAGTGAAATCATATGATGTTTGTCTTTCTCTGATTGACTTATTTTGTGCAAAAAACAGACACATAGATCAGTGTAACAGAATAGAAAACTCAGAAATGAACCCCCAGCTATATGGTCATCTCAGGAAAGAATATCCAATGGAAAAAAGACAGTCTCTTCAACAAATGGTGTTGGGTAAAATGGACAGCTACATGCACAAGAATGAAACTGGACCATTTTATTACACCCTACATAAAAATAGACTCAAAATGGATGAAGGACCTGAATGTGAAACAGGAAACCATCAATATCCTAGAGAAGAACACAGGCAGCAACCTCTTTGAACTCAGCTAGAGCTACTTCTTACTAGACGCATCGCCAAAGGCAAAGGAAATGAAAGCAAACATGAACTATTGGGACTTCATAAAGATAAAAGGTTTCTGCACAGCAAAGGAAACAATCAACAAAACTAAAAGGCCAATTGCGGAATGGGAGAAGATATTTGCAAATGGCATATCTGATAAAGGGTTAGTATCCAAAGTCATAAAGAATTTATCAAACTCAACAGCCAAAAAACAAACAACCAAGTTAAGAAATGGGCAGAAGACATGAATAGACACTTTGCAAAGAAGACATCCAGGTGGCTAACAGACACATGAAAAGACATTCAACATCACTCATCATTAGTGAAATATAAATCAAAATCATGATGAGATACCACCAGGACAGGGTCTTACTCATTTCCTACATCATTTAGCCTTGTCTGCATACACTGGCACTGGGCTATCATCAGTGATCAGTAAATATTAATTGAATAAATTCATATCTCATGCCCAATTGCCAATACTGGCCATATTGGAAAAATCTGTCAATGGAAGTCTAGTATACAAAAGGCCATGAGGGTTGCAGAAGTTCAGAACATGGAGAATGTTCCTGATTATTTTTGGACTCAACAAGCTGTTCCCCATAACTCTAGAATCTACAATGACTTCTGTCAGTTTCCATGGAACCAGCTAAGTGTAGAGATTTTAGGGCAGGCTGGGGGCACATGGAACATGTCTGGGGTGGGAGATGAGGGTACTGCAGAAATCTTACACCTCTGCCACATGCAAAGAGAAGGGGAAAAATCCACTACTTGATTTTATTAGGATTAGCAACAGGTTTAAAATAGCACAGGGAATGCAAAAATTGCACAGAGTTTTCTCTGCACCAGACACAACTCTACACAGGAAGTGCTAAAGAATAGGGGAAATGACATGGTTTGCAGAAAAATGGCATCCAACAAGGATGAGCTCACACAGAAGTGGATGATTTACAATCCAGGTTTTTCCCTTAAAAGCTCTTGTCAAGGGCACCTAGCCCTTTTATTTCCTCTCAAACTGCATGGGCGTGGACCCTACCCCCAGAGACTTAAATTCTGCAGAAGAAATGGGGATTCTGATGCACCTGCTTAATTAGTTTAGATCAGACTGACTGACAACCTTAGTCTCTCACCTCTCCTGTGGATGTCTGAAATTCCACACAGAGCTGCAATCATTTGTTTACAAACCTCTCTCTGTGGTATGAAAATTGCCCAGGGAGAGGTTACAATTAAGGCTTTATCAATTATTGATATTTTCAGATAATGAGTGAATGCGTTTCATCACTTGCTTTCCTCAGAGGTAGTTTTGATAATAATCATCATGAAAACGATAATGGATTTCTAGCCTGTGGCCTGTCCTTCCTCTACCTTCTGAGGAACACAACCACCTTACTCTTCCACAATACTTTACAGCTGGCTACTTCACCATTTAGTCATCTTTTTAGCATGTCCCCTGTTTGTGGATGAGGAAAATAAAGTAACTTCTCTCGGCATGCTCTTCTATCACCAGCCTAGATGAGGAAGAAACTCTGAGAGAAACAGACCATTCAGGTTGGTAGAGTTATTCAACTACTTGACAAACGGCCCAGAGGCACAATAGCACTTTCTCAGGAACGTACAGTGAGTCAGATCCTATCCCAGACCATAACTTCATCCAAGCATGGCAATCCTGAAATAATTAGAAAAACAAGCTAAGAATTTATTTTTTTTTATTTAAAAAAAAAACACAACACAGCTTATTGAAAAAGAGTAATGCTTTATACAAATTCCCATTACAAAACTCCAAAATATCTATTTGTCTGTTTCCAGGCACAGAAGTGGAGTACAAAAATATCAGAATTGGATAAATTCTGGTATACCAATTCTGTTGGCCATTTTAGACTATCAATTTCTCTGTAGAGTTTAGCAACTAGTAGCCACATACATTTACACTCAGACATCTTCAGGATCTATGTATGAGAAAGTCTCCTTAAATTATACCTTCTAAGAACATGGAGTTTCAGACTTGGAAGACACAGTAAAATTTTCTGGTTCATATCCTCATATGATGCAGCCCTTTAGGTAACTTCCCCCGTGGGGTTTCACCATGAATTATCATTCCCAAACCACCTATTCGAGTAGCGCTAGCTGCCAGCTAATAGCAACACCCTGTATATGCTGGCCAGTTACTATAATTCAAAAATCTTCCATACTTTGGCTTTGCTAATGCTCACACTTCTGTTTTACCCATTACATCTGCAGACTTGTCCTCGATCAAGTCTGCATTACTGAAAGGAGAAGAGCTTAGCCACAGAAAGCATCAGGCCATACCGATGGAAGAAACTAAGACTTCCTCAGAATCTTTTCCATTTAGTAAGCCGAATTTCACTTCAGTGCCTCAACATGTGAGAGATTAAGGCAGGAAGGCCATTTCTTAAAATTTCTCTCCTTTCAGTGGTTGGAAAAGCAATCCAAAACCTATGCACTTAAATGTTTAATTCTTTTTTTGTAGAGTATTTTTATTTTTACCTTATAAAACCACGTTTACACGTATCCCATCTTACTGGGTCCCCACAACAGCCCTGTGAGGTAGGCAGGTCAGGAGTCACAATCCCCTTTTTACAGATGAGGCAATAAATCTGGGGCAGCCAAGTGACTTGCCCAAACTCACATAGTAATTGATAGCACCAAGATTCAAATCAGGTCTCTGGACACCAAAGCCAACACCCTTCCACTGCATCATCTTACTCTAGTGAAGTAGTAATTTCTCAGACAGGAAAACTAATAGCAATTGCTAAAACAGGACAGGGAATCAAAAGCATGTTATACACAGCTGACAGGAAGGAAATGGACCAGTGGAGAAAGGAAGGTGCTGAGCGATGTGAAGGCGTTGTAGAGGTTGGGTTCAGCGACTTCTTAACAGCCAATTGAGCAAATGAAAACACTACTCGTGCATAGTTCATGTTCAAAGAATGAGTATAATATCAACTAATTGATACTTACACCACCTCTACCAGCTGGTTAAGTATCATTATCTCAATTTGACAGATGGGAAAGGAGGAGAAAGATTAAGTGACTCGCTTACAGCTAGAGAGAGAAGATTAGTCATCAGCTTATCACTACAGGAAGTTTAGCACTTCATTCAGACACATGAGCCATTTTTCTCTAGAAAGAGGTAAACTACATGATAATTATATGTGAGGAAACAATATGGTTGAAGAGTGCGGGGAGAAAAAGGTAGTTTGGGGGGATATACAGCTGTGAATAAGTAGCTTAAAAATTCAATCAGTAAAATCGTGTTACAACACCTGAGAAAGCAGCACACAGCAACTCAATCAGACAAATATTTTCAAAGCAAACAAGAGTGTTGTAAGGCAGAGTACAGAAATCGTGTGGGAAGGTCAACAGGAAAATACCATCTGGTCATACAGAAAGATATGCTCCTAAAGCTCTGATTTGTAAGAGATTCTTACTGACTCGAGGAATTAAACTGGAAGCATATGAAATGTGTGATCAGATTCAAGGTTTAAGATCAACTTCATAAAAAACAATAAAGACATGAAAAATGACGGATGACAAAGCACATGGTGTAAGACTGTAATAAAAATAATGTAAAAGAAGCACATGAAAAGGGCACCTGTGAAGAAGTGAAGAAAGTCACACTTGATAAAGTAGGTTAGCACTTCTGTCAAAGGCCCCGAAAGCTCATGAAAGGGAAAATGATATTTGACCTATTATATACGTGTCCATACAGAAGAAGAGAAACACACCAAATAAACTGCTTTTTTAGTCAATATAGAATTAAATATATTTTTTCTTTTTTTAGATATACATTAAGTATACCGGTACCAACATAATAAGAGCTTTTGCTATCGAACTTTTTACAGAAAAACATGTATATATACATATCTATATATATTTATGGAGCGCCCCGTCCCCACATTTGAGATGATTACTCAGTGGGAAGCAGTAATAAAAATGGAAAAGGCTTCCTCCTGTATTGAGGAAAGGAGATAAAATAAGACTAAGCCATTTTTAGCAATGGATATTTTTTTTTTAAATTTCATTTTGGTGTTTTTGGTTTTTTGTTTCTTTTTTTTTTTTTTTTTTTTGGTTTTGGTTTGTTTTTGGTAATACCACAGTTCTGACTACAATAGTCAAAAGTCTAAGGTCAATGACAGTATTACAATGTCCATTTTCTATTTGTTTCAACAGTGCTGTCCCCTTCTGCTTCTGTGTCACACGTAGTCTTTCCCACTGGAAGGTGCAGGTTTGGGATAAGGCCGTGGGGTTGGGTAAGAGGTTGTTTTCCGGGGACAGGAACAGCAAAGTAGGGCACCTCCCAGAAGGCAGAGAGAAGCAGCAGCCCAGCCAGTGAAGAGGGCCTGACCAAATTCATACCTACGAAGAGAAGACAGTGCATTTGTTTAATCAATGGATCATTGACACCTTTTGTAATATAATTAAGGACGGAAATCAATATCATTACATTTTTTTCCAATTAAAAACAAATCCTCCATGATCCCTTGGGTGAAGTGCTCTCCAGTTTATGAACACATACGTAAGAAAATGTTTACATTACAGTTGCAGACACTTTGCAACAGTAGCTCAGGCAATATGTCATGCAACACCTGGTGAATCACACACATATTTCCAAAGACTTTACCACATGTAGGAGACTCGTAAAGCATGTTTATGACTTAGACCATGATTCTCAGGTTAAACTTAACAAGAAGCAACCGTATCCTGTAAAGAGACTGCTAGAGAGTGATGGAGACTATTAGAATTTTCAATAGTTGATCCTAGGTACCTACGTACACTGAAGTCAGAAATGTATGGTTTTCATGAGAGACTCTTGAATGCTGAGAACAAACTGAGGGCAGATGGGCGTGGGGGAGAGGGGCAGGGGGGTGATGGGCATGGAGGAGGGCACTTGTGGGGATGAGCACTGGGTGTTATATGGAAACCAACTTGACAATAAATAAATAAATAAATAAATAAATAAAAAGAAATGTATGGTTTTGTAGAAAAGAAAAGAAAAGAAAAGAAAAAAGAAAAGAAAAAGACTTCTAACCAATTCATAGACCATTCAGATCAAGCTGGTCCAGGTGGATTTATGAAGCCAGGCTCCCGAGGAGAGGATCTATGAATGATGGCGGACCCCAGGGCAGAGGAGGGCTGGGGTGACAAGGCCTGGCTTTGAGTCCTGAGGTAAACTCTCCACTGTTGCACTGCTGGCTAGTAACTTCACGACCCAGCCGTGTGTTTCTGCTTCTCTTAAAGCAGGATAATTCCATCTACCTCAGAGAACGTTTTTCAGGATCATGGAACACCATGTAAATGACACGTATACAGTGCCAAGCAATTTCTAAAGTGCTTTCACAGGCATTACTGATAAAATGTTAGCCTAATGACCCTTTGCAATCTCCGTCCCTAAATGGTAAGTCTTAGGGAATGAGCTCCGACAGGATCACGATCACCACAGTATGTGTTCTCTTAGACGTCAGTTATTATATGAAGAGAAGCACACCTTATCTCTCCGATCACTGTGATTCTTCACCCATTCATCCTAGCACTAAACAAACAATAATTACACCTTAACATCCTGCCTCTGAATGCGGTTATTAGGCTTTAATGATGTGAGCACAGTGAGACAAAGAGCCTTGTTGCCGATCAAAGAGTGTTGTTACGTGAGAGCTAAGAATCAGTTCTTTTATTTCCACGACTTGCAATATTAAGAAGAATGACCTTAGCAAAGCCAATTTTATAGCTGTTATGGAACAGAAAATTTCAAAGTGGTGTCTCAACTTATTTTTTTCATAAATAAGTTAAATTGGTTTTTTCCTTCAATAAAATTAAGCTGTTGAGAATGAAGTACTATTCATTAACTCCTCCAGGAGTACTATTTTTTCAATCACTCATAAACAGTGTGTTAACTTATAAATAATTACTTAATCATTCAAGTGCCGTAAATATTGGGATATACTTCAAAAAGGAAATGTTAAATGTGTTAACATCTTTATTGATTTTAAAGCAATGAACAAGAAAAAAGGCCCAGCATACAGTTGACAAGTATGAGACTTAGAAATTTTCTACTTTTAAGTGAATTTTGTCATCAATCTAGGCTGTTAAAACAATTATCAAACTCATTTTACCATCGGTTAGAGGCCTTTCAGATTATTTTCAAGTTTGACTACAGTTTCATAAACTTCCCGGCAAATATGGGAAGCTATGGCACTAGCTGGACTTTGCAGAACATAAAAAGGCTATTTTCTCAGAGAACAAACTATTTTATAGCATTACCTGGCATTGACCGGGGTCATGGGGTCATAAAATTCTTGAACAATTCTATTGCCATACCATGCTGTGGCAACTAAAACTGCCAGACCTACAGAAATTCAAACAAATGACTGTTAATCACTGTGGGACAAGGAACATAAATATACAGCCCATTAAATTTATAAGAATTTTATAAGACTTGAATCTCATCAATAGTGCTGACATTTTTAATTTAGTCCATTTTAATTTAGACAACTTTAACTCAGGGAGCCTGGAGACTCAGACATGATTTATTCCAAGTATTCTGTTGAGAGAGACAAAAGTATTGAGTTGAAGTTGGACATGGTTTACACTCTTCATATCATCTTATTCACTTATAGTCCAAGGGCACAGGCACAAATAATGCTTTCTGGGGAAATAACCCAACAGCTTGATGTCAGCTAAGATTCCCCTTCAAAGATACTGTTACACATTAGTGTACTAAACTACTGTTGATAAAACCTTGTCCTTATTAGTATAGACAGAGTCACTTGCAGAAGAGAAGATGAAAATCCTCCATTTTTCTTGACCCAAATTTGAAATTTACATTTCTGCAGGATCAAAAGGAAAGTAAACAACTAGATAGCAGAGAAGAGCGGCACCTGTCTCAGTATGGACCAAATCCTACGCCCCAGCGTCAGGTGCCGTGCCAGATGGACACGTCAGCATGTCCTCAATTTCTCATGAGCTTCCTATGTCTGTAATACCAGGGAGACAACTGAGCCAACATAATTACTTCTATCATTTACAAGAAGTGTAAAATATCTCAGCATTTCTTATCCAAGGAGATTAAATAGCTTCTTTTTACTGTAATTCTACAAAACCATCAATATAAACACATTAAATATGTCCGTGCTATTCCCTCTTGCCACTCTCCCTCCTCCCTGCCACCCCCTGCCAAAAGTGGTCCAATCCAATTGTCTCTAATACTGGACAGGAAACACTATTGCTTTTGGCTACCCAGACAGACTATGAGAAGGCTCTGGAAATTGCTACCCTCACTTCCTAGGAAGTCTGTTAAACAGAAGCGGGGGTGTTGTACTTACAGAAGTTATGAGAAAATAAGCAAAGAAAAGGCACTATGCGGTATGGTTACTCATAGCCTTTGGGACCAAACTGTTGGGAATAAAGGGCCATCCATACTTTTTCTGACAGGAGCTAATTTGAATAAACTCAAAGACTGATCCCTTCAGCCAAATCTTTAGTAAAGCTACAGGCACTCTCCCTTCATTATTGGTAAAATCCCCATATGATGCTGGGCTAAATGCCCCTACAAAGTCTTTTGTCAAAGAGAAAATGAGAAAAAGAAGTCTAAGTCTAGCTCTTTCTTATGGTAGATTATATCACTGGTGTCATTTAAAAAAACCAATAGACTACTGCATACACTATATAATGTTAATACACTGTTTATAATTTATAGTCTATTATTTTATATATTTACACATATACTATTTTATATACATACACATAAACAATCTTAATATAATTCTTATTTTTAAATTTTTTAAATGTTTATTTATTTTTGAGAGAGAGAGAAAGAATGTAAAGTTGGGGAGGAGCAGAGAGATGGAGACACAGAATCCAAAGTAGGCTCCAGGCTCTAGGCTGTCAGGACAGAGCCCGATATGGAGCTTGAACTCATGAACCATATCATGACCTAAGCTGAAGTCGGACGCTTAACTGACTGAGCCACCCAGGCACCTCTTATTATAGGATTTTATAATGGAACTGTCTACATCTTCTTCTGATACTCATTTTCTCTAAGGTCACATATGTGACTCCTCAATCAACACTTGAATAAAGCAACAAATACGTATGTATTGTCTATGGAAAACAGAACTTCATTACTTTATCAAGGCTCTCTCTTTCTTAACTCATCTAACCTAATTTCCTGCCATTCCAGTGTTCCACTTCTACTCCATTTGGCCTTTTCTCTTCACTTCTCTATAGTACATCCTGTTTATTCTGGAATCAGGTCTGTCTGACTGGAATGTTGTCCTCATTTTTTTCCAAAAAAATCCCACTCCCTTCCATTGCTCACGGACCTGTATGATTCACACATTTTTCACATTCTCTGTCATTACTCCCCATCTCTGCTACATAATGCCTGTGGAGACCCTACAGAAAATTTCTGACTCATATTGAATTATTCTTTACTATTTGCCAAATAGAAAATACCTCTCTTCACCAAGAAGACGGGTTCTAGCAAAGCAGTTGGCACCTGGAACCTCAATGAACAGACCTTTCTACCATAAGCACAGATTTCAAATTTTCATTTGGATCCTACTTGAGAAAGTGAAAGTCGACGTGACTTAAGGTTTCTGTGTCTCCACAATTTTAAAGGAACTGAAATAAATCCTTCAAGATTTTAAAGGAACTGAAATCAATTCAAGTGCAACAAATCCAGCAAAATCTCAGGAAACTGAAGATGAGGTCCTCAACCATGCCAGAGACAGATTAGTCAGGTGGAGGGGGGGCAGGGTTGCTCTTACCTGCAATGAGAAATATCACGCCGCCAAAGACAGCCATCCGCATCTTCTGCACCTCATCATCTTCCATGCACTTCATACACTTCATGCCAACAGTGGCCACAAAGATGGCTATAAGACCCAGAAGGATGCCAATCACCATCAAAGCGCGGGTTGCTTGCAAAGTGCCTGGCAGGAAACATTTTACAACATGTAAAAATGATGCCTACGCCAACAAGAGAAGAGTGAATGAAGGCCAAGGATATTCAATACAGTAGGGAAGAGATAGAATGAACTAGGAGTCAGTTCAGCCCAGATCCAGTAATGTTTCTGCAGGTAACCAACACAAAGTTCTCTCCAGAAAAACAAATGCCTGGCAGGATGATGAATCAGAAGCTCTTCAGCTTTCACATTTTATGTTTTCAACATGAACTTCAAATTCTCCGGAAAAATAATTAATGCTCTGGTTGAATGGGTTCAGCAGAGCTAATACATCTCTAATCCTCACTAACAGAGTACTTTAATTCTGAAATAACAATCCTATGTATTATCCTTAATGTTAAACCATTTATAATTAAAATGGCTTACAATACACTTTGGTAATAGTCAACAGCTTTATACTCCAGTCACCAAGCTTCAGGAAAAAAACAAGTGAATTGAGAAGATGAGTAATCAATTTCTCAAAGATTATCATGGTTGGATAAGTAACGTTTGCATCTCCAGTGACTGGGCTAGGGGTGGGGTATATAGTTGTCATTGTCTTAGAACAAAACCAAATAAATGTTGAGATGTTACTTTGGAATATAGTAGCTTTATTTTCAGAGATATCACCAGTGTTCAAAACTGTTAAACTGTCAGATTCTAAAGCAGCAGACAATAATTTAATGTAGTATTTCTCACAATTCCACTAATTTTCTCATTTCCTATTATTGTCATTGGTGTGCTAAATCATGATCAAATAGATACAATCGGCTTTGGGAGATTATGCCAGTATGTTTCTTAAAGAGTAAAAACAGGACGCCATCACTGGGCATTTTCAATTTCACAGACTGAAAAAAAAGTTTTTCCCTTTCAACTTTTTCTCTCACTTCTGGGAAAATGAGTCTGGTTATTTGTAGATTTTTTTCCTCCTTCAGATAAAGATCATTATCTTATTGACAGTGTTAACATGTGACACTTAGTTTTGCATGTATAAATATTATTTACATTGTAACAAACTGTGCCATCTTGGGTAAGCTAATTATTATTCTTGGGGACCGTGCTTCTATTATGTAAAGTATGAATGATGATATCGCTGACCAGGGTTGAAACACATACTTCTTGCTGGTCTTCAAAAGGGGCTGACATGATGGAAAGGTCTTGTATCTCATTATCAGACTGATACCTAGGCTCAATCTTATTAGGCTCAGGGTGGAAAACTTAAATTCCCAATCGCAATTAACTCTAAAGATTTCTAAAACATCGTTCAATTTTAATGTTTTAATATTTACATCCAATCTCTGATAAAATCACAAGAAGACTCAAAGGTATTTTTTACTGTATCTGAGAGATATTTTGGAAGCCAAGATAATTTTTTATTTGATTTAAAAATTTTTTTAATATTTATTTGCTTTTGAGAGAAGAGCGTGAGAGAGAGCAAGAGTACAAGCAGGGGAGGGGCACACAGAGAGAGACACACACAGAATCTGAAGCAGCCTCCAGGCTCTGAGCTGAAGGCACAGAGCCCGCCGAGGTGGGGCTCGAACTCCTGAACCACGAGATCATGATCTGAGCTGAAGTCAGACACTCAACCGACTGAGCCACACAGGCGCCAATGATTTAATTAAATGCCCAAACAGAGACACCCATCCTTACATATCCACCTCCTTCGAAGTGTATGTGGGCACACGTGTACCCTACCCACACACTTTGCTGAAGATTCCAGAGGAGTATAAGAATTGCTGAATGAAAGCACATGTCCCACGCGCATTTCCCAGGAACGGAAGCTGCTTATTAGATTAGCGTAAACCTCCTTCCTTGGCATCACAAACAGTCCTGTGGGAAGAGGAGGAAAGTACCAGGGAGCCCACTGCTATAGTGTGTCCTTCTTTCTCATTCCTCCCCGGGTTTGGCAAAGACAATCATTACGTAACAGGGAAATGACAAGTAAAATAACTAAGTTCTTGTACGTAACACCAGTTTCAGATTCGGTCCCAAAAGCCACTAAGAAGAAAGCATTTCAGGCAAAAGGATCCTGGAAGAGAAAATACTGAAAATCACAGGACAATCCATATGCCAGGAGGAAAGGATGACTCCTGTCTGTTTGCCTGGCGCTGTATTTTTTCTTTTTTTAGTTTATTTATTTATTTTGAGAGAGAGAGAGAAGCAGAAAGAGAGGAAGAGAGAGAGAATCCCAAGCAGGCTCCATGCTGCCAGCGCAGAGCCTGACATGGGGTTCGACCCCACAAACTGTGAGATCATGACCTGAGCCAAAATCAAGAGTTGGACACTTAGCCTCCTGAGCATACCCAGGCACCCCACTGCCTTGGTGTTAAAACTACAAGCCCTATCTCCTGAGAAGGACCTGAACCCGGGAAAAATGGGGACAGTCGGTCACTCTACTGGAGGGTGACACAAGGTGACAAATAAAATGAGGTGGGTTTAGCATGGTGGTCAGAAGGCATAGACCATGCAGGGCTTTGCAAGCTAGAGTAAGGGGTTTGGTGTTTCTTCTAAGTGTAATCAGAAGTCATTGTAGCGTCCTAAAGAAGGAGGTGGCAGGATTTTTACCTTCCATATAGAGAGCACAATTAGCAACTATTCTTCCTATGACAACCCTTCAAATACACAGCGCCTTCCACATCTCTCAGCCTCTTCTGCTGTTTTTCTCAAAAACGCTCGGGTTTCCAACATTTACTCGTCACTTTTATTGTTAAACTCTGATGTCTCTCCCTGTTTTCCACTTTGTTTGAGTTGTAGGGCCCCCAACCTGACCCAGAGCCTGTAATAATCATCCTGATCTGCACTTCACGTAAAAACAACAGGCCACCAGCCCCGCAGGTCTGAGCACTTGAATCACAAGGTATTCTTCACGAGGAGTTTCCTGGGCCTCAGTGTCATGAGTCAGACTTGTATAAAACCACCCGGGCAGGGAGCGCACACAGATACACTACTCCCGGGCTCCGTCTGTACTCACCTGGAATGATCTACTACACACAGTTTTCATCTCTAAGCTTTCCCCCTTCCGGCCCTCCAGGAAAGCACATTTCGTTCATGCCACACCCAGTTTATTCTTTCCCCCAATTTCACAAAGTTTCTAAGGAGGAGGACACATATTTTGTTCTGTTCACTAGAAAAGCCCTGTCGTTTTCTTTCTTTACAGAATAATGAATGCTTTGCACAATGAACAAAAAATAATGGAGAAAATAGAAGAAACCTGCTTAGGAATCACGTAAGCCATATGGAACAGGGGATCATGTTTCCTTCTTAAAAATCTGATAATTCAATTGTGTTCTTTGGCAAAGCAGTATTTTTCTCCTCTCCTTTTCACTTACATCTCGACATCTACTGACTTACACAATTTCTTTCTATGTTATGATACTGGATGTGCATCAAACACAAAGTGTCATCTTCGTTGGAGACATTTGGGTGAATTCTTAACTAAAGTGATATGTGGGTGGGGTGGTGGTGTTTTAAAAAAGGCTGAGAATCATAACAACATGAAAACTCACTAGTTAGGCATACGAAACAATGGATTACAAAGTCGAAGTGAGCAAGTGTTGTGTTACAAGTTATGAGAATTTTATATGGAGATAGAATCTAAATTGCACAATTTTCAGCAGAACCAGATGGATCCTTCAAATTAAGGTCTTATGGAAGGCTTTTAAGTCAGAGGTCTAAAATCTGTAATTGTGAACTCCTTGAGGTCTTGGCCCACATATTTATTCTATCCAAAACACTAAGAAGAGTACCTGGCAAGCTACATGGATTATTCAACCTGTGTTCAATTAATTCAAATTGGAACAAGTTTTTACTTTTTTTTAAAATTTGCACTAATAGGGAAAAACACTCTTTTGTGTTTAGCTTAATCTTTGATACATCCATGAGAAACGCCTCTTTAGTGAGTCTGGGGAAAAGAAAATGTTGCTATATAAAGCCAGACTTAGTTTCGATCATTAAAAGCCAGAAACTTAAACAAGAAGGGAACAAATCATACTTTTTGCTTCAGTTACTTATTTTTTTAGCTTTCAAATATTTACAATTCTGCATTTTCTGAGCTTCCAAGTCCC
>NW_027528417.1:12091641-12096853 GCF_008692635.1 Crocuta crocuta | reverse complement strand
ATGAGCAGGATAAAGAAGTTGAGAAATCTTTGAAAGCCACAAAACCTCATGTTAGACCAGATAGATACAGTATAGCCTTGAACTATTAACTCTGAACTGGTCTAATTGGATCAGCTCTGGAAGCAAATGTGTTCCTTTCCTGGCCCTTTAAATTTGGAGTTACCTCTACTATATTTTTGTCACTGACCAAAGTCGTCTGTGGGGAAAATGGTTAGCAAACATTCAAAAAGTTACACTATTGTTTCTCATCCATTATTCAGCAGTAAATAGAGGAGACAGTCTTTTAATTACCCTTAGCTAGACCGATAATCTTGAGATTAAAGACCCCCTAAGGGGTTCTCAACAGTTTCAACCCGAAAGTATAATTTGAAAAAGTACTTACAAAGATCTCTACTTACAAGACAAGAAATGAGTGAGAAGTTACTGATCGACTACAGTTGGGTTAATCAACATAAGTGTAGAAAGACAAGTATAGACAAGTATGTCAATTTTTTTCTAAAGTTTTTTTTTTAATCTTACTGTACAGGCTGCAGAATCTCCTGTAAATACCTGACATTGCATATGCTACTTATTGGCCAGTTTGCTATATCATTACCTTATGTGGTATGTATCAAACAAAATCAATTTTCATTTTATCTGCATCCTTACATAGTCCCCCTTGGCATGAGTAGTTGCTTAATAAGTATTAGGCAAGTAAATGAACAGACCATTGGGGAATTAGAACATAAACGCTCTCTTCCCTGCAATTAAATGAGCTCATCACAGGCTCGCAGAACTATACTCCCATGGCTTTTTCACTTTTACTCAAGTTCAAAGTTTCTCAAGAGTTCTCATTGTTAGGATTTCTAGTTTATTGACGCGTAAGATGGTGGCCACTGCGTATGACCTCAGGACACTGCCGCGGACAGTCACTGAAGTGGTCTGGGGTGATTCAGGACTTAGCACTTCTCAGGATGTCCCGAGTAGTTTCACTATCTTTTTTGTTTGTTTCTTAGAGAAGCTGCCTCATGATTAAATGTATGTTTCTATATTACCACTTACCCATCGCTCCAATCAGGGAAACCTAAACTATGCCACTTGCTTCTTAGCCTTCAACCACCGCAGTTAGTAACAAAGAATGTTGGCACTGGCACTTCTATATCATCTCAGCTGTATCCGTGGGAGCAAGAATAAGGCCTGGCTTACATTTGTTGAGTGGATGAATGAATCATGGATTCATCTCCCCATCCCTCTCACTCTGCCCTGTTTTATAAGTGGGGAAACTACAGCCCAGAGAGATGAAGCAGTTTACCATAATATACATAGCTACTTAACGCAAAACTGGGGTAAGAATTGAGAACTTCTGATTTCAAGCTTGGATTTTTTTATTTTTACTTTCATCATTCCAAGAGTCAGAACTAACTCATGAAACAGAGTTGAACACCAGTGGCCCCTCTTGAACAGCCCTGGGATGCAGCATGTGATATGTAGACTGGGGAAATGTAAGTGGGCACCTTCCTCGCTGCCAGTGGTTTAAAGACTTTAAAGTCCAAGTCAGTGATTTCGTCTCTTTGATTGAGCCTGACATCATGGGGAGAGTGCTGGGAAACCTCACTGACAACCAATACTCATTAAGCACACCTACACACATGTGGATTCATGCAAAGCGAGTTGAACAGGCTAGAGGAGCTTATAAACAAATTACAGAATCCCAAAGTTACATGAGGCTTGGGAGAGTCTAGCCTAACCTTCCATTTGTCTGGTGCTTGGATTTTCCCTACAAGATTCCTACAAAATGCTTACTTCTCGGCTTGCACACCTCCCACACTGCAGCCTCCTTGGGCAGCCCAGTCTTTGGACAGCTCTAGCTATTAAAATCAAGCAAGAAGAAACAAAGAACTCAGTGCGTAAAATAGACACAAGCTTGCCAAAAGTTTGAGAACTGGATCAGCACAAGGCGAGATGTACAGTTTAATCAGAAAAAGGGTACTGCAGCTATTATTTAACACTCCCCATTGCATATGGCAATTCTCAGCTGCAGGAGTCATCAATGTCATAAACATCTCACACTTGGGATGGAATTGAAATGGTCTCAGCCCTGGTAAAACCACAATATACAGTGTAACATTGTTTCCCCAGGAAGTTTTTCAGTTACATTTTCGTAAACTACTTTGCAAGACCCACCTAAAGAAAGCCCAGTTGTATCCCATTTCCTATACTGGTTTCAATACCCTACATTCCTTTCGATATTTTATGAATGTCACACGCTTTTTATACCTGACACTAGTTAGAGCAGGGAATTGAGGACTTTTAACATGTCTATCGTTACAAACCTTGATAAATTTCTCTGTCTCCACCCTAAGATGCCAGATGGGCTCCACCGGCAAAGTAGAACAAGGTACAATTTCAGGACACTTCTAGTCAAGCTGTAAGCTCAAAGCACTTCCTGGAATGCAAACCTTTACAAGGAACACTACTGACATTTAAGATAATCGTTCTCTTCTAGATGTTACAAAACTGTGCCCGAGCCAGCCAGTGAATCACCAGCCCGGGTCTCTATGTTAGGTGAGGGTGAGGACCACAGCCCAGGCAGAGAAACAGAAAGGTTCACTGAGCTTCATCCGAAGGCATCTGGTGAGTCACTGCAAGGTTGGGAAAGTACCTGTGCGTCAAGGCTCCCTCTTTTGGGAATCAGTTTTGAGAGAAAGGCCTCACCTCCACTTTGGATACACCCTGGCTTTAACCGAACCAAAGAGAGGAATCTAATCTGGAGTTAAAGCATCAGGAAGAAACCTCTAGGTTTCTGCCAGGGAGTAGATTTCGTCCTTCCACAATGGCTTCAAAAGCTGTAACTGCTGTATGACCGAGGAGTAAATGGAAGTAAAACATTTTGACACTTTCTCATGTATAGCAATGACCGGCTGGAGTATTTACAACATGGATCAGTTTGGCCATGGATTCTACTTGGCCACTTGAGGAAGTAAAAGGAAACCTATTTAAACATGTTGAAAATGAACTGTTTTGATCGGAAGAATCAGAGAGCACTCTGGAATCATTTAAAACCTTCTCTATCTTCCAGTTCCTCAGTATGACACGCAAAATGCCTGACACCATTTTCTCACACGCATCATCTTCTCCTGGGGAGATTCAACGATTATCTAAGGGAGCATACTTAATAGACTTCTTGTATTTGGGATCCTAAAAATATGGGAACTTTGAAAAATGGAAGGGACAATACTCAAAACCACCATGCACGGTGACAAACCAAATCCCATGGGTGTTCAAGCTGTTTGAACAGGTTCAGGCCAGATTTAATGACTACACGTGAAGGTTTGTGACAGAGCCACACGCAGCAGGTGGACAGGGCAACAGAAGCCAGCTTGCTTGATGACGGCGTGACTCACCCTCAGCACGCGAAGGGGGCTGACGGGCAGGCTCATTTGTCCAGGTAAAGACTAAGGATGCTTTTCTTCGAGTTAGTCCAAGGGCATATGAGGCACGGAGGTGCAGGATGACTAGTGGAGTATCTCAAGGAAGGTACTCCAGCCATCAGCTGCTATGACCTAAGTAAGTGGCAATTTAATGCATTTCTGAAAAGGCACTCAAAAGCTTTGACCTAAAAACATGAAAAGCAAAAAGGCCGTCCTGTGCATGCTTCTCCCCATCATCCTTCGAAATATTTCTCCCTACATAACCCTTTCCCTCTTGACCGAAGAACAGACATCCATTACACATGCATTCCTCTGAGGAAGATGGAGGCTTGGAGAAGACGTACTGCCTCTCTCACTGCCTTCTTCCCCGGCTGAGCTCTGCCTTCCTCCACCGCTGTCTCCTCTGCCACATTTTCTCTAGTGCCCTCACTCTTCCCTCCATGTTACGATGGGAGCTTATTTAGAACCTTTCTTTCTCGTCACCCTTTTCCACCTGCCACCAAACCTACACTTTCCAAAATTAACACGGCGCAATCTGCCTCCTCTACAGAGTCTGGCTTGAAAGCTAACCCGGAGTCATGGAAGAGAATGCAACGAAGCCTCCCCACACTCAGTGGATCTCAAAAATCAAAAGAACCAGAATCTTCAAGCTCAAGTGTGGGTAGTAGACACCAGGTTGGGACATTCCATGTAGGGATGTGGCTTTTCCTATGAGAACTCAGTCAAGATAGATTTTAAAACCCTCACAACGTGTCTAAAACTTTGAGATTGTCTATTAATTGTAGAACCTGGAAAAGCTACCAGGCTCCACACTTTCCAAAGCATAGCGTCTTCTTGACCAACCCAACCAGCTCTTCCATTTACACAGAAACTTACAATGTCCAGGAAAGGCCTACGATCTGAAGCTGGAGGCTGGCCTTCACCCACTCGATCCCCACCTCACTCTCAAGGGAATTTAAGATGAAACCACGCCTCCAGGACAAAAGTATCACCCAGGGAATTAGAGGGAAAATCAGAGCGGAGGCCAGGGCCTCTCTTTTCCCAAACCATAGTTCTTTTGCTTCTTCGCGACAAAGCACCTGGTCAGAAGACCTGATCAACGGAAGTTTCATCGTGTAATTACACCACGGAATCAACTGGTAGCCTCTAGCCCAAAACATAAGGAGCCCCTGAGGGGCTGGGGTCTCGGGTTCGGGGCCGGGGGTGGGGGGGTGGGCAAGGCACTCACTGTTCAGATTCAGCAAGGAGTCGAAGACTTTGCACTGAATCTGCCCGGTGCTCTGGGACACGCAGGACATCCACAGCCCCTCGTAGATGGCCTGGGCCGTCACGATGTTGTCGCCGGCGTAGGAGTAAATCTTCCACTGGGGCAGAGCCGTGCTGACGATGGAGCCGATCCAGCCCAGGAAGGCCAGGATGAAGCCTAACAGCTGCAGCCCCGCGTTGGCCATGGCTGCTCGGGCGCGCGCCGGCTCGCCGGCGGCAGGTGCAGGGGGCGGAGCGGGCAGGTGCGCACCTGGGACTCCGCGGGGCGCCGGAGCCGCGCAGGGGAGGTTACTGCGGGGAGCCCGGCTCCTGGTTGCTGCCCCTGGAGAAGCTGCGGGTCAGGGTCCGGTCTGGGTCGGCGCTGGAGTTGGGACGCGAAAAGCTGCGCGGCTGGCGGCTCGGGGACTGAGACGCCAACCTGCGGGGCGCCGCGATTTAAAGCGGCTCCGCCCCCGGCCCGCCGACCGCCGCGCAGCGCCCCCTGGCGGTTTCGGGGCGGCTCAGGGGGAAGGCGGTGGGGAGCGCGGGCCTGCCGC
>NW_027528417.1:12037823-12091522 GCF_008692635.1 Crocuta crocuta | reverse complement strand
GGGCAGTGTGCTGCTGCCTCCTTCTCTCTCATCACCCCCCTTCTCCTCCTGTGAGCCTTCCCAGGCTTTCCATTCATTCACCTACATTTACCCCAGAATGATTCTATATGGGGAAACGCTAAAGGTGCATAAAAGATAAAAAAAAAAAAACAGAGGCCCCAGGAGACCCAAGTTTCATTTTCAACTTTATTTCACTATCTCATTAAAAGGCATTGTCTGCTTATCTCCACAACACTTCCCCTCCGTCACACACACTTCTCTCTCTTTTGCTCCTCTTTCCCCCCCTTCTTTCCTACCTCTGTCCCCTTCTCTGCATGATCTCACCTTGAATCATATACTTCTGTGCGGGTTGTTGGAAATCTTTTTACTTTATAGGTTGGGAAACTGAGGCCCATAGAGGAAAGATGATTTTCCTAAGAGCACACAGCAAGTTAGTAGCACGGCCAGTACTTTCTACTACAGAGTGGGCTGAGATTGACCTAAATATATCACCCTTTAATCTATTATCATCATTATGAAAGTGCAGCCTCCCCTCCCCTACTCCTATACACACACACACACACACAAACACACCACATCAGCCTCTTCCCTACAGCAGTTTGTTTGTCTTAGAGCGGTGATTATTTCTCAGAGGGACCCGGCCAGTGGGCACCCCCACCATGGCCCAAAGAGTGTTTCATTAATGAGTTACCAGACAACCATTCATCAAAGGCGAGAGCATCTAAAAGTCCTCCCTCAGGGGTGCCTGGGTGGCCCGCTTGGTTCAGTGTCTTGGTTTGGCTGGGATCATGGCCTCAGGATTCCGTGGGTTCAAGCCCTGTGTGGCTCTCTGCTGTCAGCACAGAGCCTGCTTGGGATCGTCTGCCTTCCTCTCTCTCTGCCCCTCTCCTGCTCATGCATACGCTCTCTCTCTCTTGCTCTCTCTCTCAAAAACATGAAAAATAAAGCCTTCCCCCAGGGGAAAGAGAACTTGGCTAGGATTCAGGAAGTCAGGGTCCTTGTTCTATTTTGGGGCCACCCCCTCAGGTTTTAGTCTAGCTGAGCCTCTAGTTTCCCTCCACAGGTTTCTGAAGCTCCCTTCTTTGTCGTTACTCAGAAGTGATCTTGTGGTTTGGAATAATTAAAATGTTTTCCCAGCTCCTTTTTGTATGTGGTTTGAGTGTGGTAGGAGAAGCTTCTATGAGTTTAGTAAAAACAGAAGCACATCAGAGGCAGAAGTAAACATGCCAAGGAGAAAACAGGAGAAGCTTCCATATTTACTATGGGAGCTGCCAGTTTGTCACAAGGGAGGAAGAGTAAAAAAGAAAAGAAAGGTTCAGAGTCTGAACGAGAGGGATGAAAATGGAGGTGTGGAACGGGGCTATGCACATGTGGGGCAGGTGGTACCTGAGAATCTCTGTACCTTCTGCTCAATTTTGCTGTGAACCTAAAACTACCCTTTAAAAAGTCTACATTGGGGCGCCTGGGTGGTTCATTCGGTTAAGCGTCAGACTTCGGCTCAGGTCATGACCTCATGGTTCATGGTTTTAGTCCCACCTCGGACTCTGTGCTGACAGCCTGGAGCCTGGAGCCTGCTTCGGATTCTGTGTCTCCCTCTCTCTCTGCCCCTCCCCTGCTCATGCTCTGTCTCTTTCAGAGATAAATAAATCTCAAGAATAAATAAATGTTAAAATAAAAGTCTACATAAAAGGAAAACAACAACAACAATAAGAGCAACCCCCCCCCCCACTTCTTCCTGGCTATCACCAGATACCTTTTGAAGGTTTAAGTTTAAAGGACAGGTCTGCACAGAGATTTGGAGACTAGCCATGAAGAGGGTACCACACGAGCGAGATGAAGGATTTCACTTGGAGTAAGCCTGATTCACAAGTGAGTGTGTCCTTCTGAAAGTCTTCCCAGACCTCAGGAAAGCTCTCAGTCAGCTCTGACAGGCAGGACCGCATCCACTTCGAGTCCCCAGAGTCTGGGCCTGAAGGTAGGAATTCGTTCTAGGTCCAGGTGGCTGCTCTGTGGGCACGTGTGGGTATAGCGGCAGAAGTATCAATCACACGTGACGTGTCTATCCTCCAAGAATACTGAGCTCAAAGAAGTTCTCAGAATTTGCTGCAAAGCTACACCACATTTACCATGTGAATCATAGAATCCTTTTTGTCGTTGCTCCAGTCAATTCAGAATTAAAACTGTTTTTAGAAATGCGTTTTTTCTGGGGCGCCTGGGTGGCTCAGTCGGTGAAGCGTCCAACTCCGGCTCAGGTCATGATCTCACGGTTCAAGCCCCACGCCGGGCTCTGTGCTGACAGCTAGCTCAGAGCCTGGAGCCTGTTTCAGATTCTGTGTCTCCCTCTCTCTCTTGTGCTCTGTCTCTCTCTGTCTCAAAAATAAATAAACATTAAAAAATTTTAAAAAAAAGAAATGCTGTTTTCTTTGGTGCTCAGATTGGATTAATGAAGACGAGATATGTGTCCAATGAATACATTCGTGCTCGGGTCCTTTTAATCTGCAGGAGGACCTGTTTCTATCGACCTACGGTTCGCAGGGAATTGGAGGGTTGAATTCCGTGGTCAGTATGGCCCTGTGTTCTTGTTTTTGTTTTATTTCAGGGCTGTGTGAGGCCGATTACTTCACTGACCACAGCCTTATGTGTGAGGTTGTGGTGAGCGCTGTTTACTGCATTGTCTTCCATGCCCGTCTCTGGTATCCCTAATCCTGTCTAGTTTTCCGTCCTTCCCTCAGTGCACAGAGGTGAGATCATGGCTCAGCATAAATCCATCAACTTAAGAGGAAAAACAACTGACACACATTGGCCTCTAATATACGAAGCCTAAGCAAAAGAGGCATCGCAGTGACTAAGAAGTTTCTAGAAAGGTTGGCGATGGCGTGGCAAATGTCCCGGCCTGTTGAATAGGAAGATCTCCTTTGTACTCTTAAGACCAATTACTTCCTTTCTCCTCTCAATTTCCCTACCAATAATCATTAGGAATTGACTTCTAAAAGGTCACCCAAGTGTAGAGCTCTATGCCTCTAAGTGATAATAGCTGACGTTTGTGGGTGACATGGCATCATTACGAGACTTTTATATGCTCTAGTCCCTCTGTGAAGGTGACAGAGACACAGACGCGTCAGATCACTTACCCAAGATTGTATTTGGCAAATGGCAGCTCGGGGATCCCAAACTACACACCATGGCCTGAAGCACAAGCCTTTAAGCACACTTCTACGGTAGTTCCCCGTGTGAACGAAAGCAACTGAGGACCATTGGCTTTTAGGGCTTAGACATCTTTATCCTGTGTTTCTACCCAGTGAGGTGTTCCATACTGAGACTGCTCTCTGGCTCCTTCCTGTGCTTTCTCCATCTCTGCTTCTGTCCACTAAGACCCTCCCCTGGGGGATCGCATCCTGTGCAGGAGGTATTCCAGCCCAGGACAGAGGTCTGGACCAAAAACCAAATAGCCTGCTGGTTTACTCCATGTCCATCTGTAGCTAATGCTTGGGCTCAGCCATAATCCTGAGGACCAGAAATAAGTCCGAGAGAAAATAGGTTCGAGAGATACACCAAGAGACAAGAGTAAAGATGAGATGAAGGGTCATAGAGTGCAGGCAAAGAAACACAGTCCCAAGGGGCAGTGTGACAGACTCTCAGAACCAAGGGATACGAGTAAATAAGCCTTCAGAATGGTTATTTTCCTCTTCATGGCTCTGCATGTTAACACCGACTTTCCGAGCTCTTCAGGTTATAAAAGCAGAATGGATGGACACATTTCTAAGCAAACAATCTGTTGTGCAATTATTCAGGGCTTGAGAGCAGAACCAGAGTACAAGAGTACCAATGTGCAAGTTTAGCATGAATTTTACTGTTGGAACATGAAGCTTATCAATACTAAAAACCATTGGTTCATGTCTATCATAACTGCTGAAAACAGTCCTTTGACTCTTCTTCCAGTGTTTGGAAAGGTAACAGGAATAAGTGTTTAAAAGCACAATGTTTTGGGGCACCTTGGGTGGCCCAGATGGTTAGGCATCTGACTTCAGCTCAGGTCATGATCTCGCAGTTTGTGAGTTCGAGCCCCACATCAGGCTCTGTGCTGACGGCTCCGAGCCCGGAGCCTGCTTCGGATTTTGTGTCTCCCTCTCTCTCTCTGCCACTGCCTGGCTCATGCTCCGTCTCTCTTGCCCTCAAAAATAAGTAAAACATTAAAAATCTTGTTTAAAAAGCACACATTTTTGAACTCTAATTCTATCACTTACTAATTGAGGAATCCCAGAACATTTGTATAACACACTTGTGTCTTAGATTTTTTTTTCTCTTTCAATGAGTAAAACTACTTTATCATGTTGTGATCACTAAGCAAGTTCATATGTGTACATGACTTGGAACAGTAGTTAGTACAGTGCAAGCACCTGAAATAGTAGTTATTATTTCACGCAGAACAGACGTATCTAATTTGCTAATGCTGTCATTTACAAATGATCCTCACATTTGTTCAGAAAGTCTCTTCTCCTTGCCTGGATTCTATTAGAATCTGACTTAATGTCACAGTTAAAGCATGGTGATAGGATACCAGGGTTTCTAGCAGGCAGACACAGTTTTGTATTAAGAAATGGACGAGGCAGCAATGAGAGGGATGGGGGCTTTGAATGAGATGTTCAAGCCCCTTCTCCGGGCCCTGGGCAGGTTTCTCTTCTGTGTAGTGTTCAAGGCAGGGACCAAAGGCTGAGAGGCTCTTTCTGAGAAGGGGTGGGCCAAGAGCACAAGAAGGATGGAGACATGGTGGCAAATAAGTCTCTTGCAGATCAGTGTGGCTTGTCAGATGGTTGGGTGGGGGGAAATCCTTGGTTTAAGACTGTTATTAGGTCTCTTCTATATCATGTGTCTATAAAGCTCCCCCTAAGGCCCTCCCCTCGCTCACAGCCTGGCAGTTCTCTCTCTTCAGAAAAGGGGGGAAAACCGTGGAATTTCAGCCATAAAATCTACACTGAATTATAAAACTGTACTTTGAAACAAGTTAGTGAAGAACCATTTCCTCATTTTATCCCGTTGCTTGCGTTTGTTTGGGGGAGAGTTTTCCTTTTCATCATTAGAGACACTAGAAACACTCCACCAATTTCATCACCAAGAGTCAAAGTTAGGGGCGCCTGGGTGGCTCAGTCGGTTAAGCGTCCAACTTCAGCTCAGGTCATGATCTCACGGTTCGTGGGTTCAAGCCCTGCATCCGGCTCTGTGCTGACAGCTCAGAGCCTGGAGGCTGTTTCTGTGTCTCCCTCTCTCTCTGATCCTCCCCTGCTCACATTGTCTCTATCTCTCGGAAATACATAAAAAACATTTAAAAAATAAAAAACTAAACAAAAAAGAATCAAGGTCAAATTACTAATGATACTTTACTTTTAATCTACACAATGTGATTCTAACTATGTTAGTGAGGGCTCTCCATAGACACAGAGCCAATAGAAGATATGTATATACCTGTATCTATATCTCTCTATGTCTCTATCTCCCTTGCAATACATCCCTGCATTAGACAAGATATTAGACATGCTGTTAGAGAGAGACAGAGACAGAGAGATACATAAAGAGACACAGAGAGAGAGAGATTCATTTTAAACAGCTGGCTTGTACAGTTATGGGAACTGCCATGTCTGAAATTGGTACAACATGCCAGCAGACTAGAGGCTCAGATAAGAGTTGGTATTGTAGTCTTGAGTCAGACATCTTGCAGTCGAGAAAAATTCCTTTTTTCCCAGAAACTTTATTAGTCTTTGTTTTCTTTTCTAAGTTTATTTTATTATTCATTGGGGGGGGGGTGTGGAGAGAGAGAGAGAGAGAGAGAGAGAGAGAGAGAATGTGAGCAGGGAAGGGTCAAAGAGAGAGGGAGACACAGAATCCGAAACAGGCTCTAGGCTCTGAGCTGGCTGTCAGCACAGAGCCCGACATGGGGCTCGAACCCACGGACCGTGAGATCATGACCTGAGCCAAAGCCAGACTCTTAATCGACGCAGCCACCCAGGCACCCCAGTTTTGGCTTTTAAGGAGATGATGGTTCTTGTGGTGGTGGTGGTGTGTTGGGCGGGGGGAGATCAAATAAAAAGAAATGGCAATGTGATAGAGATCCTAATTCTTCATACCTTGGTCTGTGGGATAGGACACAATTGAAGATAAGACACTACTTCCTCCTGGCAGGAGACATGATGCCAAAGAAGGTCGTTAATCTCTCTGTGTCTCTTTTTCTCCATCTGTAGCATAACATAAATATACGTAACTCAGAGTGTTAGAAAAAATAAACAAGACTGATTGAGGTAATGCCTATGAAGGGCTGAGCCCTGCACCCAGAACATGGGAAGTGTTTCATAAACGGTAGCTGTACTGTAAGAGCCTGGGTGAATGTCCCATGGTCAAAGGTAGGCAAGCTGTGATTTCATCATGTGGAGCTAAATATTTGAACTAAACTCCCAGCTACATGAGGGAGAGGACGTTTTGGGCCGAGGGAAGAGTTTATACTAAAATGTAGCACAAAGGTACAAATGCCTGAGCTGCACCTCATATTTGGCCTGCACATGCATTTTTCAAAAACTAAACTAGTTTTAACTTTGAAAACTTGCAAGATTTCTCTGAAGATTTTCTAGATTCTGAGCAAAAAGCGATGGAAATGTGCAGCTCTAGATGGGCTCTCTGGTTTCCCATTTCTCCACAGTGTCTGCTTTTCCTATGTATTTATGTTACTTCTCTGGATCCTGTAGGCTTGGGGTCAATGTACACATAGAATGTGCATGTAGTAAGCAGTTGAATTGACAAGACTTGCATGTCATGCTAAGGAGTGTGGGCTTTATCATGTATGAGGCAATCAGAAGTGGTCATATTTAAGCAAGGACTTGAGTAGTGAGAATTTTAAGCAAGGACTTGTGTTTCAGACTTTTCTGGGATGCAAGAGGCAGAGACAGAAGTCAGTTAATGCAAAGGCTGTGTTAACAGTGTAAAGAATAAGTTTGTGAGGGGGTTTGAACAATGTCAAAAGCAGCAGCATTGGAAGCAGAGAGAGAGAGAAGATGGGTGCCAGAGATGGGTGGAGATGAAACTTCTATGCCTTCATGATATTTTACATATTTACACTGAATCAAGAATGATGATGACTTTTGAAAATACTGGATGGTTTTGTCCACCAGCACAGGGTAGAGATGAGTGTCCTTGAAAGAGAACATTGGGTGAGAACATGACTCTTCCTCTCTGTTTTGACCATTTCAGAGATGGAGGAGGAGCTGGACTTTTGGATTTACACACAATGTCAGTCTTTGATGTGGCTCCTTCCTATGAGTTGTTTAAGGTCAATTATATTATGCATGATTGTAGTCTGTGAAATGCAACACTGCTATATGGAGTGGAGAAATAATGAGACTTAGGACAAGGAGCCTCGGTGAGGAAGAATGGGCATTGGAGATTATTACTACCTAATATGTAGGTGTGAAGGATGAGTTCTTCCTAGAGATATTTGGATTTTTTTCTTCAGGGCAGTAGGGAGGCACAAAAAAGTTTTAGGTAGGAAAAAGAGCTAATGAGGCTTATTTAACAATGTTTTTAACAATGTTACTCTTAAGAGTGAAGAATGGCTTGTGGAGGGGGATTGTGCATGGGTACACTAGTGTACTCTGGTTAGAAGGATGTGACTATAATGGGGAAGGGGAGGGTAACTGGAGGCTAGGAAGGGCAGGAGGTCCAAATTGAAAGGAAAATGGGAAAAACCAGTTGAATGGGATTAGATGGGATTAGATCATTAGTATGCTGCAGACCAGTTAATTGCCTAATTAAGGGACTATTAACATATTGTAGGACAGAGATCTCGACCTTTTCCCCCTCAATCATATAGATAGATAGCTAGCTAGATAGATAGATAGATAGATAGCAGGATGCAAGATTATGTGTAATTCTAGGTTTCTTGGGCTATAAATATTTCCCAATTCAAGAATATAATACCGAACATTTATTGAGTCCTGACTGTGTGCTCGCCATTCTAGGTCCCCTGCCTGAGACTTTTAGAAACATAAACTTAAATTCTTTCCATCTTCTGAGAAACTGTTCTCTCACTGACAAATCATAGCTCTAAAGAATGAACTACCAGGGCGCCTGGGTGGCTCAGTTGGTTAAGCATACGACTTCGGCTACGGGCATGATCTTGTAGTCCGTGAGTTTGAGCCCTGTGTCGGGCTCTGGGCTGACCTGCTTCAGATTCTGTGTCTCCCATTCTCTCTCTGCCCCTCCCCCACTCACGCTCTCTTTCTCAAGAATAAACATTAAAACATTTGAAACAGAAGAAACTAGATATTAAATTATTATAGTAACTACACTATTTTATAATACTAACAAATCAGTTGTCATTCATCTTCTAACCAATGCCCACTGGCTGTGTATCATAATCAAGTTGTTGAAGTCAATATAGCAAAAATGACAGAGAAGGGAATATATCTCCAGATTTCCTCCATTCCCATCCTGGCTTTGTTGGTTGCTAGCTGTGTATCAGTAGGCAAAATACTTACTATCTTTTGGATCCTTTCTTTTTCTGCAAAATACTAGTATTACTGCCATCATTGGGTGGTGGTAAGGAGAGAGATATTACATGAAACACATTTAGAAAATGCCCTGGCATGTATCAACTATTCAACAAATCTTATCTCTTATAATAATGGAGTGGCAGGAAGATGACGAGTATCTGAACCAGAACCTAACAGTGAGGATGGAGAATAAGGTGGAGGTGAGAGATTTCGCAAGGAGAGAAGCTGCCTTAGTGTGCCATAAACAGAAGTATAAATAAATAATTAAGGTCCCATAACCCTTATAAAAAATCAAAACTAAGTAAATTCATTTGCAAAGGCACATGTATATGTAGTTACTGTTACATTCATGTTAGAAGCTAGACTCTCGAAATAAAATCTGCCATTGCTTCAGCCCTCTCTCCCATCCCATTTTCCCCCCACCTGAGAAAGCCTTGGAAAAGATTACTTATTTTATGAAAGTTGCACAAGGTAGAGGTCAAATCAGGTGGCAGCAGAATCGGTGAGTAAACATGAGACATTGGAAAAGGACAAGGAATGTGGCATTGCAAAAGTCCCACAGTTAGGAGTGGATTTGAAACTGATTTCCTGTAACTTAGACCCATAATAACACACACTTGTGGGGGCAAGACCACTAAATGTGAGAAGTTTGCTGGTTGCCTACCCCTAGGCTTACCGCTGCAGAGGTCGACCCAGCTGGGCTGTGGCTGCAGATTTGTCTGAATTTGTCTGGATAACTGTCTTCTCTGCCTCCTTAATGTTAATGGTGGTTGCCATTCCCACAAGCTTTGTTAAATATTTACTGAGTACAGTTGTCTGATAAACAGGGCTCCCGCACTTAGAACAGGCAAAGACTTGCTTCTGGTTCGCTCCATTGTTACTCTGTGAGAATTGCCTTTCAATCCCTTGGCAGGAAATAGGGGAGAAGCATTTAATTAGGATTCAGATAATAGCTGTGCTGTCCAGTTTGATAGCACTAGTTACATGTGGCTATTTAAATTTTAATTAATTAAAATGAAAATTAAAAATGTATTTTCTCTGTTGGACTTGCCACATTCCAAGTGCTCAGACTCGCGAATGGCCACACCCCAGACTCTTGCAGATGTAGAACATCCCATCATCTCAGCTTCTTCTACTGTTTAGCACTGTGCTACAGTGTTCTGGTCACAGTTCTGCAATCCATTTGGCCAAAAACACGAGTTCTACATCTTTTTAATGTTTTTATATCCCTCTAACAATATATTATTTTTCTA
This sequence comes from Crocuta crocuta, assembly GCF_008692635.1. Classification (NCBI taxonomy): domain Eukaryota; kingdom Metazoa; phylum Chordata; class Mammalia; order Carnivora; family Hyaenidae; genus Crocuta; species Crocuta crocuta. Next base: position 12,081,735 of record NW_027528417.1, on the reverse strand, counting down.
GGGACACTGTAACAAATTACCACTAAGTTAATGGCTCAAAACAAGAAATTTGTTATCTTTTTTAAAATGTTTATTTCTTTTGGGGAGAGCCCAAATGGGCAGAGAGAGGGGGACAGAGGGTCCCACAGCAGCAGCAAGCCTCATGTGGGGCTCGAACTCACGAACCATGAGATCATGACCTGAGCAGAAGTCGGAAGCTCAACAGACTGGGTTATCCAGGTGCCCCAACAAATTTATTGTCTTAACAGTCCTGTAATTCAGAAGACTTAAACAGGTCTCGCTGGGCTAAAATCAGGTTGTCAGTAGGGCATGGTAACTTTCTGGTTCCATCGCTTTGCAGAGTCTAGAAGCCACCTGCATCTGTTGGCTCTTGGCTCTCTTCCTCCATCTTGAGAGTCAACAGCTCGGGCTAAGTTCTCTTCTTACTACCAACTCCCTGCTTCCCTTTCCTTTGCCTCCTTCTGCCATTTATAAGGACCCTAGTGATAACACGGGTCCTACTGGGCAATGCAAGTTCATGTCCACATCTGCAGGTCAGCTGAATAGCAATCTTAATTCCATCTGCAACCTTAATGCTCCTTTTGCCCAGTAATGTGACATATTCCCAGGTTTGGGATAGTAAGACCCAGACATCTTTGGAAAAGTCTATTCTACCTACCTGGATGAATAAATAGTTTTAAAAAGTAACCGTGACTTTCTTTTAAAAGACAGCTATGTAAACATATTACAGATAATTATTTATATGTTTCTGGTTTAACAAAAATTACCATTACATATAATGAAATTATTTAATGAAGTGACAGTCACAAGAAAAATAAGATATTAATAAATAATAAATAAATACATATTATAGGCACCATAATATTCTAAGAGCTGATAGGTATGGGGGAGCCTGGGTGGCTCAGTCAGTTAAGCGTCCGACTTTGGCTCAGGTCATATGTTTGGCACAGTCCATAGTTTCGAGCCCCGCATAGGGCTCTGTGCTGACAGCTTAGAGCCTGGAGCCTGCTTCAGATTCTGTGTCTTCCTCTCTCTCTGCTCCTTACCTGCTAGCTCTCTGTCTCTGTCTCTCAAAATAAAATAAAGACATTTAAAAAAAGAGCTTACAGGTATTAACTTGTTGATGAATGAGTCTGGAAAGACATGAATAGCACCTTAAGAAGTAGTGTGGGCTCCATGAAGGAGACTTGGGGAATATCAATCAAGAAACCGAGGTTCTCTTCCAAGCATAGCCACCTGACCCACATGTGCAATTTCTCTGGATTTAACTTTTTCATGTAGATAAAAGAAGGAAACCAGATAAAACTCTCTCTGAGGTCCCTTCCAACTCTTAACATTTCCTTTAGGAGTTAAGGTAGAAGGAAAGATAAGATTGTAAGAAAGCACAGTATTGAGCAAGGCGGAATGGCTTCATGTTATTTCAAAATAAAACAAACCAGTAGGTACAGAAAAAATTAAAGAGTGATGATTTATTCAGAGATAGCAGAGCGTGTTTTTGTTTTTGTTCCTGATAGGATATAGTAGGACCGAGGAGGTGAGGAAGTTGAGTAAAAATAGTCAACCTGAGTCTGAGAACTGTGATTGCATCACTTTATTGTTTTAAGAACACAGGTTAGGAGGGGAACACCAAGGGAACAGTTTTCCAATAGGTGGGTTGGACGGACATTAATTATTAGTCTGAAACATGTTTAAGCGTCTTTTCATTTTCTTGCTTTATTTTAGTCAGGTGTTCAGAAAAGCAGATGGATGTTGTTGCCATTAGAAGCGCTACAATTCTGTCAAAGGCTCTCAGACTTTATGCGAATGAACTTTTGCACTCATCAACGTTCATAAATGAGGGTCTCTGTGATTGGGACATTAACATGTGTATTATGCAGGTGCTCATTGATAGATGATGCCAAAGAATGAGATAAAGGCATTTTTTCTTTTTTTAATGTTTTCTTAAAAACTATTTATTTATTGGAGCGCCTGGGTGGCTTAGTCGGTTAAGCGTCCGACTTTCTCTTGGGTCATGATCGTTCGTGGGTTCGAGCCCCGCGTCGGGCTCTGTGCTCACTGCCAGCTCAGAGCCTGGAGCCTATTTCAGAGTCTGTGTCTCCCTCTCTCTGACCCTCCCCTGCTCACGCTGTCTCTCTTTCTCTCCTAGAAATAAATAAAAATATTTTTTTAAAAATTATTTATTTATTTATTTATTATGTTTATTTTTGAGAGATACAGACAGACAGACAGATGCGGGGGAGGAGGGGTTTGGGAGGGGGAAAGCAGAGAGGGAGGGAGACACAGAATCTGAAGCAGGCTTCAGGCTTTAAGCTGTCCACACCTAGCCCTATGTGGGGCTGGAACTCACGAACTGTGAGATCATGCCCTGGGCCGAAGTCAGTTGCTTAGCTTACTGAACCACCCAGGTGCTCCAAAAGGCATTTTTTTCCCATGAAATTCTCCAAGGAAAAGCTTTTTGAATCAAACTGATTTTGAGTTTGAGAACTGAAGAGCCAAAACTTTCAGATCAAGATATTTTAAAACCATTTCGTCTAAAGGGTGTTTATTCTAGAGATCAGATTCTTAGAAATCTTTGAGCCAGTGACACTCTAAATATATTAACAAATTAACAGTGTTGAGTACCTTAAAGCACTCTAACTGAAATGTGTCCTTACTCAAAGATAAAATTACATATACTATCATTTGGAGAATTTCCCTTATAAACATTAAAAACTAACTAGATAAATCTACTGTATCCTCACCACCTAAATCCTTATCTTTGTCTCTTTCTACACAATCTGTCATGTCTATGATCTTCAGCCAAATATTATGCAGCCTACTGAACATGCCACACTCATTAAAATCCCACTATAATTTGTAATTCTTCCATTGATTCTGAAAAAGGAAAATAAGATTCCTCACCAGGAGCCTGTATGGTTTCTTACTGTCTGTTACACTCATTCAATCATTTATATTTTAAAATTTTTCTTTTATATTTTTTATATAATCTTTTATATTTTGCAAGGACTTGTTATTTGCCAGGCACTAGAAATATAATGATGGAAGGCTCATATTCAAGTGTGGGTGACAGGCACCCGACCAAACCATGCCATATGGTAAATTCAATGAAAGATCTAGGTAAAGGGTTAAAATTCGATACAGGAGGGAGAGGAAAGAGTCATTAAAAAGAGGTTAGTTAAAACTGAATATTGATGGCTATGAATAAATGATCATTATGTATTCCATTCATTCATTCATTCATTGCTATTCTGTCCCCAAACAATGGAAACAAAAAGTCATCCTTTTCTTCAAGTAATTCAAATCTACCTGAGAAATGGACTTATAAGGAAGTACAGTACACAATGGTTGTTGTTAGGATAAAGTTACATGTGTGTGTTTGACACAGTAGTGGTTGGGTGATGGGGAGTTATACTGAGATTGGGAAGGGGAATATCAGGCAAGAATAAAAAAGTGTTTTAGAAACAGAAGTCAGAGAAATTACGGGGTGCCTGGGAGGCTCTGTTGGTTAAGCATCCTACTTCGGCTCAGGTCATGATTTCCCAGTTTGTGGGTTCGAGCCCCACATCGGGCTCTGTGCTATCAGCTCGGAGCCTGGATCCTGCTTCAGATTTTGTGTCTCCCTCTCTCTTGGCCCCTCCCCACTCACACTCTGTCTCCCTCTTTCTCAAAAATATATAAGCATTACATTTTTTTAAAGTAGAGACATTTTGACCAAAGCATATGTTATATTAGGAGGGAGCCATGAAATATAAAACCTCAAGGCAGGCGAGAAAGAGACAGTGTGAAGATCCCGCCAGGCTGAGAACTTTGGGCTTTATCTGTTTGGCTATTTGGAATTCCTGAGTGATTATATGGATAAGCACCTTTTCTGTGCACTCCTCTACATCCATTCTGCAACCGTCTCCACCCTGCTCTGTGTACCAGGTGATGCATCTTTATAGCCACATCAGTGGTCTCTCTTACCCTCTGGCTTTGATCACTAAGAAGCAGCTTTAGGGGGTCAGAGAGCTGAAGGAGAGTGGGGCTGCTTTGACAGACGTTATCGGTGCCCTGCCCCATCTTCTTTGTCAGGATGGTACACTCATCCCCCAGATGCCATAGGTGTTGGCTGCCAACAACATATTTTAGCAGCGATGAGGTGAGTCCTAGGCTCCTGAGTGCTGTTTTACTAAGAGATGTCTAGGAAGTTATGCAACCCTCCACTTTAGCGGTGACTGGTAACCAGTGGCCAGCTAATGCCAGAGTATTCACAGCACAGCACCCTTGGATGTAGGTAGTACAACCTCTGTAAACAGCTCACACTCCAGAGCTCTTTGTCCGTTCAGGCTGAGGCCGAATTTCTCCTGAAATGACGCCTTTGTCTAGCTTCTTCCCTTGCCCTGACCTGTTTCCACTGCCTCTTTATCCTGAGAGCATTTCCTTAAAAAAAGAAGGGGGGGGGGGCGCGGTGCCTGTGTGCCTCAGTCAGTTAAGTGTTGACTTGGGCTCGGGCCATATCTCATGGTTCGTGAATTCGTGCTGTGCATTGGGCTCTGTGCTGATGGCTCAGAGTCTGGAGCCTGCTTCAGATTCTGTGTCTCCTCTCTCTCTGGCCCTCTCTGGCTCATGCTCATGCTCTCTCACTCTCTCTCAAAAAAAAAAAAAAACTTTAAGAAAAAATCATTTGCATAAGATTCTCTGCCTCTGATTCTGCTTCCAGGGAACATGAATTAAGATAATTAGTACCAGAAATTGTCTTGGAAAGCAAATTCTAAAATTTTAAATTTGGAGTTGGATCATACACGAGCTGGATGGCAGTGACGACCCTGTCCTTAGTGATAAGTGAAGTGTTGATAGTTCCTTGGATGTTGTAGCAGAGCAATTACTAAAATGACAGAGATACATTAGCTTTTACAAGGTCTCTGGCATTTGAGAGATAGGGGCAAAATAACAAAATTAAGGAATGTGGAATTAAGTGGCAATTGGTGGGTGCCCGCTGGCACATTCAGAAGAGAAAACAACTAATCATCGATTTAAAACTAAGCGTGAAGGTCAGAGGTCCTCTTTGGCAGTTTTTAAAGAGATTTTTATCTGCTGCAGCTGGAAGGCATACTGAGCTGGTGGACAGAAACAGTACTTAACTGTGAGAATAGAAGATCTTCAGAGAAGGCTGAATTCACAGCCAAAGTAAGTAAGACTCTGGATGCCATGATATAACACGTGTGCTTCAGAGAGTGGGAGAGATGAAGCATATAAAATTGAGTGGCTTGTCACATCTGTGACACTTTTAGGGATCCAGCGGTCTAGGACACAGACCTAGACCTCCAAGGTGAAGGGGAAATTGTTGCGCCTTATCCATCTGCCCCTTAAAAAGAAGCAAAGTGAGGGGCACCGGGGTGGCTCAGACTCTTGATTTTGGCTCAAAACTGCAATCTCATGGATCCTTAGCTTGAGCCCACATCAGGCTGTGATGACAGTGCAGAGCCTACTTGGGCTTTTCTTGCCTTCTCTCTCTGCTTCTTTCCCACTTGTTTTCTCTCTCTCAAAATAAATAAACATTTTAAAAAGTGCAGCAAATACCACACTTGGGAATACATCATTGAATGATGCGTCAACTGATGTAGGAAGCTGCCCATTTTCAGTGAGGGTCCCGGGCAAGAAAGGGCACCTCCAGGGTATAAAGCAAGCAGCCCTACCACTTGGATCATGTGATCCAGAAGACCCTGCAATGGTGCGAAAGTTGTCTGCAGGAGATGAAGTGTATGTGGAGTCTCTGGCAAGACCCAACGGAACAATTTCAAAGCAGGCCACTGAGATTCCAGAACAGGATTATGTCATCTGCAGTAGAGAATGCCACTCAAAGTGCAGCTGCTGGAATGTTACTGGTCATGGTGTGTTAGTCAGGGTTCTTCAGAGAAACAGAACCAATACTACATGAAGCTTATTTATTAGTAAAATATATTAATTTTATTTATATTTATAATAGGACTTGGCTCACACAATTATGGAAGCAGAAAAGTCCTATGATCGGCCAACTGTAAGTAAGACCCAGGAAATCTAGTACTATATTCAGTCCAAGTCCAGTGGCCACAGAGCCACAAGCACCAATGCCCTAGGTGCGGAGAGGAAATTCACCCTTTCTTTGCATTTTTGTTCTAAGTACACCCTCGATGTATTCGATGGTGCCCATCGAATGGTGAGGGAGATCTTCATTTCTCAGGTTACTGATCAAAAGCTAATTTTGTGCAGAGACACCCTCCCAGAGATACCCATAAATGTTTTATCTGCTATCTGGGCATCCCTTAGCCCAGTCAGGTTGACACATAAAATTAACCATCACAAATCCACTTCTTTTCAGCTTGGCATTTGTATGCATTTTCTTAAACTATACTTCATCTCCAAATAAAGACATTAACACGGTCATAACTCCAACCTTATATGCTATAACTACTCAGTATACAACCGAAAATATCTAATCGCCTCTCCAGAACAAGTGGGAAAGTCCCTGGGTGATATATACTTATCTTCTGATATCCCATAACTTAAATACTATAAAATAAAATTAAGAATGCTTAAATACTAATATAAAGTTAATAAATCTATGTTATATGACTCAGAAATATGAGAGGAAAGAAAACAAAGGTATTATATGTATAATACATATTATGTATATATATTCATAACAAAATTGGGAGGATATCCTTATGATGGTTCTATTCCTTGTTTCTGATGTTGGTTATACGGTTTTAATGGTATTTATAACTACCTTCTTCTACTACCCATTCTGTATTCCCTATCCTTCAGCAAACACCTCAGGTCGTCACGATTCTTTACCTGACAGGGTGACATAAACCTTCATTCCTCAAGGGTCTGGACTATTAATAGTCCTACCTGGAATGACATGTAATTTTCCATTGACCTTATTCACAAGGCATCTTAATACTAAGAGATGCCATAAAGAATCCCCTATATTCCAGGCATACTTCTCCTTATACTACCCATTGTGGAGTAGTAACCCAATTTCCACTTGGTGGTAGGGATCACAGGGGTAAAATATCTGACCAAAGGACATCAAGTAACCACGACACCGGAGCTGCTCATTGTGACCTGGTAGCTGTCAGCATCACCAAGACACATATTTTAGCAGCTCCAGAAAAAAAAAATTACTTTAAAAATGGAAGGATTCATCTTGGATGAGCCTTAAGCAGGTCCAAAGGCCATTAAGTAAGCTGGACAAACGACTGCCCCACACTTTCATGTCACCTAGCATAGTCTCAACAGACACCAGTCATGCAGCTCACAATTTTTACCTCTTGGATGAATTCTTAGAAGAAAACAGCTCAGACTTGTCACCTAGATGGTTCAGCTTTGTATTTTAATGTGGGTCCCACATCAGCTGCTGTTACAATACAGCCCTACTCAGGGGAAACCTTGACAAAGAGTAGTCATGGAAAAAAAAAAAAGTAGAGAGAGCTTTGTTCAGTATTAGTCATCCCCCAATTTTGTTGAGTGACACATGCCTCTAAGTAAACATATACAGAGATGCATGTACAGTGGTGAATGGCTCGGCTCATTGGTTGGAGGCATGTCAGGAACAAAATTGGCATATTTAGGACATGGAGGTCCAGGGAAGAAGAATGCAGATAAACATATGGGAACAAGCACAAAGTAGGAGGAATTTACCACCTTATGTTAACACTCATCAGAGAGCATCTACTTTTGCAGAGACACAAAACCATCAGGTGTGGAGGATGACTGGTCTGACATATTATAAATCAACCTCTGTGCTTGTTCAAGGGACTCATAAGTGGAGTAGCCATGGTGACAGAGATGGAGACTACCTATGAACTCAAAAGCATGGACTCCATTTTCTCACTGAAGCTGTTCCAGTTAGTGTCACAGCCAAACGTTGAACCTATCCAGAAACAAATTCTGATCCTGAGCCCCTGATATGGCACCATCCTTTGAGAGAATCAAGCAGACACTTGATGGCAAGTTGATGATATTGAACCCTTCTCCCATGACAAAGGCAATAATTTTTCATGAACAGACTGACACATATTCCTATTATGTATTTAACTTTACCTATCAGCAATATCTCAGTCAGCATCACATGCAAGAACTCACAGAGTGATCGACTGGATGGGATTCCACACAATATCACCTCAAATCAAGGCATCCCCTGTATTGCAAAAGAGGCATGGTAATGGGAACTTGGCAAAGGAATCCTCTGGTACTATCATATATCCAATCATTTAGAGGCTACTGACCTGACAGAGCATGGAAATGCTAATTTTAGGCCACAGCTTTCAGTACCACCCTAGAGATGAAACCCTATAATTGGGACACTAGTCTTCAGAAAGCATTATATGTATCCTAACCCAATGGGCATTACATGGTGTTTCAAATGGAATACATGAGTTCAGAAACCAAGAGGAGGAGAAAAAGACCCGACTTCATCATCACTCCAGGGCTTACCTGGAAGACTTTCTACTTCCTGTCTCCTCTACTTTAGATGCCATGGATCTAGTGATTCTTTTTCAAAGAGTGGGATACTTCCACTCAGAGACATGGCAGAAGTGCCACTAAACTTAAGCCATGGGTGACACCTGATCACTCTGAGTCAAGAAAGGAGTTACTATATTTGCACAATTGTATACACTGGGATATTTTAATACACACTGGGGTGTTTTAACCTGATCATCCTAAGGAGTTTGTGTTGCTGCTATTAATAAGAGGAATGTGTTTGGAACTCAGGTGGACTACAGGATATCTCTTAGTACTTCCACGAGCAACTTTAATTATAAGTGAAAGAATAGCAATCACGGTAAAGAAATAGTAAGTAACCAGGGCATCAACTCTCAGAGTTAAGAGTCTGAGTCATCTCACTAAACAAGCTACCTTGGGCCATCTGAAGCTCTAGGTGAGAATAAGAAGAATCTAGAAGAGTAGGAGAAGCAGGTGATGAGTCTCACTTACAAACTTGAAACTAATAACTAGCAAAAACGGCAGTGACTATTCCTAGTAATGCTCCTCTTAGAAGGGTTCCTAGAAATTGAGACCCACCCAAGCCCTGATGAGGCTGAGAAGACATGGGAAGTGTTTATTGTGAGAAGCAGATGAATCTGAGAAGTACAAGTGGTGGACTGTAGCAGAAGCTATGGGACCCCTCTAGATGCCCTTTGCCAGTGGCTGCATATCTCAGCTGCACTGCTCAAGCTGGCATACAACTCTGGGGTATTGCCCCAAAGTGATTGAAGCTGACACACCCAGAGATTTCTGGGAAGCTAAATAGTCTCCTCCTCCTTGGGTCAACCGATAGCTAATGACTGACTCATGCACACATATGACAATGAAGTCCTCCCTTCTCTGGGGAGGAAAACCTCTGGCTACAATCAATGCTCTGGAGTTTCCTATGGGATTAGATTAAGCTTAACCCTGTTGAAATCACATTTTTGACTAATTCTCTTCTTACCCTTCTCTTGCTCTCTTTACTCCCTTGCAAGTTTCAGTTGAGTACTCCCTCATAAATCACTTGTGCAGACTACTTATCTTACCTCTCCTTCCAGGCTGCCAGATCTAATTCAGTTGGGTGTGGTGATGGCTGAGTCCCTCTACCAAAGACCACAGGTTCCTCTGGCTGTCATTTCCCGTAGAGGTGGTCTCTAGGCTGGGTTTTAGTAAAGGCTCTTGCCCCTTTTCCTTTAGGATGCGTCATGATAGCGGTTTTCTGCTGCTAATAATCCTGGGCTTTTTCCTTTAATCTTCATCCCCAATTTGAAAGCTGTCCCTTCTTTTTTTAATTCTTCTCAATTCCCTGTCCCTCCCTTTTTCTCTTCTTCTTTTTTTTTTTTTTTTGACATTGATTTCTTGTCACAATCCTGACTAATAAATTAAGGACAAGCAGGAAGCGTGATCTGATTAAATTTACATTGGAAAGATCAATCTGGCAGCAGTGCGGAAGACAGATTGTAAGAAAGGCAAGTTAAAGGTTCTTGTAATAACCCAGAAAATAATGGAAACAGTTTTAACTGCAATATTTATGGACATAGCATTTTGGGGGAAAATTTGAGATAGGCAGGCAGTAAAATTGGGTTAAGGATAAAATGTCCTAGCTTACTAAAAGAACTAAAGCCACGTATGTTGTCTTACGAATTCGTTAAATAATAATTGTATTCCTATAGATAAATTTACTCCTGCCCTCTAGGAGTTTATGGTCTTAATGGAAAAGCATGCCTATTTTGAAACATTATAAAAACAAATTAAATATTATACTACAGTTATAAGCAAATAACTGTGAAAGCACATAACAAGGGCTAGCCATCACTCTAAGGTTATAAAGTACAGAATTGCTTAATTTCTGTAACTAAATACATATTTTCAAAGAAATTGTTACATTACCCAAAGCTCTAAGTAACTTCTTAAAATTTGCTGGGTATGTGTATTTTTAGGCATTCATATCCCAGGGGCTCCGTTTAATTATCTTAATCATCATCAGTATTGCTGTTAAAAGAATTACAAAGAAGTTGCTATTAAATAATATTTAAACAGTCATTGGCATTTAATGAGTTTAATGTGCATATTATTGCTAACTCTAAATTTTCAGGTAAGTACAGTGGACTAATGAATACATGGTATGTATATAGACTTCATAATTATACATGATATACACTTTATACCATATCACATATTCTCTATAGGTGAAAATGTATTAAAATTATACTGTATATTGAAATTGTACATGGATATATCATTTTATTTCAAATATTTATTTTGACAAGACATCCAGAATTGACTTGCTCCTCTAGAAATGAATAAGATGCAAAAGTAAGAAAATGTAAAAATTACCTAAAGATTTCAGAGAACAGTGTGGCTAAGGTATGGTGTGTATGTGGATAACGTTCTGGAGAGAGTGTAGTAAGTTAGCTAACCCAAGTTATGAAAGGTCTTCTTGTCCGTGCCAGAAATTTGGTTGGGATTTAAGGACTGATTGAATATCACAGAGGAGAATCAGGTAACTGAGTTTTCCAGATTCGTTGACTGATTGGATATAATTCTATTTATCTAGAATTATAAGTAGAGGGCATAGGAAGATCAGCCTTTGCTTAGAAAACAATATAGGAAAAATAGGCAGAGTTCTGGGACAGAGGAAAAGTTACCCTGACACCAGTGTTGACCTAGGAATTTGTGGATTTAGTGGGTAAAGGAATCTGACTATGGACAGCCCTCCTTGCCCTGGCACATACAGTGCTGTTATCTGTGTGAAACTGCTTTGTTAGTTCCTGGCCTTATTCTCCTACAGACTCTGAGAGTAACCACGATGGATACTGCTAGATAATAGGTCGTTCAAAAAATTCTTCTGTGGTGCATCTCAGTTTAGGGAATTTCTCTCCTCCTCCTCCCCAGATTACATACTCACTGCACTGCAGGAATTTAATTTCTCCTCCCTTAGTTACACATTCTCTCACTGCACTTAAGGAATTTGAGTTACTTCCTATCATTTTTTAATCAGCCTATTTGGCAATCCTGGAGTCTTTTGAACATACTCTCATATCATCAGTATTTCTGTCATCTGTAAACAAGTCTAGAGTTTTCCCTGGATCCATTCTTTCAGTTGTGTTATCGCTCATTCATTTTTTTAAAATCTCCTGGCCCATCTGTCTTTACTGAAAGCAGCATAATGCTATGGAAGAACTCTTTGGAGAGGAAAAAGAACTCTGGTTCTAGTTTTGTCATTGGCGGCTGTTCAGCTTTGGGCAAATGCTTTCCCTCTCTGGGGTTCTGGTTATTCATTTATGAAATATAGGAAGTGGCTGAAATAAAAGCACTTTAGCAACTTTCCTATTCATAAAATTCTATGGCTTTTAGTTTGTCCTAGGTGATATGATCGCTAACCTGTCTGTCTCCCTTTATGGGTCATGATTGTGCATTTATTATTCATTTGTGGCATTGTATAAAAATAAGATAAAAACAGAGAGAGAGGCACACCATAAGAGACTCTTAAATACAGAGAATAGACGGGGAGTTGCTAGAGGGGAGGTGGGTTGGGGGGATGGGCTAAATGGATGATGGGCATTAAAGAGGGCACTTGTTGAGATGAGCACTGGGTCTTATATGTAAGTGATGAATCACTGGGTTCTCTCCTGACATCAATACTACACTGTATGTTAACTAACTTGAATTTTTAAAAAATGAATAATAAATAAGTAAACAAACAAATAACTTTTTTTCATTTATTTATGTAATACATATTTATTAAGGTGGTGCTGACTATATGTCAGGTACTGGCTAAGCATAAGGAACAAGACAGTTGTGGCCGGTCCTTTTAGAGCTTACTGTATAACTAGGAATACAAATGAACATTCACAAGTGTGATGAAAATAACAGAAGATAGAAGTAGAGGGTACTCAGGGATGCGGGACAGAGGAGTGTCTCCTAATCAGGAAAGCCTCCCTTAAAGGACTTCGGACAGAGACCCAAAGGAGAGTGTCCCAGGAAGGGAAAAGAAGAGTACTCCAGACAGGAATAGCATCTTAGAAAGCCTGCAGACGGGAGAGAACACGGACTTGAAAGAAAGTGCGTGTAGCTGGAGAAGAAAGAATATAGGAGAAAGAACTAAACAGAGGTGGGTTCATGGTTAGATTTTTGTTCAGGGCATTTTGAATAACCTTAAGGTTTTGGACTCTTTCCTGTGGACAGTGAAAAGCCTCTGAAAAGTTTTAAGTAGGGAGGTTCTTGCTTATATCTACATTTTAAGAGTATCAATCTAGATTCATAATGATAATGAAAATAAAACAACTTTTACTGCCTGCTTACTATGGGCATAGCTATAAATGGTCCTATTTAATTTTCAAAGCAACCACATTAGTTTCCTACAGCTGCTGCAACAAATTGTCACAAAAAGAATGACTTTGAAGAACAAAAATTTACCCTCTTACAGTTCTGGAGGCTAAAAGTTTGAAATGAAGATGTTGACAAGGTCATGCTCTCTCTGCAGGCTCTAGGGGAGAATCTTTCCCTGCCTCTTCCTAGCTTTCGGTGGTTGTTGACAGCCCTTGGTGTTCCTTGACTTGGAGATTCACCAACCCAATATCTGCCTTCATCTTCACATGGCCTTCTCTCATGGGTCTTCCATCTTCTTACCTCTGTCTTTCTCTGTGTCTAAATTTCTCTCTTGTTATCAGGCCTACCCTGATCCAATGTGATCTGGGCTTAACTTGGTTACATCTGCAAAGACTATTTCTCCCAGATTGTATTCTGAGGATCAGAATGAATCTGTCACAAGGGGGATACTATTTAACCTACCACAACAGCTGTAAGAGGTTAACCCAATTTGAGAGATGAGGAAACTGAGACACTCTGAAGTTCAGAAATATGCACAAGGTCACAAAGCTAATATGTGACCCAGGTTTGTGGACAGAGATCAGTGACAATATTAGGGGTTGAGGCCAGTATGTCAGGTCCATAGGAAGCCTTGAAAATGTGTGTTGTGTGGGTGTATGTGTGTGTGTCTGTGTTTGAAGTAATGCAATCAGTTGTTGTTGTTGTTGTTGTTGTTTAAGCCATGAGAATGGAAGATACCACCTTGGGAGAGAGGGGAGACAGAGCAGAGTGAGGCAAAAGAAAGGCCTCCCATTACATAAGTCTCATGAAGAAGTGGTGGCCCGACCATAAAGCAGAAAATAAAACGCTTTTGTGTCTACTTCCCCTGTTACATTGAAAGCTGTCCACTCAATTGCCAGAAAAGTGTCTCGCACAAAATTGTATCAATAAACATTCAACACATTAATTTCAAATCGATAAGGCACCAGTAGAGCAAAGACAAAGTAGGATCCCCATCCGTGGCACGCACGGCACCGAGTTCTGACTTTTTTCCTGAGTCCATATCCTTGGCTATGTGACTTTACTGTTTTGTTTCCATGAAAATAATACAGTATAATTTTCCAGCCCTTGGCTTTCATAAGGTTTGTTTGAGTGACTAGCTTTGGCCAGCGGCATGAAGTAAAGTGGGAGTGTGCCAGTTCTGAATGTGGATGTTAAGGGCCCTTATGTGTCTCTTCTTCGGCTCTGGCACATCTGCCATCACCTGAGGAAGACACGCCCAAGCTAGACCCAGGAAGAAGAGAACGATATGTAGAGAGCAGCTGCCCTGCTCTGCTGCCCCATCAAGCCACCCTAGAGCAGAAGCCCCTGGCTAGGCTGCAGGTGTATAAATGAGTCCGGTCCAGATTAACCTAGATCAGCCCAGTCAACTCACAAGCATAGAGGTTAGCCTATGAAGGTCTGGTGTCAAAACTGTTGAGTTTTGGCGTGATTTCATGGACCACAGTCCCCAACTCACCAATCTTTGAAGGGGGTGACCTGGTCGAACAAGGTAGAGGATAATGAGGTCCTGATGGCTGCGTCAGGGAAGGGCGTGGAAAAAGCAGTCAGTCATCTCCCACATCTGTGTCCCAGTATTTCACAAAGGTCTAGGAGTCTGATAGAAATATCTGCAGATTTGGTGTAGAAACGAATGTTTATGAGACAGGACTCATTTTGTTCCCTGTATAAAACCTGCTAAATTGACCCCAAACCCAGGGTAAACTTATAAAGCTTTTCTACATGAGAGCAGTGCTTGGGGTTTAAGAATCACAATTTATCATGAGAAACTACACTATCGATATTGGACTACAGTATCAAATTACTTACCATCTTAAAGGTATTGAAAATGATTTACCTAATGTTAAAAAAAGAAAAATGGCAAAGCATATTTTTAAAAGCAGCCAAGAATCACTGATTCCAATTTTAAAATATTGAAAAGTATAGTGCCAAAACTGAGAGAATATGCAAAGGTCATTAAGAAAAGAATAAACCTAACAGTAGAGGGGATGGTGTCTGGAGTCAGGGATCTAGTGGGTTTAACTTCCACTTCACTACTTACGGAACTATGGCTGCCATGAGAACCCACCTCCCGGAACTACAGGGAGTGTAACTGACTGATGGCTCTGGCTACTGGATTTGAAAACCTTTCCTGTGTTTGGCTTGAAGCTTTCCCTTCCATGGGCTCTTCAGGCCAATGACTGAAAGTGGCAGACGTATTTGGCTGACCCATTCTCCTTGGTCAATGCCTTTGGCTCAAGGGCTCCCAACAATTTTGCCAAAACTTCCTTAGACTTCAGGCAGTCTAGGATGCTTTCGCCCAACCCCTTACACCCTCACCTCATTCATTTTGGGTCCAATTGGTATTGTGGTCTGCCTCCTTCACCTCCCTCCATATTTTCTTCCATACAGTTATTTCCTCTAGTACGTTTTTGGTTTTTTTTTTTTGCACATTTAGTACCATCTTGGAAGCTGCTTCTTTCTTTTTAATGTGTATTTATTTTTGAGAGAGAGAGAGAGAGAGAGAGAAAGAGAGAGAGAGAGAAGAGGAGGGGGAAGGGCAGAGAGAGAGGGGGACAAAGGATCCAAAGCAGTTCCTGCACTGACAGCAGAAAGCCTGATATGGGGCTTGAACTTGCGAACCTCAAGATCGTGACCTGAGCTGAAGTTGGACGCTTAACCAACTGAGCCACCCAGGTGCCCCAGCAGAATAGGGTATTATTCTTAAGTACCCAGAATAATATCCTACCCTCCTTGAGTTTTCAGTTTCTTCATGTGTAAAAGAGAACCTATTCCATAGGATTATAATAAGGTTTAAATGAACCAATGAACTTAAAGCCAAATTGTACAGTGCCTGGCATTTATAAAAGTTGAATTAATTAATGGAAACTTTCATTATTGTTGTTATTATTACTTCTTAAGAGGTCGTTGTTGTTGTTGTTTGAGTCAAAAACATGCAACACATTAGCAGATCCTGAGCTGAGGACTGTTAGGAAGAAATAGATGTAAAATAAATGAAAAATGAAATAATAACTAAGAAATAACTATGAATTAATAATACTATATACACAAGTAATGCAAATAGGAGTTAAAAAATCACTGAGCCTTGAGGTTATTTTACCCATTAGCCATCTAAAGTGAAGGATGATATTTGATCCCCGGGTGAAGTAAGTTGGCGTTGGTGTTACAGAGCCCCTGGGGACGCAGTTCTCTTTGATTATGGAAAAATTCAAGAGCATTCAGGTTACACTGGGCCATCTTTTCCCGAACATACATCAGAGTGTCAGGGAGAAGTCTCACAAATGCAGCAAAATGTTTTCCTTGGCTTGAATTATCCCACTAATTACATACATTCTATATTTTGCTTAGGTTGAGAGCACACAGGTAATTAATGGTCTTCATTTGATAGTGATTATAATTTAGGATCATGATTTACTTAACATTATTTGTCTGAAACTGAAAATGGAGGGCAACTGAAGGAGTGAGTTGTTTGTTTTTTTTTAAAGGAAAATAATAAAACTTAATAAAAGAGTTCAGGATCACTTCTTTCTAATGTCAAACATGATTAAATATTTTTAAAGAAAAATAATTACCAAGGGAGTTAATTTTTCTCTTTATAGACATTGTGCCTAGCATATAAACTCTCAATAAATGTATTATATTTAATTATGTTGAAATATTTCATACACAGGGTGCAGGGTTGGGATCATCTTTATGTAGTTATGCCCTACAGACCTATGGTAGAAGGATTAAGGCAGAATGATGAACAAATGAACATTCAAGGTCATTTCCAGCTTTAGGAATATTTATGACACTATTTTGGAATGTTTAATCCAATAGTAAATTCCACTTTATGCAGCAAAGTGCAGTTTAAATTACTTATCCCAGAAAGAGCTAATCAGGTTCACTTCTAATCATATAACTAGAAATCAAATTAGCTATGGTTGAGAAAAGTTGCACAAAAAACTGCTGTATTTGAATGTGATGGCTTTCTTTTTCTTTCTTCTTCTTTTTTGATCTTTATTTTTTAGTGGCTCATTAGTAGAAGTCAAAGCTATAATTCCAGGACATCCCTAAGACCTCGAAATGCTGCTGTTGTTTTCACAATAGTTTGGGACCCCCAGTGAGGAGGCTCCTTTAGAGTTCATCAGGCCTCTGTTGATCTTCTCATATCTACTGCCCCCAGGCAATAGGTAGATCACTGGTTTTAAGCAGTCATGATAATGCTGTTATTTCATGTTCTGCTTAGCTCTTTCTTCTACCTTTCTCTCTGCCCTTCAAAAATAGGTGTCAGGCAGACCTGAAGGTGGTCCCAACTCAGCATCTAGAAGTTGTGTTTTCTATGAAAGTTCCATGACCCCCAACTTAATCTTAATTTACTCCTTAATCTTTAATAAAGTACTAAGCCTCAAGTAATGCTTAGTAATATTTTTTGAGTAAATGATTTTATGCAATGAGATCAACATAGTTTTGACCCCAGAGAGGTAATATGAGGATTCATACAAAGGCATAGAGATCACCACATACTTGCAACCCCATATGTTGCTGATAATTATATTATTAACTATTTTAAACGTAGGATGTGCTCTCTTTATCCATAACGGTCTGGGTGGTGAAGTGGAAGTCTCCCTGCGTTCAGTCTTCAACCCCTGCTTTCCACCCTAGTACCATGTTATTTTTCTAAAATATAAACTTTATCATGACAAGCCTGTGATCGCTAGGGGCTTCTCATTTATTATGGGTTTAGCCTTCAAACTCCTAACAGCAAAAATAAATAAATAAATAAATAATAAATAAATAAATATTAAAGCACCCCAGAAAGATGTATATTTAATTATTTATTTATAATAATTGTGGACCACTAAGTTGTTATACTGTTTACATTATAAACACCTAAAACTAAACCGTAAAAAAGGCCATGATCAAGGTTAAACACTAGTTTAAAGGTTTTGCTAATCAGGGACACTTGGGTGGCTCAGTCAATGAGGCATCTTTTGATTTTGGCTCAGGTCATGATTTCACAGGTTTGTGGGTTCAAGCACCACATCGGGCTCCATGCTGACTGTGTGGAGCCTCCTTGAGATTCTCTCTCTTCCCTTTTCTCCCTCTCTCTACCCCTTCCCTGGTCATTTTCTTTCTCTCTCTTTTTCTAAAAATAAACAAATAAACCTTTAAAAAACAGCTTTGCAGGAGCCTGGGTGGCTCAGTCATTAAGCTTCCGACTTTGGCTCATGTCATGATCTCATGGTTGGTGAGTTCAAGCCCGGTGTCCAGCTCTGTACTAATAGCTCTTAGCCTGGAGCCTGCTTCCAATTCTGTGTCACCCTCTCTCTGCCCCTCCCCTGCTCACACTGTCATTCTCAAAAATAAACATTTATTTATTTATTTATAAATGTTTTTCTTTTTATTTTTGAGAGAGAGAGAGAGAGAAAACATGAGAGCATGAGCAGGGGAGGGGTAGACACAGAATCCGAAACAGCCTACAGGCTCTGAGTTGTCAGCACAGAGCCTGACACGGGGCTCAAACCCACACCTGTGAGATCATGACCCAAGCCGAAGTCGGATGCTTAACCAACTGAGCCACCCAGGCGCCCCTCAAAAATAAACATTAAAAAAATTCTTTTTTTAAAGAAAGCCCTCTTGAAAAACAATTGACTTTAAAAATTAAAAATTAAACTTAAAAAAAAAGGTTTTGTTAATCATATTGGGTGTCTTTTAACATTCTTGCCACAATATACACTCAGGACTTAAGATAAGGTCCATTTTATTAATTGAGGTATCAAATAGTCCTGAGGAGAGATAAACACACACACATATATATGTGTATATATATATATATATAGGATACACACACACACACACACACATATATATGTATATATATATATATATAGGATACACACACACATATAGTCCTCTTTATATATATATGTGTGTGTGTGTCTGACTCCACCAGACCTGCCTGTAATCATCATTTTAAGTTACAAAGTTGCTGGCAAAGAGCTGGGTCTGATAGTAAAAGTGATAGATAGCCCTGCTGTGTTAGTTTCCTATGGCTGCTGCAACAAAGTACCACAAATTCAGTGTTTTAAAGAACAGGAATTCATTTTCTCACAATTCTGGAGGTCAGATATCTGAGAATATGTTCCCTGGGCTGAAGTCAAGACGTTGGTGAGTGCAGCGTTCCAAACCTCTGGAGGACAGCCCGATCCTAGCCTCTCCTAGCTTCTGTTGGCTGCTCACAATACTTGGCTTGTGATCACAAAATCCAGTGTCTGCTTTCATGGTAATGTTGCCTTACCTTCTGTGTCAAATTTTCTTCCATCTCTCTTTTATTTGGATACATGTGATTGCCTTTAAGGGCCAACCTGATAATCCTAGATAATATACTTAATTCAAAATCCTTAATTTAAGCACAGCAATCACAGCAGCAAAGTCCACCCCCTTTTATTTTTATTTTTTTTCATATAAAGTACGATTCACAAGTTTCAGAGATTGGGAAATAGATATTTTGGTGGTGGTAGGGGGGTTGCGTTATTCAGTCTACCGCGGTTTCTTTGCAGGAATGTTTAATAAGTTCAGGGAGATGAGAACTCTGGAATGGCTCCCCAAATTCCCACTCCATGGTGTGCAATGTCTTGTATAAATCCCTCCCTTTGAGTGTGAGTGAGACTGTGACATGACGGACTTCATTCATGTGATTATGCTCTGTTATATGGCAAATGGATTTTGAAGCTGCAGGTAAAGCCCCAAATCAGATGATTTTGAGTTAATCAAAAGGAAGACTAACCAGGCAGCCCTGACTTAATCAGGCAGGATTAAGTCTTAAAAAGGAAGCACTTTGAAGCTTGAGAGAGATTTTTCTCTGGTTGGTCTTGAAGATGGAAGCTGCTATGAGTTCTACAACTAAAAGGAACTGAATTCTGCCAACAACTTGAGTGAGTTGAGAAGAAGACAGCAAGGCGCAGCCAAGATGGAAGCCCCCAGGTACCACTTTGATGGCAGCCATTTAAGACCCAAGCAAAGATCCATCCCCCCATGCTCAGGCTCCTGACCCTTGAAAATTGTGAGATAATGAGCAATAAGTGGGTGTGGTCCTAAACCACCTACTTGCTGGTACATTGTTATCTGGCAACAAAAAAATCTTAATAGAATAGCAATACCAAAGCCTTGCGAGAATTAGAGTAGCTAAAGCTGGACAAAACTGTCCGCTGATATGGGTACATGCAAATTGCAATATGTGACTATATTCTCAATGTGAACAAGTGAAAGGAAGTGCCCTAAAGGCTGTGACCACCTCAGCCTTGTGGGCTTCTCAACTGATTCATCTTAGGGTACTTGTCTCGCCACATGTTTGGCACCTGACTAGTTGACTCAAATCTAGAATATCTGGAAAGTCTAGCAGTTTCTGAAATCATCATCATGACATTTAAGGACCTCTACAATGTGATATCAATTTATTTCTAGATCTCTGTTCCTCAATCCACTTCCATCTTTGTGGCCCATTTATTCAAACAATGCTCCAACACTCCCTGATCTCCAAATTCACGGTTCAATTTCCCATGTTTTCTAAAACTCTAGTTCAGTAGCTTCACTAAGAATGCCCTTATTTCCCTTCACTTGCTAAGTTCCCTTTTATTATTCAAGATTCAGTTCTGACCTTCCTGGGAATCCTTCCCAGCCAGGTGCCATTTTTAGTATAGCTAAAATTTGTCATATCTTTGTCCAATTCTTGATTTTGTACAAACCTTTGATATAACACTCATCTCACATGATCACAGTTCTTTTTTATTGAATTTAATGTTCGATTGTGAATGCCTTGAGGCCACTATATTTTATTATTGTCCTATTTCCCCATTGTGGTAGGCATTTTCACTTCTGATAATACTACACATTTTTCTTTGGGAAACGATTTTGTTTCCATGTGTTTTGTGTTGACCATCAGTCTTCTCTTTCACAGGATGGCAAGACAGGGGACCAATCACTGTACCCTGATGCCATAGCCTATGATGGCATGTGACTAAAACTGAGAAGCCAGAAGCATCTCTCTACTTGCTAGATAGGATGCTACCCAATTCAAGAATTGCTTAATAAAACCAACAAACACAAACCCAGAAAACTGGGAAACAAGAACGCTTTTTAAAAACGAAGCCAATAGAGAAGAGTTCTATCCACTTTGATTGTGGGATTGTAGAGAATGTAAGCCCAAGGCTACTTGAAACAATGAGTCAAGCCTAGTGCAGTTTCCGCTATTAAGGAGTAAAGCCAATAGATAGAAACAAGAGAGAAGAGATAGGAAACCTTCATGGGTTTAATACCCTAGATTTGGATGTCCCTGAGACCAGGTCTATCCCTGCCTCTTCTGAGATCCCTATCTTTTCATGTCAGCTAATTAAATCTTCTCTTTGGCTTGGGTAATTGGATTTCTATCCACTTTTCAGAGTTCTTCTTAACATGAACCTAACACTCTCCAGAGTTGTGGAGTATCACAAGTTGACTGATTCACAGAAGGTGTTCACAATAGTTCAATAAATATACATTATTCTAAATGTCTTTGATTTTTTTTGGGGGGGGAGGGCTGTGTACTATTATTTTTACCTGCAGTAAAAAAACCAAAAGAATCTCAAACATATATAAAATACAATGAAGTTATTTTTAGAACTCTTTTGTGCTAACCTTACTCTTCCACACAATAGTCCCTCAGTAACCTGACTTCTCTTTCTCACACCATCATTACATGTTTAGAAGTAATTACATGTCTATGATAAACAGGGATTGGCATGGCTAGACTTGGACTCATTTGCTTTTGACTTGCTGATACCTTTAATTTTGTTGTTTTTATATTTTTATTCTTACCAACAAATTGATTTCTGTGATCTCTACCTCAGTTCAGCCAAACACTTAAAGACTTACAGACTTATTGAAAATTTCCAAGTCCTAATACTTTCTCTTTAAAGTTTTGATGCAGAGATACAGGGGCAATGTGTTACATGTTTCTGTTTAATTACTGTTTTTGAAAATTTTCTAATAAAAACTCCTCAAGAAATAATTTTATAGAAAGCTACACCCCTTTTTCTGGGATGATTTTAAAATAATATGAATTTAAAAGAAAGTAATATGTCTCAGATTATTAGAAAAATGTGTAATTTGTGGACTGTACATGTCATTATCTAGCAACTATAATCGTAAACATGTGTACTGTTATAAATTTTTTAAAGAAAATTTTCTGCACAATCATGTGAGAATCCATATAGATCATCTTAACATAGTGCTCACATTCGCTAATATCCCAGTGACATGCACGTGGTCAGTGCAGGGAGATCACTCATACAAAGGGAAAATTCCAGTATAACAAATCATTGCTATAGCTTAGATATGAAAATAAACAAAGAGTAGACCAATATCCAGATCCATAGTTAGAATGCCAACTCATAATTTTTTTTTTTTTTTTTTTTACTTTCTGTATTTGAGAGACATCAGAAGTTTTCAATTTTTACTTTTTAGGGTCTTTCACATAAAGACCTTCAGGTTCATTAAAATTAAACTGAGCCTAGGGGTGCCTGGGTGGCCCAGTGGGTTGAGTGTCTGACTTCACCTCAGATCTCAAGATTCATGAGTTTGAGCCCTGAATCAGACCTTAAGTACCCATCTCTCTTTGCCCCTTCCCCACTGGTGCTCTCTATCTCAAAAAAGAAATAAACATTAATTAACAAATAAATAAAATAAAATGTAACTGAGCCTAAAAGAAATAAGGAAGAAAAACAATAAGATTTTTGCAGAAAATAATAGAAACCATCATCTTAGGGTGCTGGACATGTTAAATCTTTTTTTTTTTTTTTAATATCAAGTTCTTGTATACAACAAGTGCAAACAATACATTGATTATATCTTTAGGTTATTGTTATAACTATGGTTTATGAAATTGACAAACAAGCTTGACTGAATCTCTTCTTTTGTTAAATGTTTCTCCTTTAACTGTTGATAAAATACTGCTATAGTAAACATGATCTTGAAAGTATAATAACTTTCAAATTTAGATGATTATATTTATAACAGAATGTTTGTACACACAGAGCATGAGCTACATCATGTCTATGAATCTGTAAATTTTCTGACTAATGTGCTTGTTGATGGAAATGTTTGAACTGCCACACACAAATAACACTGTAGTAAATTACCTATCTGTGGTAAACCAGAGGCATCTTTAATGAGACTATCACTAGTCTCACTCAAACTCAATGTTATTCATACTCAAACATATAAAATAATTTATTCCGTAACAGAGCAGGCATTTGAAAGCAGTAGGGATATGACATTCAATAAGTGGCATTGAAATGGCTCCCTATTTTGACGAAAATAGTTATGTCTTTCTCTCACACCACAAAGTCTTGTTGAAACTAAAGATTCAGTGCTGTAAAAGAAAACAATAATTATCATTACAACTATGAATCATTTATATAATTTTAAATTTTAATGCTTGAAGATAACATTCATCATTTAGGTTGAAAATATTTTATCATTCAATCATGGAACAGCATTCAAATTGAGAATGTATCCTGTGTGGATTAATATACGAGGATATTAGTGTAGCCAGCATATGATTCTCTACGCTGGATTATACAGAGTGTTCCATTTTATATTCTCAAAAGATAAAAATTAATGTTTCATATTATGAAAAGGCCTAATGATTATTATCAAATATATGCAAAGTCATTTTTTAACGTACCCACTTTAAAGGGATTCAACCTAATTACAGTCCTCATTTTATTTTTTAACTTAAAAAGAAGTTACTTCTGTTTTTACAGAGGATGCTCATATGAAGTGAATATCCTTTCACAGAGTATGTCCTGAGACCACATTTTGGCAGAATTCTGACAATGTACTTCTAAGACGTGAAACTACTCCAAGACTATATAGCTACCGTGTAGCTAGTAAGTAGCAGAGCTGAGATTAGAACCAGGAGACTTATGTTGACTCTACTTAATCATTAAGCCATACTTTTCCCTAACTGAGAACTCTGAATTCTGTTTACAATTTTTCACATTCATTGCCTGTTCTTTACCCTCACAGCCAATGCTTTCGTTCAAGTTCTTTCGTTCTTTACCTTAATTTTTTTTTAATTTTGGTAAAATACATGTAACATAAAATTTGCCATCTTAGCCGTTTTTAAGTGTCCAGGGAAGTCATATTAAATGCATTCATAATATTGTGCCACCATCACCACGATCCGCATCTAGAACTCCTTTCGTCTTGTAAAACTGAAACTAACCCAACTAAACAATAACTCACCATGTCCCCTTACCCCCAGCCCCTGGAAGCCACTATTCTACATCTGTCTCCATGATTTTGACTATTCTAAGTCTCTCAGGTAAATGAAGACATGTTGCATAAAGGTTCTAAGGTACCATTACAATTGGGGGGTGCGGGGAGGTTTCCCCACATAGCCACTAATTCTCTATGATGCCAGCTAAGTGTCCTACAATTTAACTCAAATCTGACACTACCTACCTGGAGATAGCTTCTGATCTCACATGTGAAGGGCACAGTTCCACAAGACTCACCTCCCTCCCCTAAAACACACACACACATACTTCAGATAGCTGTGCTTGTCGACTGTGCTTTTGACCAATCACATAGATAGGAGGTTCCAATGACCTCCTTCTTCGGTTTAATTAATTTTCTAGAGCACCTCACAGAACTAAGGGCACATAGGTACCAGGTTTTTAAAAAAATTTAATGTTTTTTATTTATTTCTGAGAAAGAGAGAGAGAGAGAGAGAGAAAGAGAGAGAGAGAGAGAGACAGCATAAGCAGGGGAGGGTCAGAGAGAGAGGGAGACACAGAATCTGAAACAGGCTCCAGGCTCTGAGCTGTCAGCACAGAACCCAACGTGGGGCTCAAACCCACGAACCATGAGATCATGACCTGAGCAGAAGTCAGATACTTAACTGACTGAGCCACCCAGACACCCCTGTACCAGCTTTTTAAAGGTTATGATAAAGGGTATGGATGAACAGCCAGATGGAGGGTTGCATAGGTCAAGGTTTAGGAGGGTGCCCAGTACTGGAGCTTCTGTCTGTATTGAGCTGCGTTGAGTGTTTGTCACATGGAGGTGAATGTGTTCTCCCACCTGGAAGCTACCTGAACCCTGCCCTACTGAGATTGTACAGGCTTTCTCATGTAGATGTGATCAATTATTAATTCCCTTTTCAGACCCTCTTCTGTCTCTGGAGAATGGAAGATGGAGCTGAAAATCCCATGCTTCTGATCATGGGCATCATCTTTGTGATGATCAGTGCCATTCAGGAATTATCCATATCAACTCATTAAATCAAAAGATACTTCTAGATGCTCTTATCATTCAAGAATTTACAAGGCTCGGGGCACCTAGGTGGCTCAGTTGCTTAAGTATCCAATTTCAGCTCAGGTCATGATCTCATGGTGTATGAGTTCAAGCCCTTCATTAGGCTCTCTGTTGTCAGCACAGAACCTGCTTCAGATCCTTTGTCCCCTTCTCTCTCTGGCCATTCCCTGCTGATTCTTTCTCTGTCTCAAAATAAATACATAAACTTAAAAAAAATTTTTACAGGGTTCTTAGGAGGCCTGTGTCAGGGATAGGGTCAAAGACAAACACCATAAAACCTTGAATTGTGAGTAACTTGTTCTACGAGTGTTCCACATGACCAACAAACATTTCTGGTAAATTTTAACTTGATAAATGAGCGATGTCTTACAATACAACTGGTACGTGATGCTGAACATCACATGATCACAACTAACTCAACAGCTCTTCTCTCTCTTTCTCTCTTGCTGTGGGATTGTGGATGATTATCTCCCATGCTCCAATGCTTGGTCTCAGGTCATAGTGTTTGGCAAAAATCAGTGATTTTTCAGAACATTGGAAGGTGTCTATAACTGGCACTGATATATTGTCTCTTCAAAGCACCTGTAGACAGTCCTTTGTTTTTCCATACAAGAGTAAGCTTAGGAATGTTTTGCTCCATTCTAGGTCAGGCTGTCTACAGATATAGACCCTTTCCTCTGCTGCCTTATTGCCAGTTACATTAAATACAGTATATGACAAGAGTTTATGAATACTGTACTGTAGTCAACAGCCATGCGAGTGTACACAATGGCCCCTGTGCAGAAAGAGGTTCAAAAGAAGGGTGGTAAGAAGGAGATGATTACGGTGGAAGTTAAGAAGGAGATCACTGCGAAGTAGGAACAAGGTATGCGAGTGGCCGAAATTGCAAGATTTTATAAGAAGTCTATGTCTGCATCTCATCTGCAAAGGAGGAGGAGAAAAAGATAGAGGAATCCCTCACTTCAAATGAGATTAAGGAGATGTATAAAAAGTGGGAAACAGTGCAAAATTTTATAGAAAAGTACCACCTGAATAAGGCTGTAGCAGTGCAAGCGGTGAATCTGTTTAACGACAATACAATGTCACATTTCCATGAAATCCTCAAAAGGAGACAAAAGCAAGTGTTTTTGGATAGGCTCCTTGTTAGAGTTGCGTGAAAAGAAAAAGATTCCATTGAGCCAATAGATAGCAGCGATTCCATTAGTGATAGTGAAAGTTGTCCTACACAATAACCCTCCTCTCTCTAGTCTTCCTCACACCAACCACGAAGGTTTTTGAAGGAAAGTGAAGGTTAATTTGTTTATTTTTCTTCATATATTTTTTATTTTCTTTATTACTTTGCATTATATTACAGTATTGTAATCATTTTATATGAATATTTTTGGGTTGTGGAACGAATCATCTGAGTGTCCATTATTTCTTACGGGGAAATTCGCTTTGATATGCAAGCGCTTTGAATTACAAGCATGTTTCCAGAGCGAATTATGCTTGCAAACCAATGTTTTGCTGTATTAGAACAAGAGGTCCTAGTGCTTTCACCACGGAGGAATTTACAAAGGTTTTAGAAGCTCTGTTCCAGGAACAATGAAGACCTGTCTTTTTGTGACTGGCTTGTTTCATCCAGCATAATGTCCTCAAGTTTCATATATATCATAGCATGTGTCAACTTTTTCCCTTTTTAGGCTAACGTATCATTGGATATATATACTACATTTTGCTTATCCTTTCATCCCTCAATGAGCATTTAAATTTCTTCCACCTTTCAAATACTGTGAATAATGATGCTCTGAACATGGGAGAACAAATATTCTTCGAGACCCTATTTTCAATTATTTGGAGCACATATCCAGAAGTGAAATTGGCGGATCATACGGTAATTCTATTTTTAATGTTTTGAAGAATGCCTAGATTGTTTTTCATAGTGGCTGTATCATTTTACATTCACACTAATAGTGCACAAGGGCTCCAATTTTTTTACATCCTTGAAAACACTGTTTTCTATGTTTTTGGATAGTAGCCACCAAATGGGTATCGGGGGGTGTATCATTGCAGTTTTGATTTGCACTCCCCTGATGATTAGGACACTGATCATCTTTTTGTGTGATTATCAGCCATTTGTGTACCTTATTTTGGAGAAATGTATATTCAAGTCATTTGCCCATTTTTGAATTGGGTTGTTTTTGTTGAGTTCTGGGAGTTCTATATATATTCTGGATGTTAATCCCTTATCAGACATGTGATTTACAAATATTTTCTCCCATTCTGGGTTTTCTTTTTTACTCTGGTAGTGTCTTTTGATGCACAAGTTTTTAAAATATTCATGAGGTGCAATTTGACTAATTTTTATGTTACCTGTGCTTTCAGTGTCATATCCAAGTAATCATTGCCAAATTCATTGCCATGGAGTTTTGTCTTATGTTTGTTCCAAAGATATTTATTGCTTTACGTCTGAAATTATGACTTATAAGCATTCTGAGTTAATTTTTGTATATGGTGTTAGGTAAGGGTCCAACTTCATCTTTAGCCTGTGGATATCTAGTTTTCCCACACCACTTGTTTTTTTTTTTTTTAAGTTTTTAATGCTTTATTTATTTCTGAGAATGAGAGAGAGAGAGAGCGTGTGCAGGGGTGTTTCCATTTATTCCATTTATTTATGTCTTCTTTAATTTCTTTCAACAATGTTTGTAATTTTCATTGTACAAGTCTTTCACCTCCTTGGTCAATTTCTATTATATTCTTTTTGATGCTATTGCAAATGGAATATTTTTATAATTTTCTTTTTCAGATTGTTCATTTTGGGTGTATAGAAATGCACTTCTTTTATGTATTGACTTTGTGTCCTGGTACTTTACTGACATTATTTATTAGTTCTAATCATGTGTGTGTGTGTGTGTGTGTGTGTGTGTGTGATCATTAAGGTTTTCTACATACAAGGTTATATCATCTGCAAACAGATGACTTTACTTCTTTCCTTCCAATTTTGTTGCCTTTATTATTTGTTTTTCTTGCCTAATTTCTCTGGCTAGAACTTCCAATGCTATGCAAGTGCTCTTTATCTTTGCCTACTAAAACAACAAGCCCTTATTTTCCTTGCCCTCATTTTTTTCCTTTCCTCATTCCAGTTATTTTTCCATATTACTCAGTTCTGGAGGAATCTTTTAAAATTCCAAGCATGAACTTTAAGGGCCTTTGATTTCCCAAAGGCTAAAGTCCAATTTCTTCACATTACAATCAAAGTTCTTCACGAAAGGATCAGAACTTACTTTTCTTGGTATGCAAAGTACATTTTTTCATTTCCTACTTTGGTGTTTTACTCATGGTTTTCTGTCAGCTCAGATTGCAAGTCTCTCTCTTTCTTGCCATTTGTAAGTGTTGACTTTGTGTGTGTGTATATATACATAGGATATATAATCTTGATTTTAAAAATCCAGACTTTGTGTGTGTATATATATATTATATATATAATCTTGATTTTAAAAATCTAGTTCAAAAGTTTTTACATATTCTATGTCATCTTTGAGTCTTTGAGTCTCCGTAACACATTTCCCTCTCCATGATCCTACAGCACTTTACACTAGTCTCATTGCTCTTATTAAACTTTAATTCTAATATGAATTAGATAATTAATAATTAATGCTAATATGCATTAGTTTATCTTTCTGCTACAAAGTTTTCATTCCTGAGGTGAGAGGATTGTTTATTTTACTTTTAAGTTTGCATCTCCTCCACATTCTAGGAAACAGCACAGAAGTCTATAAGCAGTAAATGTTCAATGCGTCATTGTGGATTGGGAATCAGATTTTGAACTTTATTCCCTGGGTTCTTTAATCTTCCCATTTCCTCCACAAATGATATTACATATAGTTTTTTGTGATATGGGAAAATTATTTTCTTCTTGCCAAATTCCTGTTTTGTAAGCCTAGTGTGTAGCTCTCTGAATTTTACATCATAACAAGGGCCACTGAGAAGTGGTATAAAGAGAAACCAGAAATAAAGTATGATTTATAAAACATGTTTTCTCTCACAGTGTACGAGGAATATCTAACCATGAACACGCTCATTTCTCCAGTTCAGCAACTTTCAAAATAGAAATGCCCCATAGGACTGAATACGTAAAGTGTAATAAAAATCTTGACAACTCATTCCTGAGTACAAACAAATGTGTCAACCAGACCCAGAAACTCACCCATGAATTCTGTAAACATACAGAAGATGGGAAGGAGGAGCGTCTCCAGGAATGATAGCATTTGTAAGATGATTGCAAATCATGTGTGGGGTTTTGAAATGAGAGCTACCTGCTTATTCTCAGGATATCATAATTAGTACTCACAGTGAATTTTTCTGGAAAATTCCAACACAAGTCCATTGCTCAAGACTTCAACAAGCTAAGATTGTATTAAAAAACAGATTATGGCCTGACCCATTATATTGGCTTGCCTCTATTGAAATTCAATGGGCATTGTCTTTTAATTAAATCCAATTCTGCTGCAGATCATCTTTCTTCCAGTTGCTGGTCTTAGAGAGGCTTCAGTAGTTATTGAAATTTATAGCTCAGTTTTGTAGGTAAATTTGCCTAAATAAGAGAACTTATCGCCCTTCTTTGAACAATATTTATGATCCAGGACATTACTGAAACTTAATTCATTATTATTATTCTTTAAAAGAGTGTAATTTTACAAATTACAGATGTTCTCATTCTGGGCTAACTTTCTCATATTCTGCTGTTTGATGCATATTATTTACTCAAGTTAATTAATAAACTTGTTGGATAGAAGCCTTTTGGAACTTTTCTCATAACACAGTATGATGTGTAATCAAGTTCTCAATTTGCTGAATATAATTGTGTGCCCGTAAAGTGATAGAATTTGATAACTGAAGTGTTTTAAGTACTCCCCTCCATCTTATTTGTTCTGAAATTTGCCTTATCTCTGCAAAAATTTTGCTGAATAAAGATTATAAAAATTTTTGCTCCTGAACAAACAGCTCTAACGTTTCAATTAAGCTCAAACTTCACTCACTTTGCATGAAGGACTTCTCAGTTTGACTCCCTCCCTCTATCTATTCAATATTATTAGTCCTAAGTTCTTTCCACATACTCTTGAGCTCTGATGTGATGTAAGTTCTTAGTAAATTCCAGCTGGATTAAATGAATAGGTCCAGTGTAATTTTATTATAATCCTATAGTTGATTCTAACCAGTGAAAGGGTAGAACTCTCCATTTCGTTTGGTAGGTTTCTTGATCTAGATTGTAACAAACTATATGTTCCCTTAAATATATTGCTTCTTGAAAATCTTTTAAATATCAGCAATAATCTAAGTGGAAAAAAAGATATAACAATCTTTTTTAATTGACAAATTTTCCCAGCTTAATTGACAACAATTGATACATATTATTGTGTGATGGTTCAATTTTTATATATTGTGAAATTATTTTTTTTTAAAAATTCAAGTTAGTTAACATACAGTGTTGTCATGGCTTCAGGAACAGAACCCAGTGATTCATCACTTACATATAATACCCAGTGCTCATCCCAGCAAGTGCCCTCCTTAATGCCCATCACCCATTTACCCCATCCTCCCACCAACACCCCTCCAGCAACCCTTAGTTTATTCTCTGTATTTAAGAGTCTCTTATGGTTTGCCTCCCTCTGTGCTTTTATCTTATTTTTCCTTCCCTTCTCCTATGTTCATCTGTTGTGTTTCTCACATTCCACATATGAGTGAAATCATTTATCTGTCTTTCTCTGACTGACTTATTTCACTTGGCATAATACTCTCTAGTTCTATCCATGATGTTACAAATGGCAAGATTTTATTCTTCTTGATCCCCTGGTAGTATTCCATTGCATATATATACAACATCTTCTCTATCCATTCATCAGTCAATGAACATTTTGGGATCTCCATAATTTAGCTATTGTTGACAGTGCTGCTATAAATATTGGGGTGCATGTGCCCCTTTGAATCAGTATTTTTGTATCCTTTGGATAAATACCTAGTAGTGCTATTACTGGATTATTGGGTAACTCTATTTTCAATTTTTTGAGGAAACTTCATATTGTTCTCCAGAGTGGCTGCACCCATTTGTATTCCCACCAACGGTGCAGAAGTGATCCCCTTTCTCGGCATCCTTGCCAACATATGTTGTTTCCTGAGCTGTTCATTTTAGTACTTCAGACAGGTTTAGCCATTGTTATGGTTTTGATTTGTATTTCCCTGATGATGAGTGATGTTGAGCATCTTTTCATGTGCCTGTTAGCCATCTGAATATGTTCTTTGGAAAAGGTTCTTTACATGTCTTCTGCCCATTTCTTCACTGGATTACTTGTTTCTGGGTATTGAATTGGTAAGTTCTTTATAGAGTTTGGATGCTAACCCTTTATCCGATATGTGATTGCAAATATCTGTTAGCTTTTCATTTATCTCCTTTGGAGAAATGTTCAAATTCTTTGCCCATTTTTTAAGTGGCCATTTGCTTTTTGCTATTAAGTTGTATGAGTTCCTTATATATTTTGAATATTAGCCCCTTACCAGATATGTAGTTTGCAAGTATTTTTTCCCATTTTGTAGATTGTCTTTTCATTTTGTTGATGCCTTTTTTTGTTGTGCAGAGGCTTTTTAGTCTGATGTTGCCCCACCTGTCTTTTTAAATTTTATTTTGCTGTTTGTGCTTTGTAAGATATTTTCCAAAAATTCATTACCATGACACATGTAAAAGTGCTTTGTTCCTATGTTTTCTTCTAAGAGTTTCATTATTTCAGGTCTTATATTTAAGTCTTTAATCCATTTGGAGTTAATTTTGTTAGTGCTGTAAGATATAGGTCCAGTTTCATTTTCTTAAGTGTGAATATCCAATTATTCCAGCATCATTTACTTAAGAGATTTTTCTTTCTCCATTTAGTGTTCATGATTTGCTTGTCAAATGTTAGTTGACCATGTATGGTTGGGCTTATTTATTGGCTCTTGATTCTGTTCTATTGGTCCATTTTCTGGTTTTTATGTCAGTGCCATACTGTTTTGATGACTATAGCTTTATAATACGGACTGAAACCAATAATAGTGATGCTTCCCACTTTATTCTTCTTTTTCAGGATTTCTTTGGCTATTTTGGGTCTTTGTGGTTCCATATAAGGTTTAGGAGTGTTTTCTACTTCTGTAAAAAATGCCACTGGAGTCTTTATAAGGATTGCATTGAATCTATAGATGGCTTTTGGGAGTATTGACTTTTTTTTTTTAACAATATTAGTTCTTCCAATCCATGAACACGGGACGCCTTTCCATTTATTTGTGTCTTCTTCAATTTTTTTTTCATCAATGTCTTTATTTTTCAAACTACAAGATTTTTCAGATCCTACAAGATCTGAAGAGGTCTTTCACCTCCTTGGTTGAGTTTATTCCTGTGTTTTATTGTTATTCATGTTATTTTAAGTGGTATTAATCAGTTTATTTCTTTTTGAGAAAATTAATTGATACAGTATAGAAACGCTACTGATTGTTGTATATTTATTTAGTTTTCTGCAACTTTACTGAGTTCATTGATTAGATTTAACAAACTTTTGGTTGGATCTTTAAGAATTTCTATATATAAAACCATGTTATCTACACATAGAGACAATTTTATTTTTTTATTTTTTTGTAATGTTTTTATTAATTTTTGAGAGAGAGAGAGAGAGCGAGTGGGAGAGGAGCAGAGAGAGAGGGGAAAAGAGTATCTGAAGCAGACTCTGTGCTGACCACAATGAACTCATGAACCGTGATACAATGACCTGAGCCAAAGTCACATGCTCAAATGACTGAGCCACCCAGGTGCCCCCACTTCTTTCTTATCAAAGTCTGATACTTTTTACATCTTTTTTCTTATCTGATTGTTCTAGCTAGGACTTCTAGTACTATGTTGAATAAGAATGAGTGATAAAAGTGAGCACCTTTGTCTTATTTCTGATCTCAGAGTATAAGCTTTCAACCTTTCACCATCGAATATGATATTAGCTGTGGGCTTGTCATGTCTGAACTTTATTATGTTGAGCTATATTTCTTCTATGCCTGATTTATTCGGAGTTTTTTAATCAAAAATGGATGCTGAATTTTGCCAAATATTTCTCTGCATTTATTGAGATTACCATATGATTCTTTTCTTTCATTCTATTAATGCAATGTTATCACAACTATTGTTTACATATAGTGAGCCATTCTTGCATTCCAGAGATAAATTCCACTTGATTATGGTGAATGATCTTTTTAATGTGCTGCTGAGTGTAGTTAGTTAATATCTTATTGAGAATGTGTGCACCTATATTCATCAGGGATATTGGCCTTTAGTTTTCTTTTCTAGTACTATCCTTGGGTTTTGGTATCAGGATAATGCTAGCTTTGTTACATGAGTTTGGGGGTGCTCTCTTGTTGCTTTGCAACCCACAATCTTTGTGATTGTTTCCTGATGGTTTTGTAAATATGCTGTTTTTTGTTTCTTATCCTGCTTCTTTCTTTGTCTTTTGGTATCAGTATCCTTTTAATTCTTTATTGTGTTCTTTTGTGTAGTTACTATAGGATTGTCCCTTGAGCTGCTGAGTCACACTGCTTCCAGTTGTCTCCAGACTTTCTCATCAGACAGAGCCAAAAGACACTTTTCACAGCTGGTGATAAAACCATCTGGGAAAAATACTAGTGAGGAATGGAATATAGGTCAGATTTGTTAAACTAAATGTAGGCCACCATTGATCACTGTGATCGAATTTTAGGTGTATTGTTTAACACAATTGTAGTCATAAATAGCTAGAGAATATTTACATAATCACTTAAAAATAATAAATTACTATTGATAAGAATCACAGGATTTTATTAACTCACTAATAAAGAATAGAGATATTTTACAGAGTTACAGTTTTTGAAGTGGAACAGACTCCTTCACAACCAGACATGTTGGAAGATAACATCTTAAGAATATGACTTCACTCTCCGCGAATAAGTAAACATCACTCTACCCAGAAACACTAGCATTAATTTCTGCCTTTTAGAATCCTCATTTGGGGCACCTGGGTGGCTCAGTCGGTTAAGCGTCCGACTTCGGCTCAGGTCATGATCTCACGGTTCGTGGGTTCGAGCTCCGCGTTGGGCTCCGTGCTGACAGCCAGCTCAGAGCCTGGAGCCTGTTTCAGATTCTGTCTCCCTCCCTCTCTCTGACCCTCCCCTGCTCATGCTGTCTGTCTGTCTCTCTCTCTCAGAAAAAAAAAAAAAAAGAATCCTCATTTGTTACCCAATGGGGAGTTCAGGACTTTAAGCAATAGCTCCTCATTCTACATGGCACCTTACCAATAACTAGCCTATTTTTCTTTACTGCAGAAGTTCAATGTCAGTTTTTTTTCATTGGCCTGCTGCACATTGTGTGGATGAACTTTCATTCAGTTCAGTTACAGTGGAGCTATGCCTCAGCTTTCTTGCCTAATGAGAATAAGGAAGGATTGCTAAAACTACTCTCAATTTTTCAGACTCTCTAGTTGGGAGATGTGGGGAGCTACCTTCAGCTTTGGTTATAAATTGAGTCCTCTCTCTGTGCATAGCACTGAAACACTCCATGCCTGCTACTACTGTCTTTACTCTGGTGACAATCTACTTTGCCTGCCTGCCTTTCAGCTCAGTCACTCCTGGGCCTCACTGATTCCAGGAGTTGTTGTGGGACTATGATTCAACTCATTCCTTGGATGTGGACAAGCAAACCAAACCATAGGGCCAGTAGAATACCTTGTTTGAGGATCCAAATCAGGCAGATCTTCACCCTGCTGTGTTTCCTGGTCAGGTGTGCTCCTGACTTGGTTCTGCAGATAAGAGAAACCATTGGTTGGCATTACTTTGGCACTGCAGGTTTGAACTCAGTTTGCCAAGATCTCTGTGCTTGTTGTTGTAAGCCCTACCTACCTGCTCCATCACGGTTAGATTCCCAGTATTTGAAGTCTATACATTCCTCTGTAATTCCCAAGATATGAGATCAGAATAGGGACTCCCACTAAGCAACCCCAATGCTACAAGAAGGCTGCTTGCTCCTCACTGAATTCTCTTTCCTTTCTCTTAAAACTAGGGAGACATCTTCTCTGTGTGCTTTAGGGCAGGAGTGTCGAACTGACTTAGACGAGGGGCAGTGAAACCCACTCGTGGCTACTTCTTTTACCCTTCTAATGCAGACTGTCTTGGTCTCTGAGGTACAAGGGGTGCTTCAGCCCCAGTGGCATGTTCTAGGGTTCTAAGTGGTGTCTCGTTCTTAAATAGATTTTAGTTGTTCTTCCTGTGAAGGGAAATAAAGTCAGGAGTAACTTATGCCACCATCTCAGTAAGACTATTTTCTTCCAATAATAAAATCTTGTTATTCACAGATTAATGGTTGGAGCAGGCAGACACTGAATATTTACAATTTAGTGTTATCTGTGCTGATTCAAAGTAGCATGGGGACACTGAGGAAGAGGAGACAGGCTAATTCTGCTTGGGAAACATTTCTCCCAGTTGGTGTGAGATTTGAGCCCGGTCTTAGAGGATGAGTAAGAGTTCTGAGAGAAGGAAAAAAGAAAGTATTTTAGAAAGAAAAATAGGAGGTCATAAAGATGTAAACAAATGACAGAGAAAGGCATGTTCAGAAAATTTCTGAAATTTGGGGGTAGCTGTAAGCTATCATTTCTTAAATATATTTGGTTTTCATCCATAGTTCCTGGACCATAACTTCCAAAATTCCTGGAATTTTTGGAACTAAAGGAACAATTGGGACATCTTTTGTTATGTTTGATCTTTTGTCCTCAGTTCCTGATGACACTTCAGAGCCATAATGTTGAAACAGGTGACTTTTCTTCATAACAAGCTCCTTTCCACTCCTGGGTGTATGTTAACAAGGTGACTTCTGGAGGGCATTTAAGAATGGGGCTAGTTGTCAAGGGAAACAATGTCTCTGATTTCCAGAGAGGAGAGAGGGACTAGAGTTGAATCAATCTCCAATTAATTAATTAATCAGTTATGCCTACATAACGAAGCCTACCTAAAAACCCAAGAGGAATAGGGTCAGAGAGCTTCCTGGTTGGGGAACCAGAACGCTTCTACGTGTTACCATGCTAAGCCCCAAATCCATGGAACAGAAGCTTCTTTGTTCAAGAAGCTTGTGTCTCCACCCTATGTATCTCTTCATCTGGCTGTTGATTCATAGCCTTTAATACCCTGCGTGATAAATCAGTAATCTAGTGAGTCAACTGGTTTCTTGGGTTCCATGAGCCTTTCTCGCAAATTAATCAAACCCAAAGAGGGTTTGTGGGAACTTCCAAAGAGGGAATTGTGGGAACTTCTGATTTGTAGTCAGTTGGTCAGAAGTACAGGCAATTACCTGGGCTTATTATTGGCATCTAAGGTAGAGGGCAGCCTTGTGAGACTGAACTTTCTATCCATGGAATTTGATGCTAGCTCTAGGTAGATAGTATCAGAATTGAGTTGAATTGACACCTGCTGGTGTCTGAGAATTGCTTGTTGGTTTGGGGAAGCCTCCACTTACACATGTTGGAATTGGGTCCAGGAACCAAAAGAATATTGTGTGCTCAAGTTTTGACTGTGCAAAATGTTCAAATGCTCCTGCTGGCCAAACCAGTGATTCTAACAAAGGCTGGGATTCTTAACTGAGCTGGGCTGGCCTGTGTTGGATTAAACTGAGCTAGGATTGAAGCTTGCCTAACTTTTGGCCTCTAAATTGTGGAGCAAAGAAAAAAAACTGACTACAGTATTCAAGACAAAGTAAACAAGAAACAAAGAAACTATGCAAACCAAGTATAGATGCCTAAAGAATTAGAGCAGAGAGTCAGAAACCTAGTCCAGGGGAGAGTCTGCAAAATTTTTAAAAATGGTATAAGCTATTTCCAGGGAGGAAAATAGGGACATTTCTTCAGGTTCCAATATTCAGCTCCAGGACCTCTTTTATAGATAAGAGATCTGTAACCTTACATCTAGGCAAGAAAGAAACTGGTAAGGCAATAATAAGGATTGCATGAGCTGAGTACTGTGATAAGGTTTGATTTGGGTTTTACAAAGCCTTTTCTAGAATTGGTGTGGTATGTGAGGAAGCTGAAGCAGAAAGACCATTTTAGAAATGGTCTTCCCAATCATTAAAATGGGACTGATAAGAAACTGAACTGTATAATAAGAAAGAAGAAGTGGGGAAGACAGGTAAGGTAAGAACAAAGTGTAACTAGAGCCTTCAGTCCATTTACTAAATTTAATGTAACTATTGATTTGGTTGGAATTAAGCCTACTACCTTGTTATTTGTTTTTTTCTTGTTCCCACTCTGCTTTTCATTCCTTTGTCCCACATTTTCTGCTTTCTTTCGATAAAGTGTTTTCACTTAAAGCGGAATTTAATTTTTTCTATTGCCATTTTCTCCACGTCTCCTTTGTTTTATTATTTGTTTATTTTTAGCGGTTACTCTAGAGATTAAAATGTTCATTATTAAATGATCATTGTCTATCTTTGAACGATATTATACCACTTCACTTATAAAACAAGGCCCTTACAAAAATATTTAGCCCTCCTCTTCTTTGCACTATTTTCAAATGTGATAAACCCCATACATAGCATACTGTTATTTTCTTGCTTTAAATAATCAAATGCTTTCTTTCTTTTTTAATTTTTTAAGTGCTTATTTGTTTTTGAGAGAGAGACAGAGTGTGAGTAGGGGAGGGGCAGAGAGAGAGAGAAAAACATAGAATCCGAAGCAGGCTCCAGGCTCTGAGCTGTCAGCACAGAGCCTGATGCGAGCCTCAAACCCATGAACCGTGAGATCGTGACCTGAGCTGAAGTTGGAAGCTCAACCAACCGAGCCACCCATGAGGCCCAATCAATTGCATTCTAAATAAATCATTTTAAGGAAATTAAGGAATTATGTTTAGTGTGGGTTTTCTGCGGGAAACTAATTCCCTCAATGTTGTTTATCTGAAATGCCTTTGTTTCACCTTATTATTTTTTTTATAAAGAGCAAACATCTATTATTATAATCACACAGAAATGAAACACTTACATATATGAGACTCCTTCATTTTTTTCATTCAGCCAGTATTTACTGAGTGTACTACTATGTGTGAGTTACTGAATAGGCAGGAAAGCTCACGGTCTTTATAGTATTTATGAAATATCTATTATTAATTGAGCACTTACACATACAGCATCTCATTTAGTCCTTATTTTAACTTCAGTTTTGAAGGATATTTTCCTTGGATATAGAATTATAAACTGACTTTTTGTTTTGATTTGTTTTCTTTTCTTTTGAGTCTTTAAACTGTCTTTCTGTTGTCTTCTAACTTGCCCTGTTTCTCATGAGAAATCAGCCATTCTGATTTCTGATTCCCTATACATTATATGTTGTTTCCTCTTTCTGACTTTATTATTTCTTTCTTTGCCTCTTACTTCTTTGAAGATTTCCCCCCTTTATTTTTGGCTTTCATCAAAAGTGTCTAGGTGCACTTTTGTCTGTATGTTTCCTACCTCCGTTTATTGAAATTGTTGCATTTGTACTTTGACACATTAAGCAAAATTTTAAAAATTGAGCGGTAATGTTTAAAATGCATTTTCCTCCTCTAATTTTTCTCTCTTTCTTTCTGAGACTTCAGTTACAGCCATGTTCCATCACTTGAAATTAACCTACAGGTCACTAACTCTCACTCCCCAATCGTATTTCTCTCTCTGTTTCAGTTTAGATACTTTCATTGGCCTGTCTTCAGGTTCATTATTATTTTGTTTTACTACCCAGTATGCTATTGAGGTCATCCAATTAATACTATAATTTCAGATATTGTATTTTTCTGTGCTATAAACTTTCCATTTGTTTCCTTTCAGAGTTTGTATTTCTCTCTTTATCTCTATCTTTACCGATAAATGCTTTACCATGTTTATAATTATCATTTTAGAGTCTTTGCTAATTCCAATAATTAGGTCCGGGTCATTTGTGGGACTGCTTCTTTAAACTGTGTCTCCTTTTGATTATTGGTCTCAAGTATTTACTTCATTTATATTTTAAAATTACTTTTATTTATATTTCTGATGTGAATTAAAAACGCAGTGAAGAGCAAAGTATAATATTTTTGCTTTGTTTCTTTTCTTTCCTGTCTGGTAATTAGAGTAAGGTGTCAATGAGTTAAATTTCTCTAACAGGTGAGTTGAGTTGGGGCTACATCTGCATATAAGTTGTACTTATTTGGCTATATTACTTCCTTAGTAGTGGATGCTCTTTGGTGACCATTTTTTTAATGTTTTATTTATTTCTGAGAGAGAGAGAGAGACAGCATGAGCAGGGAAGAGTCAGAAAGAGAGGGAGACACAGAATCTGGAGCAGGCTCCAGGCTCTGAGCTAGTGTCAGCACAGAGCCTGACACAGGGCTCAAACCATGAACTGTGAGATCATGACCTGAGCCGAAGCTGGATGCTTAACTGACTGAGCCACCCAGGAACCCCTCTTTGGTGAACATTAACATGTGATCCAAAGATCACACTTTGTGCAGGCCCCACAGACCCATCCACATGTGTCTCCCTTAGACCTCCTTTTCCCAAAGTGAATCTTTCTTCCAGTCTCCTGGCCATTCATTTGCCTTGAGTTTATGTATATTCTTGAGTTTTGTGTATTTTTCCTATGAGTTCTTTCTCTTTTCACACACAGTGAATGATCAGTTGTACCACCTGAAGTTCTCACTGGTCAGAGTATTTCTCCACACTGCTGATTTTAGTGCTGCCATAAACTATATGGTCCACCTTTGGCTTCACCACCCATTGAGCCAAACTATCTGTAAACCAAGTGTCCTTTTTTTTGTTCCTCTTTCATCCAGCCATATATAAAGAAGCCCTCATGTGAACATAATTTTGGCTGATCTTACCAGGACTTAATCATACTTGTAGTAACATTAGGATTTACCTGGGCTTACGGCTCATGTGGCAAGACTGCCTGCACCATAACCTAGATTCGCTGCAGAGCACTTCACTGTTCTGGGCCCGCTCAAAGTGGGCAGGCTTGTGTGTCACTTGGTAAATGAGTCAAAGTATTTCAAAGATGAATATTTGAAATACGATGCTTTCAAAGAGGGCTTTCCAGTGTTTGTTTGTTTGTCAGGTGTCTTGGTACGTCACACACCATAGATTCCTTCACAACCTCACAGATGTAACAGGTGTCCAAATATTTTTAGAGTTTTTTTCTCATTGGGATCCTGTCTTTCACTTTTATCCTTTAACCAATGGGTTATGGTCTTGGAAACTAGGACTTTCATTAGGACAGGTCCCCTGCCCCCAGCTCCTGTTTATCGATTTGTTTTCATTGTATGAATTAAGCAATACTCTTTTTGTCTGTCCATCTCTCTTGCATCTGAGAACACTATGATCTATTAACTATCTCCATAGGTATGCACATCTCTCATGTCCCTTAGCTGTCATTCAGATCTTTACAATAATGACATGTTCTTGCTTCAGATGGTGAATTGCCATCTAAAACAAGGCTTACTTTTTTTTTTTTTAATCTCCATTATTCTATAACAGTCTCTCTTGTCATCAGCTTTGGTCTACTGATAATAGCCATGATTTATCTTTCCAATCATACTGATATACTGATACCTCATTCTCACTGCATTCTTTATTGTATTGGTAAATGAAACATCTTTGGGGCTCTTCCATAGCAAATAACTGGCTGGTAGGTTTCCAGCCTTAGATAGTGTAGCTACTCTGGCATGCTCACTTCTTTGAGCCCTTTGATAGCTCTTGCTACTATCCTCCATGAGAGTTCTAGTATTTCCACTTCACTAAATAAGAGCCATGTTTTCCCTAAGCTCCTAAGAAGCCCACTAATCTTAGGGGCATA
This sequence comes from Crocuta crocuta, assembly GCF_008692635.1. Lineage (NCBI taxonomy): Eukaryota > Metazoa > Chordata > Mammalia > Carnivora > Hyaenidae > Crocuta > Crocuta crocuta. The sequence goes on along the minus strand of NW_027528417.1, from coordinate 12,040,684 downwards.
TTAATACTATCTACCAGTATTAAATTATTGAGTACTAAATCTTTTATTACAGAAGGGTGATCCCTTATCAATCAACTTTTCCTTACATAGCTTTGGGTCCTGTCTACCCTCTTTCATTTAGCACTCTTAAGTCCTAATCCTGTACATTCTCTCCCATTTCATGCTACTGTATTTTGGCTAGGTCTAGCAATTTCTTAAACATAATGTTCATTTCTTCCTTCTCAGACCCAGTTTTTCCCAGCCAAGCTATATTGTGACTTAATCATAATTATTGATCTAGAGGACAAGTGTAGATATATTTAATGATGGGGAGAATATACATTCCCTTGCAAAACAGAGGCTTCTACATAGTTCTTGAGTAGGGGAAAAGGCTAGTTGTTAATTTGAAGGAGTGGGATACTCTTATAGGCCAGGAGATTTTAGGTTAGGACGTTGAGGTTTTCAAACATATCAACCCAGTTTTTCTCATTGCAAGTCAAAGGATACTACTACTTTCCATCCAGGGCTCTGACCTTGTCAGAACAGACTTTCCTGGTAGCAATTCAACACTTTTTATAGAACTCTTGAGTCCTGGGACTGCTCTTACTGGCTCTCCAGCTATGGGGGATAAGAATCTTTTCATATGCTGCCATATCTTAAAATTGGTAATTTAGACAGGCAATTATCACCTTAGGTCTCTCATTTTTTTCCCAAGTTATGACATACTGCACCATCAGAATATTCCATTCCAACATTATTCCTTCCAAGTTAATCACCAGTGACTTTTTAAATAATTTCACTAATATAGGACACCAATAGCTAAGAATACTCCACTGGCAAATTATCTGACTTCTAAAATCCCATTTTAAAATCTGTTTCGTAGGCCCAACTTTGGATACCAAAGGTCTTAAGTCAAATCCCCTGGGAAAAAGACTCTGAGATGGAGACTGAGAAACAGAAACACATCTGTAAGAGGGTGAGGGGACAAGATTGGACACAGAAAGAAGCTGAACTGTGATGTAGTGACAGCAAGAATTTGACCAATCCCATACAAAGCTTTTGATTTAGGATGACCCTTCTTAGTTGTCTCAGATTAGGGAAGGAAGCCATAACTTTGTTTCTTTACATTCTGAGATAGGAGTTGCTTCTGAGTAGGAAGTGTGTGCTTGGGTAAGAAGCTCCCTGTAGCTGAGAGCAACACTCTGAAGTGGGTCTCAGCTGTGATCCACCAGCATCCAACATTCCCAGATGCTTAGGGGAATGAATGACTTATTCTTCAGAGGGATTTGAACAACACACCACAGCTTCCACTACATTTGATACAGTGTAAACTGGAGTCTCCAAAGATAAGAATGTCTGAGGGTTGCCAAGGCCTTATAATTGCTCCAGGACAGAATGTGGGAGTGTTCAAGGAACAGGATAAATATAAACATTCAAAATTATCATTTGAACTCAAAATTTGAAAGTTCTGGGTTATTTTTTAAGCTTTTAACTTTAGTGAAGACCATCTTTCATATCTTGCTTCCTTTTCAGTAGAAGGATTCATTGGTCATTCTGAAAGAAAATGTTTTTTTCTTTTTTCTTTCATGATAGAATAATACTTTGTGTCATCATAACTACAAAAATGTTTATTTGATGATGGATATAAAAGTGTCTGGTGAACTCGTAGAGTATGATAGAAAGCAAGATAATATATATCATTATTACTTCCATAAAACAATCTTTCTGCCCTCTGACCTTTTGGAAAACTGATGATGTTAAAGACTTGAAATTATAGTATAAGTTATCTTCTCTCAGAAATTTACCCACATACCAGATGAAACTTATCAAATAGGGAAATTTGCCCAGTACCAGAGACTCAAAAGTACTACTGCAGTGTGAATTTCTCCAGTGGGGACATTCAGTTTATGCTTGTCGACTATGCAAGGAGCCAACATTGGGATTAGAGGAAGATCAAGGTGAAAATTTTCTCCAAATGTCCAATTAATATTGGCTAACGTGTATTCCTCAGAAAACAGGACCTACAAAATGCTTTGTTTTGAAAGGATCTTATTATCCAAAAAGAAACCTGTTCGTTTGGTTTTTTTGCCTGAACTTTTCTGGCCACAGAACTCAGTCTATTGTGGAACATTTTATAATTCATTCGCAATAGTGCTCTGTGGGAACACGACAGGATTTAAGGTTTTAAAAAATTTGTTTTATTTATTTCTTTATTTGACAGACAGAGAGAGACAGAGTGTGAATAGGGGAGGGGCAGAGAAAGAGGGAGACACAGATTCCAAAGCAGGCTCCAGGCTCTGAGCTGTGAGCACAGAGCCCAACGCAGGGCCAGAACTCATGAACCATGAGATCATGATCCAGCCAAAGTCAGAGGCTCAACCAACGGAGCCACTCAGGCATCCCAACAGGATCTAATTTATGTCGGGTTTTCATACTGCTCCTGGCTGCAAAGTTGTGAACAGGGCTATAGTGGGCAGCCTCCAAAATAGCCTCAAAAGTCTCTCTCCACCTGGTATTCACACCTTGTGTAGTCCTATCCCACATTTCACTGCCACTGGTGTGTGTGACCAATAGAATTTGGCAGAATTAATGGTATTGTTCAGAGTAGGTTATTAAAGAGATTGCAGCTTTTTTCTTGGGAGCACATGCTCTGTCTCTTTGACCACTCACTGAGTGGGAAGCCAGCTGCCACGTCATGAGGACGCTCAGGCAGCCGATAACATAGGCCACTGTAATGAAGAGAGGAAGTGATCAGCCAATCACCAGCAAGGAATGGAGCCTGCCAACACGGGTGGAGTGGAAGCACATCCTTCCCAAGTTGTGCTGTCATGAAATTGCAGCTCTGGCCAACGTTTGACTTCACGAGAGATCCCGAGTCAGAA
>NW_027528417.1:11967197-12037636 GCF_008692635.1 Crocuta crocuta | reverse complement strand
CCCCCCCCCTCCCTGCCTTGAAGCTGACCCTCTGTTCCTGACCCGTAGAAATAAACATTTGTTGTTTGAGGCCAGTAAGTTTGGGTATAACTTGTTACACAGCAGTAGATACCTAATGCAGTATTTTAAACTAGGCCACTCAGTGCATTTCACTTTTTTTGCCACAGTAATAGTAATAGAGTGAGACCTTTGACCTAAGTGAGTCCATTCAGAGTCGCTTCCAAGATGTTCATCGGGAATGCTAGTATAACGACAGTCTTCTGTCTCCCAGATGGTGAAATGTGTGTATGTGAATGTTGGAACCATTCTGTCAGGATGGGGACAGTCAACTGAAAGATCAAGCTGCCATTGTTGAAGGGGGTAGAACATAAAGAATTGTGAAGACAGAGCCAGAAAAATCTGTATCTTTTCACTTATGCATGTCAACCAAATCCTTTCGCTGTTTAAACTAGGTTGATTTGGGTTTTCTGTCACTTGCTATAAAAAAAAAATGCAGTGTGTCCACAGGCAGAAATCATGCCTTTAAACCTTTAATCAGAATTTTTGCTTATATTGTATTCTTAGATCACAAAGAACAATCTTATAAAATATCCTTAAGGGACACCTGGGTGGCTCAGTCTGTTAAGCATTGGCCTTCAGCTTAGGTCATGATCTCACGGTTCATGAGTTTGAGCCCCCCATTAGGCTCTGCATTCTCAGTGCAGAACCTGCTTTGGATCCTCCGTCTCCTGCCCCTCCCACGCTAGTGCTCCCTCCTTCTCTCAAAAATAAATAATAAGATATTTTTAAAAATAAATAAAAATAAAATATCTTTGGTTTCTAGATCCCAAGCACTTGGTCATGGATTCTGATAACCTGATTAATTCCCCTTTCCCTTTATCTGGGTTACACTGTCATGAGTCACAGACGAATAATCTTCTTTATAACACTGCTGTTCTCCTCATTTAGGTTGTCTCTACTGAGTAGCAAATCCTGCTGCCATACGCCACTCATTAATCTAGACCCCATCCCCAGAGAGTGATTGCCTTTGAAGAGCCAGCCCCAAAGTCAGGCCAATTCTACTAGCCCATTTTACCTGACCATACATTTGCCTTTCTCTCTGGTGATGAGCACAAAGTTGCAGGGGCCTTCATATCTTTTAACTGACTGATTTTGCAAAGCTACAATGAGGTTCAAATGAAATTGTGCATAGGTCTGATTTTTTTTATAGTAGTTGCTCACTAAATGCATGTTGGATGCATAAAGTTGCTCTTTAACTAGAGTTCTAAATGTTCATAAGGAGACAGGAAGCAAAAGCTGCTATAATTTGGTCATTTTTATTATAGAATGAATATTATTGTAGAGAAGTTAAGCAAACCACTCTCTATTAAAATAATCTAAAACACATCCCTCAGAGGAAACTCTTGACTATTTAAATTTTGCTGTAAATTATCCTAGCTTTTTGAAAATAAAAACTATAGGGGCACCTGGGTGGCTCAGTTAGTTGAGCATCTGACTCAGCTCAGGTCATGATCTCACGGTCTGTGGGTTGGGGCCCCTCATCGGCTTCTGATCTGACAGCTCAGAGCCTGGAGCCTGTTTCAGATTCTGTGTCTCCCTCTCTCTCTGACCCTCNAAAAAGAGTCTTTACTATTTATTAATTAGCTTTTTGTCATTTAAAAATTTATGATGAATGTCTTCCCCTGTCGATAAAGATAGATATGTTAATTGGTTTATTGAGTTCTATGATCTAATAATCATTCTGTCATTTCTTTCCTTCTGTCTTTAGGGAAAATGGTGACTTGGCTCATTATGATAAATAAAATCTTACCAAAGCATGGCTAGAAAACTGACGAAGGCAGCTGTGGATTTGTTGAGATTTGTTTGCTGGGAGGAAAAACTAAGTGTTATTTTCCTTTGCCTAAATAAAAGTAGGTGTGGGTAGATGAAACTTGTAAAGTTTCTGCGAACTGAGTCAGAATTAGGACAAAGTTTCAAAGCAAATTTTATATTCTGAGAAAAGCAGAGCCTCACAGAGAATACCTCCTTTCACCCCACACAGCTGACATTCCTCTACAGGAAGGCAGGACAGTGTAGAAGAGATAGACAGAGCTGTAAATGGGCCTTCGGGGAAACCCGGCTTCCAAGTCTAGAACTGTACTTGTGTAACTTTGTAAGGGCATCTTTCCCTTTTAGAACTCTTAGAGATATTCTACCTCTGCTATTTTCTAAGTTTTTAAGGTTAGACTGAAAGATGTGTAGGCTTTTTTTTTTTTTTTTAATGTTTATCTATTTTGGAGACAGAGAGAGAGGGCAAATGGGGGAGGGAGAGAAAGAGAGGGAAACCCAGAATCCAAAGCAGGCTCCAGGCTCTGAGCTGTCAGCACAGAGCCCAATGCGGGGCTTGGTTGAACTGTGAAATCATGACCTGAGCTGACATCGTCGGGCATTTAACCAACTGAGCCATCTAGGTGCCCCAATGTCTGTTTTTTCCATTAAAAAAACAAAAACAAAAACAAACCTAGAGAGTAATGTGGAAGTCTTACATCTTCAGCTATTTTTATTTAATTCACAAGTTCCTCCTTGAACTAGAAGAAAGAACTATGAAATTTTCTCAATATATGCTGTCTTTAGCTCTTGACTTTTGAATATGCTCCTTAATTTAAATGGATTAATTTGACTTCGTTTTTTGCAAACTAATTTCAGTGACTGATTTTAGTGTCAAATGTCTTAGTTAACACCACTACTAAGTTAATATCAATCATTACAGCCCTTGGTCAAAGGTTAGGGCTGCTAGATATAGCCATTCAAGTTGTGCTCTATCTGCAGGAACATAATTCACAAAGCCTATGATCTGAATGAGAAACAAGATTTACGTCATGTGCAACCTGCATAAATGCCTGCTGTGACCATGAGTATTCTCACATAGGCAATCAGATAGATATGAATAAGCTATATGTATGTGAGGGTTACATTCGTCCATGATAATTTCCTTAATGTGTATTCTGATACAATTAGTGAGTCCTCTGCTGTTCTATACGTCCGAACTAGACATATTGTAAATTCAATGCCACTCCAGGGTTTGAGACCAAGTGTGTCCCCATTAAGAAGAAACCTTACAAGTCATAAGCTAATAATTCAGGCAGAGAGAATTGCATCAGACTCTCTGGTGTTCTCAATTTACCTACTAATATCTGTTCTTGAAATTATGTTCTTACTTAGTTTCTTGGTACCTGAATTACTAGCTGGTTTCCTCCTTCTAATAGAAAATAAGCACTGAAAAGGTAGTCTTTTTTTTTTTTTTTTGGTCTACTCTGTTCACTGATATAACCACTGGCCAGAACAAAGCCTCAAATTCAGCAGCTGCAAAAGAACTACACTAAAACCTTGGATTGCGAGTAACTTGGTCTGTGAGTGTTCCACAAGACAAGCAAATATTTCTAATAAATTTTAACTTGATAAACGAGCCATATCTTGCAATATAAGTAGCATGTGATGCCAAATATCACATGATCACAACTGAGCCAATGGTTCTTGACATTCCCTTTAATATACAAATGTTTTGGATTACAAGCATATTTCCAGAACGGATGATGCTCACAAACCAAGATATTACTGTAATTGTTGATTTGTTAATGAATGAATACAGCACTGTGCTATTCTGTCCAAGTGAACTGGCAGCAGAATTTTTGCCTTCTCCTAAACCCTGTTTCCAAGTCAGGCACCCAGACAACTGTCCTCAACTTTCTGCCATTCTCATTTTTTCTCTGAGTTACCAGCTCCCAGGCTCTCTGACACTGTAGCCCACATGCCTGCTGCCCCAGATGGTTGAACATCGACCTGACTGGGCTGCTGCCTGTCTGTGGTCACCATACTCTTTTGTCTCTGTGTTCTACCTCCCGAGCCACTTGCCCTAACATCTCAGAGAGCTTACTCTAGCTTTGAGCACTTGCTCTAATATAACATGCATCCATTTCCGTTCTCGGCCCCAGGCCCTGCATCTCAGCCTTTCTCAGCTCCTATGTAGCTCACATCCCAGCCATGCTTATTATACTGGAAACCTGGTTAATGAAAGATCTTTCACTTGGACAGCACTCAGAGATTCCCCCTTTTCAACGCAAAGAATCAAGAAGCTTTTCAAAAAGAGGGAGGGCTCACTGTCAGCCAAAGGGCTCATCACCAGACCCTTTTAGGATGGACACCATACTCCTTCATGTCCTCTAAACCTGGAGCAAGTTACTACACTCTCTGAACCTCAGTTTCCTCAAAAGAAAAGTGGAATTAAAGAGCTAGCTTTACGGAAGTGCGTAATATGCCCTGTGGCACTTAAGAATTAGCTTTCGTCCATTACTTTGCTTAAAGGGAAACATAAAAGCTAGGATTGGCAAAGTTCCACCTTAGATATCAAGGTCTACCTAATGCTGGCAGCTTCTATCTGCTCTGCTTGCCGGGGCCTGCTTCCTACCTCCTGCCCCATTGCGGCCAGCTCCTGCCTCCTGATTGTTAGTATTAAGCTTCTCACCTCTGCTTTTTTTTTTTTTTTAACCTGCATCTCAGACCTTACTGGCCATGTGGATTATCTGCCTGAATCTCAAGATGCAACCCTTGGTTTGTTCTACCCTCTTATCCATGACATTACCAGCCCAACTCTTTCTATTTCTCAGTGTCCTTTGTTTGGCATGTGGAGGGTTTAGGAAATCCAATTTAGAATAAGACTTTTAAGAAGCTGAGAGCTCCCGGGGCACCTTGGTGGGTTAAGCATCCGACTCAGGATCTCGGCTTAGGTCATGATCTCACAGTTCACGGGTTCAAGTCTCGCCTCAGGCTCTGCTCTGGCAGAGGGGAGCCTGCTTGAGATTCTCTCTCACTCTTTAGGTGCCTTTTCTTTGCTTGCATTCTCTCTCTCTCTCTCAAAATAAATAAATAAACTTAAAAAAAAAAAAGAAGAAAAAGAAGAAGCGAAGAGCTCCCTTCCTTTCCTTCCCATGCTTTGAAGTTAAGACTAAAAGTAGTGAATGGGGCACCTGGGTGGCTCAGTCAGTTGCACGTCCAACTTAGGCTCAGGTCATGATCTCTGGTTCATGGGTTCTAGCCCCGCATCCAGCTCTGTGCTGACAGCTCAGAGCCTGGAGCCTGCTTTGGATTCTGTGTCTCCCTTTCTCTCTGTCCCTCCTCTGTTTGCTCTCTCTCTCAAATAAGTAAATAAACAAACATGAAAAAAAAAGACTAAAAGTAGTGAAATATTNAAAAAAAAAAAGAAGAAAAAGAAGAAGCGAAGAGCTCCCTTCCTTTCCTTCCCATGCTATGAAGTTAAGACTAAAAGTAGTGAATGGGGCACCTGGGTGGCTCAGTCAGTTGCACGTCCAATTTAGGCTCAGGTCATGATCTCTGGTTCATGGGTTCAAGCCCCGCATCCAGCTCTGTGCTGACAGCTCAGAGCCTGGAGCCTGCTTTGGATTCTGTGTCTCCCTTTCTCTCTGTCCCTCCTCTGTTTGCTCTCTCTCTCAAATAAGTAAATAAACAAACATGAAAAAAAAAGACTAAAAGTAGTGAAATATTTTTTCATAAAATAATGACTACGTGTCTGAGTTGGGGCTAAAACCTGGGTCTTTGAGAGCCTTTATTTATCTTGTTCTTTGTTCCTCATCCATAATCTACCTCCATCTCTAGAATGTCACTGAGCCTATCAGCTAGCAAATTCTTACTTCCCACTTAATAATAATAGAAAGATTTTATGAATGATTCCATAAAGCATACAGGCTCAGAACATATATTTTTAGGAATGACTTATTTAGGAACAAGAAATGTGGTCCCTGATTCCTAATCTGCTCGACAAGCTTAAGGAGAGAAATGTTAACTTAATTCTGTTTTTTAACATAAAGTTCTAAGGGACACTCCCCTTTCTGAACTTAAGTGTCCATAGTAGACATGCCTCAAATATAGCTGTAATACATGGTGTTTAACTACTTGGCATTGCCCTAAAGCTATTGTGCTGCAGAGAGATCGTGAGCTCCTAGAGAATGCACTCTTAGTCATCTTCGATTGTCCGATATCTGGTACAGTGCTCAGTCATGTTTTCTTTATGAATAAATTCTTCAGAACCAAGCAGTGATATAGAAAATACATGACAGTCCAAAATGTACCTGTACTTTAAATATACAAGACAGGCAGAGCATTTCTTGGGTAATCTGGCAAAGGATCTGAGAGATCCTTATCCATTTCCCCTGCAACTCAAATCTTATCTTACTTGTTAGGAAATATCTGACTCCCCTTTCTCTTTTCTTTTTGTAAAAAGAAACTTCTGAGGTGCTGTCTCAGATGCTTGTCTGCCTCTATGGGCGATAAAAGTAAGAGTAGGGACTTTAGGAACAGCTTTTTAGGGTATATCTTATGGAATCATAGAACTCAGACATAGAAAGGTTATAGAGAGATCAAAAAGCAAGTAAAGAACTCCAGATACCAAAAATCTAGTCCAGTCTACCACGTGAGGGGTGGGGCCATGAATTACTGGAAGCGACCCTAGGAATTTCTTTCTCTATTTTTCCCTCCAACACTGAAAACTCCTTTTTCTTTTTCTTCTTCTTTGTTGTTGTGGTTGGTTTCCACTTTGGCAGGGTTAGAGGTCTTTAAGGTGTACACGGCCAAATGTGTAAATTATCCATGAGGCTTATGAATTGCTTTAGCTCAGAAAATGTTTGCCGCTTATGGAGGATGCCATCCAAAGGAGTGGCAAGCCGACTGTTTACTTCCCTCTCCTCCTGGCCTTTTTAACACCCTGAAACGCTCCATTCTTCATCATCACTCTGCAGGACTGGACTCGTTGGCCATCTTTTTGGAAAACAATCCTCATGTGGTTGAATCTAATACATGTAGCACATGGAGTTCAGAATGTGAGATCTGTGAATTCCCTCCCCCATTCAGATACCAGCTCATCTAGCTAGATCCAGCACACCATTTTCAGTTGACACTCACTTATTTAAAAAAAAAATACCGGTTATTAAAATAAACAGAAGTGAGTCTTTTTGGTTTAAGAACCATACCTAGAAGAAAAAAGAAATAATTTTACATATGCTCTATGCTGAGTTCTATATGTTCTATTTTTAAGCATCATTAATAAGAATATAAGCAAAGATCAATTAAGGCTATCACTGCATGGGATATCTTCAAACTGAAGGTAGCAGAGTAGGGTAGAGAAATAAATTTCAATAGGGCTAGACTTACAGGTCTGTGGACTGTGTATTTGTTTGTAAAGAGGTGCATATGCTTACAAAACTTTCAAAGATACCTTGTGTGTTTTTTGCGAAGTACTGTGTTTCTGTTTCTTTCCTTCTTCACACCTGACCCCTGTCATTTTTATATATTCAGAAGGGATGCTCATACCGTAGCTTGTGAGATGCACTTTAGGATAAATGATAAGCAGTCCTACCTTTGCCTTTCACACACAATTCCTGAAGGTCAAATAAATAGTATTTGCTTAATAACTTGCTGACAGCATTTTTGCAAATGTTAACTGATCAAGGGGATTTAGGCTGTTTCATTTTGTTTCACAGACTTGGCATTTAATTTTGCTCCAATTCCTGGGCTCTTTGGAATGTCAGAGCTATGAGTGTAGCCTCATTATAGATCTGAGTTGAGCCCCACTAGAGAAAGCTATTGCCTCTTGCAGGGGTTCAGCAGAAACCCCCACGTGGTACGAGTAAAAGGGAATGTTTTAGACATAAACATATCTCATAAAGGAAAAAACCAGTTTGCTTGTGAGAGAGAACAAGCACAGTTACAGCTGAAAGAATCAGACATTTCTGCCCAAAGAAGATGGCAAAGGGTTGAAAGAAGAGTATGATGACCCTGCTTGAAATTGTGGGCATAAACTGATTCAGATATACTTTCATGCATTTGCATTTGTTCATCACCATTTATCTATTTGTGCAGCATTTACAGTTGATTCCAATTTATTTATTTCAGGAGTCCTCCCTCTACCTAGCAAAGCATTTGTGGGTTAATCCAAAATGAGTATTCAATGTATTGACCCGTTTTAGAAGACTTGGCTTTTCCAACTTAATTGTTACCTTCCCCTAGTCACCTGCCTTCTCTACTCCTTCTCCATTTCTTCATTCTTGCACTGGCTCAGCCCTTCTAGTTTTTAAAAAAATCCTTAATTAGTTACCCAGCTATAAATATTTGTCTCTTTTTTTCCCAGTGTCTGGATTTCAGATCATCACACTGGGAACAATAATTCCAGTAATTCCACCTCCTTCATTTTGCCGAACGTCGGGACCATTCCTATGTACTGCTTTTACTGACATGTCCTACTGGAGAGAGCTTAGAGCTGAAGGGACACTTTAACCAAGGGACAGTGGGACTGGGTGACTGAGACACAATCTGCAAACGAATCTACGTCACTGACTTCAGAATAAATTTTTCTGAAATGTTTACAGATTTATTTATTACGAAGAGTTTTGTGTCCTTGTACTAATTATGTCTTACTCACGCATTCTGAAACCTCATCCCTCTTCCTTTTGGGTGTATGAACTTGGTCCTAAATTTTTGCTTAAGAATCAAAAGCTTTTTTTTATGTGAGGTAAACTCAAGATTATTAGATGTATTTCTGTGAAGTGTTACATGTTATGTGGGCCTAAGGGTTTCATTCTGGGAACCCCAGTGATATGAAAGATTAGGAAATTAAAAAAATACAAACTTTTATTTTAATTCAACAAATATGAATGGGGTATGTTCATGACTATTAAAAGACTCACAGAATTGATTTAAAAAAGACTTACTTTGACTTCAGAAGCTCAGAACTCAGTGGAAGAGATGCCCAAATACATAAATATAGGTCAGCCTATATATAAAGTGTTGCAAAATAAAAAGAAAAATATCTACCATGATAATATACAGTATTATCAACTTTAACCAAGAGGACCTGAAAAACTTGCTTGAAAATAAAGAAGTAAATAGGATTATATTGTAGGCAGAGGCAACAATTGGATAAAAGAAACTGATGTTCGCCGACTTCATTTACTCATGCAACCTTGATTAATAACCTAATGCTAGCTGGCGTTCGAGAACTCTGCCAATAAGGAACTTTCACCCTGGTTGGGAAGAGAGACATAGTCTGATAGCTGATATCACAGTGAAGGGTAGGTTCTGAGGAGTTATTGAAGGCAGTGATTTCCCAGAATCTCCGAAAGCTCCTTTAAGAAATTATGATGCCTGCAAATCACGATCTCTGTAGACATCTGCTTTCTGGTAACAACTCCTCAGGTGATTTTGATGATCAGGTTTAAAAGTCAATCACCTATTGCATAGTGAAACTTGAGTCTAGAAAGAGGCAGACGAGTTAGTTAAGTGGTGAGGAGAGGGGAAGGTCAGAGATCTTCCAGATAGAGGAAAAGGCTTTACCCAGATGCTAGAGAGCATTACTGGGTCAAAGGAACTGCATGCATATTAAGGAGTCATAACAGGTGAATCTAGAGAAGCAGACAAAGGTCAGATCTGGAAAGATCTTGCATGCCATGCTAAACACTTTGTCTTTTCTCCTGACAGCAGTGGGAACCTTTAAAAGGGTAGTGGAAAGCAATGTGGTAAAGGGGGTATTGAGGAATTACTTCTAATGCAGCTGACCACCCAGAAAAGTTGTTTTTCACTGTTTGAATTTTTGTGGTTGCGACATTTCACTAAAATGGATGGTCACATGATGAATTTCCTCCTACCATAAGATTTTTCACGCCTAAGCTTCATTCTTGTCTTTATCCCTTATAGTTAGATTCATCTCTGTAAATCAGTTTGGCTTGGTGGAACTTAGTTGATCAATTTAGTTGATCTCTGCCAAAAACAAAACCAAAAAAAAGTAAAAACAGTGTCTACCAATGTGTTTTTGATCTTCTGTTTAGTCTTCTTACATATGCAAGCACATTAGTTGGTAGCCTGCATTTGATGTATATCATTAATAACCATGATACACTCTGACATCTCCATGTGTTCTAATTACTGACCATTGATTAAAAAAATCCAATGAAATTTAATTTTTAAGCACTTGCTGTAAGACGGTGTGCTTGCAGGTGATACGAGGGTGCGGAGGTGCCCTCTATGCCCTGACGAATGTCACAGGCATTGTGCAGAGTGAAAAGTGGAGGGGCTTTGGGTCCTATGTGTCTCATACACAGTTGTGTCAGTCACCTTGAATAAGATACTTTCCTGGAGTCTCATTTTCTTCTTCATCCATAAAATGGGATGGCTTAACAGGATTACCTCCAAGATAGCCTTCTGGTTTTAACCATGTTGGTTTCCAGCGATCAAGTAGGGAAAAAGTGTAGTGCTGATATAAGGTAGAAGTCTATCTTGTATAGCGGCATCAGCACCATGTTCTCTGGAGTCAGTCTGACCTGGGAAACCAGCTCCATTATGTGCTGCTTCTGAGAACCGGGAAAGCATAAAATTCATTCTAATCAGGCTCATTCAGTTAAGTGTCTGGCTCTTGATTTTGGTTCAGAAACAAGGCCCCCCATTGAGCTGAGCCCTGACAGCACAGAGCCTGCTTGGGATTCATTCTTTCCCTTTCTTTCTGCCTCATTCCCACTCACTCATGCTCTATCTCCTGTCTCAAAATAAATAAACATTAATATATATATATACACACACACACATATATAAATATAAAGATACACACACACACACACACACACACACACACACACACACCACTCTAGGGACGCCTGGGTGGCTCAGTCAGTTAAGTGTCCAACTTCTGCTCAGGTTATGATCTCACGGTTCTCATAGGTTTGAGCCCCACATTGGGCTCTGTGCTCACAGTTCAGAGCCTGGAGCCTGCTTCAGATTCTGTGTCTTCCTCTCTGCTTCCATCCCTCCCCCCCAGGTCATGTTCTGTCTCTCTCAATCTCTCAAAAATAAATAAAAACATTAAATGTTTTTTTAAACAATAAAAAATATATATCACTCGAATCACCTGTTTTCCTCATCCATAGAATGTGTGTTGATAATAGCAATGACTTTTCTGATTGTTGGGAGAATGAAAAGAAATTATATTTGAAAAGGAATTAGCTTGGTTTGTGTCATGTAATAAGCCCTCAACAAATGTTTGCAATATTACTAATTATTATTATGTGTAACGTGTATATTATCATTATAAGCCAAGAGTTAATATTAATTCAGAGGAGAGATTACATACAAACGGGGGCTTCACACTATATTCGTAAGAAGATAACATTTGAGAAGTTTCTTAAGAGGATCCCAGTGAGTAGGTTTGGGAGAGGGCAGAGGCCAGAGTGCAAGAAGGTCTTTCTAAAGGAGAGGAGAGCTTTACAATGTTTCTATATGCATATAAAACAGGATACAAAGTACAATAGAGCCTTCCACCTTTCCTGAGTGATGTCAATTTCACTGTCTCCCCGAGGGCAGGTTGGTTGAAACTATTTCACTGATAAATTTAGATGAGTAAAGTGACTTGTTTCATAGTTTCAGTAGAAAGCTTTTGTAAGACCAAGAGGACAATCCAAAGGTCACGAGTTTCAGACCCTGATTCTATCTTATTTAGTCTTACACTGATCTTACAGCAGAATCCTGCTTTAGGATCTTACAGAGTCAGGAATTTGGACAGGTACCAGGTGGAGTAGAAGCCTGTCCCTGAATATTTGCCAGGTGTGAGGCCTTGATCTCAGAAGGACTTCCATTTCCCTGACTCATGTCCTTTGGCTTTCATAGTTTCCATTGGACACCTGCCTCTGTTCCACTTTGATTGTCTTGGATCCAAGCTCTGATTTCTGCCACGTTCTTATTCTGTCAGTTTGGTTAAGTCTTTTAACAAACGGTCCTCATTTTTCTTATCTACAAAATGGTGATATGATGCTTTTCTAAGTATGCCTTAAATACAAACTGAAGTAATATAAGTGAAAATGCTCATGAACTCGTTAAATGTAACTAAGGTAAGTTAATAGAGAGTTCTTTCCATTACTTCTTTAAAAACTCATATATAGGGGCGCCTGGGTGGCTTAGTTGGTTAAGCTTCCTACTTTCGCTTAGGTCATGATCTCGCGGTTCGTGGGTTCGGGCCCCGCGTCGGGCTCTGTGCTGACTGCCAGCCCAGAGCCTGGAGCCTGTTTCAGTCTGTGACTCCCTCTCTCTCTGACCCTCCCCTGCTCACGCTGTCTCTTTCTCTCTCTCCTAGAAATAAATAAAACAAAAAAAATCTATTAAAAAACCTCATATATAGACCTTTTATTTATTTGAAGCACAGGTATAAGAATTTACTTGAAGTTTTGTTTGGTTTTGAACCTCTGTTACATAAATTGACTATCTACAATGATCAAATTTACTGGACAGTTGTTAAAGCTCCTTCATTATCATAAAAGCTAAGAAAATCTAAAGTGTACCTGGGACTGAACCAAGCATATGAATTCCAGCTCAGTGTTTTCTATTAAACTGTCCTGCCTCTTAAGTGTAAATACATTCCAAATAAACTATACTATTACTGAACCACTGTAGGGGAAACTATTTAGAATGCGCATGGTAAACTTGTATCTTTATCTGACAGATAGCAAATATGTATTAAGAGCCTGAATATTATTGAATATCCTTCCCCCACTGGCATATTTTGTTCTTTGATGAGTTTCCAGCATGATACCTGACACATGGAAATGGAGCTCATTTATTAATTTATTCATTCACTCTACATATATTTATTGAACCCTAGAGTTCAGTAAAACTAGGCACAGTTCTGTTTCTAGGAAACTTACATTCTTAAACAAACAACCGCAGCCTGTGAGATTCTACAATGACATAATCACTGTACTTAGCACAGGCAATAAATAAAATAAAATAAAATAAAATAAAATCCGTGTTTAGTTTGCTTATAGGACAGTTGTCACAAACTCATCCCTCAATAATGAGATTAACCCCTGGGCCTTTGTTCCCTAGTCAGCAATATTCTTTTTCCATCTTTTGTGTTCAGTGAACCCTTATCATTTAAATACCAAATCAACCTTTGGCTTCTCCATGAAGTCTTAGCAGTAATTGCCTAAAGATATCTATCTCTGCCTCTCTCTCTCTCTCTCTGACTGCAAACTTCTTGAATGGTGTTTTATTGACTTGAGGATATTAAGCCTATCATATGCCTAACACACACTTTCTACTGAAGAGTTTTGTTTTGTTTAACACTATCTGGAGACATTAGACTAACATATAGAACATTTGAAATAATGACATGCTAAACTATGTGGCTATGGATTACAAGTACAACAGACAGAGAGGAGAGTGAGCCAACCCTATCAAATCAGGCTCCATAAAATTATTGATGTTTAGGATTATAATAAATGGCAAGAAATATAAAAAGCATCCCATCCGGAAGAAAGAGCATAAATATATATACAGAGGCAGAAGTTACCTGAGGTTAAGAAAAAAAAAATCGCATAATGATTATAATGGGATCTGCATTGATAAGGACTGAGCAAGCAAAGAGAAGGTAATATATCATTGTCTTATGAGAGGTATATAAAGTTTCTGCACAGAAACAGAGCTAATAGGATGTGGGGGATATGTATGTATCTTTGTATCTATGTATCCATATATCTGTATCTACATCTATGTATCACTCTACTATGGTTCTGGTGGTGGGGAAGTCAAGTCCCAAGACCTGCAAGATGAATCGTGAAGCCGGAGACCCAGAAGAATTGGTCCACAGTCCGCAGGTCTGAGGACCAGGAGAGCCAATTATAGTTCCCATCTGAAGGCTGGCAGCCTCCAGAACAAGGAAGGGCAAATGTTTCAGTTCAGCTCTGAGGGGAAGAGAAGAACTAATGTCCCAGTTTGGAGGCAGTCTGATGGGAAGAATTCTCTCTGACCGGAAGGAAGTTTAGCCTTTTTCTAATCAGACCTCAGAGGATCGGATGAGACCCATCCACATTAAGAAGGACAATCTACTTTACTCAATATACTGCTTTAAATATTAATCTCACCCAAACACCCTCACAGAAACACCTGGACTAAGTTTTGACCAAATATCAGGGTGCTCTGTGACTCACTCAAGTTGATAACATAAAGTTAACCATCATAGGATGTACAGAGGAAGAAAGAGGAAAGGTAAATTTTGCCTCGTGTTATTAATAACAGGCTTTCTGAAGAAGGCATCCTGAAAGATATATTGGTTTGGGATAAGTGGATTTGGGGGTTTAGTGGGGATAATTCCTAAAGACAAGGCAATATGAACAAAGATATAAGTTAGGAAAGTCACATGGAGCACAGCATTAGGATATGGGGAGGAAATAGCAAAATGTCCCCACCACATGTTCCTCCCCCAAGCAGTCAAGTCCTTTGCATTTCTCTTCTCTTTTTGCTGCATACTCCTCTTCCAGCTCAAGACTGACTGTGAAAATAATGCTGGATGTAGATCATGTAGACAAATTACCAAGATTAAAAAAAATTTTAGTCTGATGGATTTGTTTCTAAATTAGTAGGAATTTAAGTCACATGGCAAAGAATCGGAGGGCCGATCAAGGACTAGAGTTGTTTCTTCTTGGTGGACGGAAGGACACAGGTCTTATAAATTAACTGATACAAGTTGGGGTCCCAGGACTAGAGTTGGAGCAGGATGGGATGAAGGTTAGTCAGACTGGCCAGAAGGGGGAGTACAAGCTGTGCCCTAGGAGCAAATGAAGGTACAAACTAGACACTCCAGCCCATTTGCAAGTCCAAGTGGTCAAGACTGGGATTTCAGTGACAGATGAACTCCAAAGACTCCGAATCTAGGAAGCTATTGGAAGATGGGACATTGGTATGGGGTGATCTGGGGCAAAGAGCCAGGGAAAGAGTGAAGGTAATTTCCTTAAATATAAGTCATTGACTAGGAGTCGTTTATATTTGCTTCCCCATACCCGGTTGGTGGAGGTCACTCTGGTTTAAAGGCTAAGGATTAGGGCAGAAAGGAATTAAGTTTACAGGTAGCACTAGAAAGCGATACCACCTGGTCCCTCTGCTACTTCATCACTCTTGCTTCCTTGTTGAAACCCCTCATCACAACAAATATCAAGTTAATCCATGCTCCTCAACTGGAATTGAAGATCTTCCACATGACCATAACCTGCCACTCCAGCTTCATTTTTCTCTAAAATGAAAAATGAGAAATGTCCTAAAAGTATACTAAACTATGGATCTAGCAGAGTACTCACTTTTTTGTCCAATCTCTGGCCCTTGCTAATATGATTTTATCACTGGTGTCATTAAGCACCAGTGTAGTAAATGAATATGGTAATCCACTGTCTTGATAGAGACTTGCTTTGTGCTACTGTCTTAGCTGAGGTAAGAATACATTAATAGAGCCAATGGATTGTAAAGGTGGGCACAGCGGCAGTGATGAGGGCACAGCCTGACAGTTTGTGAGAGCATCTCCTACAACCTCCTGACGATTTCCATGTTTTCTTACCCAATATGGATGAAGGATGCACTGAACATTCACCTTTCACAAAGTCTTTGTGATTTATTTATTTTTTTAATGTTTATTATTTATTTTTAGAGAGAGAGAAAGTCAGAGACAGAGAGAGAGACAGAGAGAGAATCCTAAACAGTTTCATGCTCTGAGCTGTCAGCACAGAGCCCGATAGGGGGACTTGAACTCATGGACTGTGAGATCATGAACTGAGTGGAAGTTGGATGTTTAATGAACTGAGCCATCCAGGTGCTCCCAAGTCTTTGTGATTTAAAAGGAAGAGCTGAAATGAACTCTGCAAGCGAATACCTAAATATGAGGAGAGAAAACAAGAATGAAATGCAAAATAGTGAGAAAAAAATTAGTAATGGCAAATTGAATATGCAGGAGTCATTTGAAAAAAAGTTTCACTTGTGAGATGATGCCTGATTCGGACGGATTCACTTAATACCAACTTAATACTGAACATAAGGATATATGTGGAGAGGTGTAGACCGTTCAAGGGAAAAGTTTCATGTTAAGATGGCTTTATGAGTTATGTGTTAACTCAAAGGAAGTAAAATGCTAACCTTTGATACCAGGTTTATTCCAGGTCACCCAAAGCACCCTTGGAGCCTGAATTGTACTGTAATATGAGGAAAGTCTTGTTTTTCCAGGTGAAATAAGTGACAGAATGAGCAATGCTGTATGCATTGCTGCTGAATTGAGGTGTGATTTTTGATGAATGATTCACTGAGTCATTTCTGAGATTTGGCTTAAGTAAGACTCAGATTCTATGTAAAGTAAGAGATAAATTAAGAGCATAAAATTTCCAGGACCTCATGCTCTCCCATGCATTCTCAAATTGGAGAGTCCAAGGATCCCATCATGAACTGATTCACGAGCTCTCTACCAGTGGTAATCCGTCCTCTACTTGAATATCTTCAATGTCAAGAAACTCACCAGACCAGACCCCTTCCTTTCAATCGGTTTAATTGTTGGACATTTCTCCCTTAACGGAATACATTTCTGCCTTTCTATGCTTTTAAATAGTTTGTAGCCACCTTCATTCACCGAAGCCTCCTGGAAAGATCATCGTTTCTTTCCTACATGGCAGTTCTCCTATTATTTAAAAGCCGCTATGACGTTTGTCTCCTTTATTTAGATTAAAATACCCTCTTGATCCCGGATTTCCCCAGCCATCCCAAATATGAGATGGCTGCCAATCTCCTCACTAACTCCACTACCTGGAAGTGTCGCCTCTAGACGGGCTTCATTTACATTAAATGGTGGTACTCAGAACTTAGCACCAGCAACCCCAGCATGGTGTAGCCAGGATGAACACATAAGCCTCTGTAACATGTTTTTCAATTGGATACATTTAGTCCCAGTTTCAACTGAAGTCACTAGACAAAAAAATAGCACATTCCACGATGGGATGAGAGACCCCAGGCAGAAATTGCAAAAAAATGGTGTCTGAGAACCTGTTTGGCAGCTCTTAGTGGCCCAGCTATCTCGGCCCTGCACCATCCAACATCCCGTCCCCACCACCATACATGGTGACCTGTAAGAAAGGAGATAAATATCAGAAGATATTTTTCAAGACAACTGGTACTATGTGTTGAGTCTCACTTCTTTGCCATCATGGAGGAAGGAGAGTTCTCACATCTCACTGTGAGCCTAGGGAAAGGGGTTCCAACTCATCTCCTCTGAAATAGTAATTCATTGTTTATTATTTTCCAGGCACTGTCATAAGGCCTTTAAAAAATGTTCCTTTCCTTTCACAGCCATCTTAGACAGAATTCATAATTCTCATTTTATTGAGCAAGCAATTAAGTGGCTGCCCCAGGAGCTTGCATGTGTTAAGTGGCTTAGCCTGAACTTGGGCTTGCCTGACTCTGAGGTCCAAGCTTTTAACCACAGATTTATTTTGCTCTTAGTGACGGTCAGCATGGCCTCTGACAACAGCGACTGATTTTGTGGTGTAAGTTTTTCCAGTGAGCACTGGGCAATTAAAAATGAGTGAGAAGATTATTCATAAGTTGTGGTATAAATCAGCTATTCCTTCTAAGGATGTGTATTCTTATAAAGAATACAGATAGAAGGGACAGTTCGTGACACTGACAAAAACAACAGTTAACACACAAAAACAACCCAGTTTTTCTCAACAGAGAGCGCTGAGTTGCTTCCCCCTACAGGCCAAAGAGGTAACTGCAGCCTTTCCAGCTGTGCAATGAGCTCCTTCCACAGCCCAACAGCTGGGCTGCCAGGCTGAGGATGCCACTCCCCTACATCACAAGGCACAGTGTGTGCCCAGGGGAACACAATAAACATAGAATGGACCAAGATGCCTTCAGGACTGTGAGAACAGGGAGCTCTGGGTATGCAAAGACGGTAGCAGGCTTCTGCCAGCCTGCGATTGATCCCAGTAGACCCTGGATGGTTCCAAAAGAGCAAGTCTA
This sequence comes from Crocuta crocuta, assembly GCF_008692635.1. Taxonomy (NCBI): domain Eukaryota; kingdom Metazoa; phylum Chordata; class Mammalia; order Carnivora; family Hyaenidae; genus Crocuta; species Crocuta crocuta. Next base: position 12,019,783 of record NW_027528417.1, on the reverse strand, counting down.
ACCTTCCTTCCTTTTCTGTAAAATGGGGGAGCTGTGAGGATTCAATTAAATTCAGCATATATTTGGTAAGACCTGCTGCATACCAGGCAGAATTTTAAGCACTTGGGATGCATTGGTGAACAAAACAAACCTATCTTCATGACACATACATGAGATACTGCATTTGAAAATATTTTAGAAACACTGCTGAGCCACATGCAAGGTGACAATTGTCCATATGTTTCTACTCCATTGGGAAACTCTGCATGTTTCTAACTAGTATGTCTGGTCATTATTTTGGGGAGTGGAACTACAACTTAAGGCTGTATTCAGAGTTACCTAAATGGAGTTCTTCATTTCACACCACGGGCTTAGATTTGGGCCATTGACTATAGCTTCTCCAAGACAGCGATCAGGTCTTCCACCTTCTGCTTTTTCTGTGTCCCCAGAACCTAGCGATAAACTGGAGTCAGAGTAGGCTATCCATAAACGTGCGCTGCATGGAATGGAACTTAACTGTGAATGAGTTGATAAAGCTAATGATCAGAGCCCACAGCACAGGCAGAAAGTGAAGTGATTATACAGACTTGTGAGTGATTTGTTCTTCTACACCCTCCATCTTCACAGCTGCCTACACATTTCAATCTTCCTTAGAAATAGGGGCGCCTGGGTGGCTCAGTTGGTTAAGCGTCTGACTTTGGTCGGCTCACGTCCTGATCTTGAGGTCTGTGAGTTCGGGCCCCACGTTGGGCTCTCAGCTCACAGCTGGGAGGCTGGAACCTGCTTCAGATTCTGTGTCTCCCTCCCTCTATCTCTGCACCTTCCCCACTTGTGCTCTATCTCTCTTGCTCTCAAAAATAAATCAAATGTAAAAGAAATGCACACACATTCCATCATGAAGTCCTTCCTACTCTGTTAATCAGTGAGGCTCTGCTTCCCTGGGTCCCCTTTCATATTATAGACACACCTACAGAAATGAATGTTTAAACCTGATTGCCTTGTATTGTACTCGAAAAGTATTAAACTTTTGATTCAGGAACAGTTCTATAGTTACAGGAATAGTACCTCTACCTTCAACCATATGCAATATCCAGTACCACTTGGGGGAATTAAATAAAGTAATTTACAGTCTATACTCTTCTTGTAAGAGAATCTGATTTCTTAAGATATACGTGTATGTGTTTGTGTTTGCATGTAGAGTGCGTACGTGTGCTCAGCGTTTTCTCCCTTTCTTATCCTCTCCATTAAGTTCTTATACTTGGATCTGGGACCTGCTATTGGTTTGTCAACAGGGAAGTGTTTGTACCAAAGATGCAATTCTGACATCTCCCTTCCCAAACTTTTGCAATCTATAGTATATGGTTCTGAAACATAGAATGCTGGTTTTATCCTTTTTTAAAAAAATTTTAATGTTTTTTTATTTATTTCTAAGAGAAAGAAAGAGACAGCATGAGCAGAGGAGGGCCAGTGAGAGAGGGAGACAGGGTATCAGAAGCAGGCTCCAGGCTCTGAGCTAGCTGACAGCACAGAGCCCGACGCGGGGCCCGAACCCACGAACCGTGAGATCATGACCTGGGTCGAAGTCGGAGGCTTAACCGACTGAGGCACCCAGGCGCCCCAATAGTATGCTGGTTTTGATTCTGATTTTCTTATCATCGTCTCAGTCTCTCAAAGCATGGTCATCTCTTTCAGAATCAGAAGTTTATACAAGACATTTGTAAAATCTGAACACATGGCTTCCACTCCCAGTTTCCTGAATTCAGATCTTTGCGGGTGGAGCTCCCAATTCTGTGTTTATAATAAGTGGCTTTGGAGATTCCAGTGTGCATTCAATTTTTAGAACCCGTGCCCTGGGTGCACTGTTAGCGGGAACAGTTCATTGTGAAAGGTCCCTGGGTGGAAAGCTAGCTGCTAAGTCCGGGATTTTTCCTGTAATGGGTTGTGTGCTTTTGGAATGGGTTTCCTCTCCCAGACCAATAGAGCGTGAACATTTTAGATCTGAGGGCACAGGGAAAGATTCAACTGTGACTCACCAAAGTAGCACGTATGCATTGTAGCTGCCTTACACCATAGGTCATTCCATTCTTTGAGTGAACACTTCAAAAAATAAGCATTATTTTCCCCAATTGTTAAGTAAAATAAGTAAAATTGAAAGCATTTCCGATGCAACTTACAAACTAATGGTAACTGCCATTAACAAATATATCCTTGTTATGGTGACAGTAGAGTTTATTTTCCACATATGTTTTTACATCCACTTTTGCATTTAATCTTAACTTTAAATTTGCATTTTATGTGTTTGAATACAGATGAATTAAAATGAGAAAACAACAAGTTTTAGTTATAAAAGGTTATTATTTTAATATATCCTTGCAGGATATTGTATCAGTACTGATTTTAGCCTTTTACCCTAAATAGTATAACCCAATCATTTTTGAGTTGGAAAAAAAAGTAATCCTTCCTTGAACTATTCCTAAAATAATTATCTTAGTAGCTGATTCTTCCCAAAGTAATGACCTATTTGTAATTCTTTTCCCATTCCTCACCACCCTCTTCTTTTTCCACCTCTCTGCTTTTGTATTCTCTCTCTCGGATTAAGAACCATGTAAAATAGTTATTATTATTATCATCACTTAAATGCTGTGTTTTAGTTTAGAGAAGTCTGTCTGATTATAGAGCAATGTGTGTGTGTGTGTGTGTGTGTGTGTGTGTGCGTGCGTGCGTTACCCTAGGTATTTTTAAAAGCCTACTGGTTATGAAATATTTTTACCCAATAAAACTACCCATTCAGATATAGGTAGAGCTCCAAAATCTTTTTTACAATCTTTTTTTCTAACAAAAAAAAAAGGTGTTTGTTCATTTGGTTTTTTGATATGCATTCAACCAGGGGTCTGTGGGAGAAAAGTAATCATATAGGGAATTCTAGGTCATGAGAGTGTTTGCCATTTAGCTACTTCTGTCAGAAACTAGCCTAAATGATACACAGGCACGATGGCATACAATTCTCACAGACGTCTCACGAAGGTAGCATTAATGCTTCCAGTTTCACAGAAGCTGCTGCCCAAGTGCCCTCAGCCTATAAGCTTCAGAACAAGGATTTACACGCAGAGCTGACTGGATGAAACCGCGCACGCTTTCCCACTCTATGGTGCCAAAAGGTTAGGAGCTGTGGCTCTATCTGGGGCCAGGGTGCTGGAAACCCTTCAAGGGGCCATTCTGCCCAACACTGTGGAATGCAAACTCCCTTGAGCAAACACTTGTTTAGCATAGTTTCACCAGTGGCCTGTCTGTCCAAGGTAGTCAACGAATATTAAAATAGTCCTAATAATAAAATAGCACTCAGTCAACCGTGTAGCCTCCTTACTGAGGGGGAGGAGAATAGCTCACTTTCCCTGGAGGGCCTGAGAAAGATCGGTTTACAGGCGTCAGCATGGGGTGTGACCCTTCTTTCTTCTCTCCATCTTGGCCCTGGCACGTGCCTCGGGTGACCATCCTCTCACATTAGCCCACGGTCTGGACAGAACATGTTGCCACCGTGCCTTTTCTCCCCCACCCAAAACACACTCAGCCCTTTTCACTGACCTGGCTTCTGATTGGAGGCTGGCTGCTTTGGATAATGACCTCCAGGACCCCTCTGCGGGTTACAGCCTGTTCGCATTACTCTTACCACAACTTAAGACGTCTGCAGTGGGGTGTGAGGAAAAGTAAAAGACCGGTCTTTCTTTTCACACCCCCAGGTACCAGAAGCCCACAAGACTGACGACGCTCCAGCCACCTGAGTGGGCCCAGGGCTCGCAGCTGCCCATGTGTCCCTTCCAGACGGGCTGCTCACTAAAATGAGAGACCTTCTTCAGTACGTCGCCTGCTTCTTTGCCTTTTTCTCTACTGGGTTCTTGGTTGTGGCCACCTGGACAGACTGTTGGATGGTGAATGCTGACGATTCCCTGGAGGTAAGAAGTCAGCGCCTTCTTTTTCTGACCCAAGCCTGTCCAAAATGTCTCTCAGCCCCACTATTTCTGGATGCTTCCTGGGGATAGAAATCATAGGCAACATAGATGCACTTCCTCCTTACTACTTACTGAGTCTTAATGGTATTTGCTCATGTAATCCTCACAGCTGATCTATGAGGTAGGAATTGCTATTATCCCATTTTATAGATGAGGTAACTGAATAATCCCTCTTTTTTCATAAGGATAAATGCACACAAGTATAATTACATCGTCCTTGCCACTGAATCCTCCAGAAACTCACCTCTCTCACTTCTGCGTATCCTAAATAGAGTAACGTTGCAGTGACAGCCTTTCTCACAACCCTTTTCTAATTTGGATGGCCTCTCTTAAAGAGTAGTAATTAAAGCAATCGAGTAACCGAACTCAAGGTGTATAAAATCTACCCAATTGCTAGGCAAGAGGAAAACGTTATTTTAAGGTGTTTCCAAGTGGGAGCAAGAGGAAGAACAAGTCTTTCCAGTGGGTCCCAAAGTATAGGAGACAGATGTGGACTTAAGAAACCCTCTCAGAAATAAATTGCTCTTGGAAGCCAACTGTTATGCAAGAAATGAGTGAGTGGTTCACATGTGAAGGTTTTATTTTTCCTACTGGAGAAGCTCAGAAAGAAGCAATTTTGAAATTTACAATAATTTCCTGCGGCTATAGGAATGCGAGGGAGGTAGAACTGATTAAAAATCAAATCTCCAAATCAGCTACTATTCATTAGGAAGGTTTCAGAAAAAGTAGGTAAGAACAGAAACAATATATCAGGAACTCAGTGACTATATAGCAACCCAATCTGCTTTCTTATGTACATCCTGAGGGGAACAATTTGTTCTAATAAATGCTATAATATCACCTCTATGAAGTTTAGGAAAGATACCCAAGAGCTAGTTTGTATATTTTCTTCCTAGTTTTATTTATTAGACTCTCATGTTAGAGTTAGAAACAGAAAGCAATAATCTTTCTATTGTGTTGAGTATTATTTTGGCTTCATTTATTTATTTCGCTTTTAATTTTCCTCCGACTTCCACATGGCATTTCAAAACCAACAGAATTATAAATACTTCTTTAGAGCTGGAAAACTGTGTGTCTGAAAATTGTGATAGAATTGCAATACTGCAAAGGATGTGTGCTATATGTGAGTCTAGTGATGTATTTTATCTGGCCATGCATGTAAGTGGTGAATGAAAAAAGGAATGCCCTTTGAACAGTGCTCAGGGAAAAGTGGAGATAAAAATGTCTGCTGCCATTAGCTTTTCAGAATCCGGCCTGCCAGGAGTAGGAGATTAATTTAGTAATATGTTGGACTCGATCGAGCACACTTGAAATTATTTTTTAAAAATATGCAAAATCTCATCTAAAAACACTGTTAAAATATTTTCTGAAACAATTTGAAAATCTTTCTGCATAAGCTGACAGAAATCCTAACCTCGTTTGATAAGAAATGGAAGTTTAGAAAGGGTCAGACCTTGCTGAGGGAAATCGAGAGTCCCAGCATTTAAAGCACTTTCTTGCTTCTATTTCAGTACATCCAACCAATTTGCCATTTGCTCAGTGCGAGAACACTTCTAGTTAAAATGAATGGAATGAACAGTCCAGGTTATTCACCTCGAGTAAATCCTTGCTAACCTTGGACAAGAGTTAGTATTTCTTACCTTCTTTCTTATTTCCCATACTTGGAATGTACTGCATAAACATTCCCGGAGAAGCCTCCACATTAAAAGAAGCCCAGAACAAATGAGGCCTCTGCTCTCCAACAATCTCTTTATTTGTCAGTATTTTGAACTGGACAGGGATCTCTTGTAATAATTGCCCCTTCAGTTGGCCAGTATATAAAGGCATACGATTATCCACAGATTTCAGGGTTGCGATACTCACTGATTCAACTCTGCTACTCTCTCTCCTTGCTTCCTTCCGTATGTAAGTATCATTTTTTGGTCTATATGAGCAGCTCACTTTAAACAACTATTGGGCAAAAGTTAACACAACAAAAATGCCTTAAAAAACACCTACCCTGTGTAGCAACATGGATGGACCTTGAGGGTGTTATGCTGAGCGAAATAAGTCAGGCAGAGAAGGACAAATATCATATGTTTGCACGTATAGGAGGATTAGGAGGAACTTAACTGAGGACCATGGGGGAGAAGAAGGGGGGAAATGGTGGGGGAAAGGGAGAGAGGCAAACCATGAGAGACTCTTGAATGCTGAGAACAAAACTGAGGACTGATGGATGTGGGGGGAAGGGGGGAGATGGGCATGGAGGAGGGCACTTGTGGGGATGAGCACTGGGTGTTATATGGAAACCAATTTGACAATAAACTATTTGGGAAAAAAAATAATAAATGTTGAAGAGAATCCTATTTTAAAAAAAAACACCTACCTGTGGAGTGTTTAAGCAAAAATGAGTATTATGAATCTTTAGCTTTGTTAGTTTTGTTAATATTCTAGAGTGATGGAGGTGTCAGAGTTGGAAAATGGGTTCAACAGTTCAATTCAATATGACAAACATGGAATGTATGACATAGAAAAAGTGCTGTGCTCATCTTACTAGGGGAGGCAAAGATAAAGCAAGAGTGGGCCATGCCTTCCAGGAATGGACATTTAGTAGGGAAAAAAGATGCACATGAGACTATAACGAAAGGCATAGGCCAGTTCATATTTGAGAAGGAAATGAGCAATATATCATTGAAGCAAAGAAGATAAAATGATTATTTCCTGTTGAGGACATTCAAGCTGGCCTCAGGGAGGAGAAGGCATTTGAGGAAAGCTTCCAAAAGATGCAAAGGATTTTGAAAGGTAGAAATGGCAGCAGGGGCCTTCCAGACTAGAGGATCCACGTCAAAAGTACAGAATGAGTAACAACTCAGGGCTCGTTAGAGGATTAAGATGAATAGCTGGGGGCACAAGGCAGAGGGGGGCTCAAATATTCTTTTGTCTTACTGCAGCATCCTCAAAAGAGTATAAGACATGATTTTGGCTTACTCATGCCTACCTTGAAGAAGAAGGTTCTTTGCATTAAGTAAAAATTTTAGGAAAAAAGAAATGGCACACCAATGGCCCTGTGCACAGCCCCAAATCAGGGATCAGGGGCCCTACGTCTTCATCCTGCTCCTTCCTACTGAGTTCCCTGTGTTTCTGGGAGAACTGATGCAGTGGACAAAACTAGGGCTTTGAGATTATCCCAGCCTGTGTTCATCTCTTCCCTGTCTTCCACTGAGCAAGCCTCAGCTCAGTGTCTTCAATTACAAGATGAAATAACCTCCATCATTTTAAGGTCCTTCCTCAGTCCTCACATTTTTTAACACAAGGACTCCTTGACTATGACTGTGATCCCAAAGTCATGGCCAGTTACTGATGGACCCATGGTGTCTACAGTCTCCCCAGAAACTTCCACTCAGAATCTAGTGCAAACCTTCTCTATTTCTCTGTAACTTCGTATGTTCTTCCTTCCTTTCTCCCATCCTCCTCATCTCCTTACTTATTTCTTTTTCTTGGCCTTCCCTCCACCTTTTTCTTGCTACTTCTTGCTACTTTCTTGCTACTTCCATTCTCCCTTTTTCCTGTCTCTTTTCTTCCCTCTTCTACCCTTTATGCTCTACCTCTCCTTACTTACTCTTTTTCTTTCCCCTAATTTCTCCCTCATCTCTATTTCCTTTTCTCTCTCTCCCTTTATTCTTTCCTTTCAGTCTTCTCTCATTCCACAAATACTATTTGATACCTCTGTCCAACTGGGGCTGTGATGGGTACAGGTTTGGAAGGAAGATGTGACCTGGATCTACCCTGGATTGCTCCCGACATTACTGGGAATTACAGACAAGTGAACTGAAAGTTACCATATGGTGTGACAAGTGCCATGATAACAAATAACTCCGAGTGGCCAGCTCACCCAATCTTGGATAATGAGTAAAGGCAAGCCAGAAGAAGAAACACCTAACACAGGACTTAAGGATAGGTGAGTAAAGAAGAAGTAGAGAGTATTCCAAGCACAAGAAATAGTATGGGTGTCAATCCAGGTATAAGAGCAATGCATGTGGCTTTGGACTGTCTCAGCATGGTAAGAATTTCCAATGCAGGGAGGAGAATATAGGAGCTTGGCCATCAAAGGCTTTGTGTTCAAGTAAAATAAAGATCTTACACTGTAGTGAAAGATGCTTCACTGTAAACAAATATACACGTGTTATATAAAGATCAATTGTCATGGCTGCTTATGGGAAAAGGTTAGAATGGATAAAAGGAAATGAAGGGAGATGAACTGGAAGGTTTTTGCCATAGAACAAGAGGGAAACAATGGCTTGAACTAGTGAGGCAGCAAGCACAGGAAGGCATGAAGATATGGGAAGTTCTTAAGACCTTGAATGGATAGGATTAATAATTGCATGGGGAGAAAGGAGATGATTCAAGGGACAAGTCAAGGTTGAAATCCACTTTACTGGTTTTAGGCAATTGGAGGAATGGTGGAGTCACTCACCAAGAGCTTAAATGGAGGATCACTCGTCTCTCTACAGAAGTCATCAAGCACAAATGTCCCAGGACCATCTCACTATATTTTTCCTCACTGAGGTTATTATACAGATCTTCAAGGGGGCCAGGAGTACAGTGCTTTCTAGTGGAGAAGTTTAAAGGTTGGACTTGATGTGGGAGGACCCTAGATTAAATCCCACACTTCCAGGCAATACTTGTCTGCATTTAGATCACAATCATTTAAATTGCTCTAAAGCACATGTCTTCTTCTGTAAAGGGAGAATAATAGTATCATAAGTAGATTGTGAGGATTAAATGAGCTTGTGTACCTAAAGCATTTACCACAGTACCAGGCAAGTACAAGTCAGTCAATAAACGAGAGATATATTATTGTCTATTTGCAGTTTATCGTTTTGTTTTTGTTCTGGAGGAGGAGATGACATTTTGTATAATGTTCACTGAAGGGAGAGATATGAGATTTAAGTTCTATCCCTGTGTTAGCTATTGATTCTCTTGGAGAAATTCTGTTTACTTCCATGAGCTGTGGTTTGCCCATTTTTATACTTATGACTGTTTCCTTTTTGTCTAACCAGGGCATGAGAGCAAACAATAAAGACAAAATAGCATAAGTTATCTATTAAATGCATTTTTAAAAGAAAAATAAACTGTGAACTAATAATAGTATTAGTATGTTAACTATATTAGAAGATATGTAATTCTTCATTAACCACAATGAAATTTAAAAAAAAAAAAAGTGGTTTCTTTGCCAAGTTACTGGTCTTTCAATTATCAGAAGGAAAGAATGTTTTCACAAGATTAATCCATTTTCAGTTAATCTTGCATTAATTATTTATTGAGAGTTTGCTATAGACCAAGCACTATTATGATTAAAATTTCATTACCTAGATGAAAGTTTCTCACATTTGGATTTATTTGATCCCCATGATCAGGTTCTCCCCTGGAATTTCTAATTATATTAATGATGCCACTGTTGTTTCAGACATAAAATGACTATTAAAATCATTACACCTGGCATGTACTCTGATTATTTATATACTGGTTTTACTTTTCCAACTCATTGTAAACCCGTCAGCAGACATTGGTGGCTACAAATATTCTCTTGTTCATCTCATGGTTTCCTCCCAACAATTTCCACATCATGGAAATTCCCGACTCACATGAACTGACAAGGTGCATCTATTAAGATAATTGGCATGTTTATGAAAAGAATGAATATAATGTGACATGATCTTCGGAAATCACACATTGAGCTGTAAATGAAAAGTACCTCTATGGGGAGACCACCACCAGTTTCTAGGCCAGATTTTTAAATCTTAGTACAATTTAAAGTTGTTCAAGATATGGATCTGGTTCCTCCTTTTAATACGACAGGAATAAAAATCTAATTCCCCGGGATGTATAATAAAGTTGGTGAAGAGTGAATTCTGGTCCAGAGAATATGGCTTTTTCTGCCTGGTGCTTTAAAGAAAGACAGAAATGAAGAAAAGAAGAGAGAACAAAGTAAACTGATATTTTACTACCATTTGCTCAGCAAACACTGATCTGTCACAGTTGATGCAGTAGTCATTGCATGCCAGGCTTTCACAAGCATTCTAAGATGATTAAACGTGTGACTTAAATAAGTTAAACAATAAATGTTAAAACTGAAATATTTAGGGGCGCCTGAGTGCCTCAGTTGGTTAAGTGTCTGGCTCTTGGTTTCAGCTGGGGTCATGGTCTCATGGTTCATGAATCTGAGCTCCGCATCAGGCACTGTGCTGACAGAGCAGAGCCTGCTTGGGATTCTTTCTCCCCCTCTCTCTGCCCCTCACTCCTCTCTCTCTCTCTCTCTCTGTCTCTCTCTGTCTCTCAAAATAAATAAATGAACTTACAAAATTGAAATATTTAGTTCATAGATGTAAATTGGGCAATATAAGCATGAAGACCATTTTACCTTATAAGTAAGTATTCTCTCATTCTTGCCATTTATACTTTTAGCCGGTCCCCCACAAATAAACAGGCAGAACAAAACCAAATGTATTTCAGCAAATAAACTCATGGCACATAAATGCAGAGGAAAGGAAAAGTAACATCTATTATGCTTTTTTTTAACCTTGCCTCTTTATCTTTATAAATGCTTGTTTTGAGTTCCTTTAGACCTTGGGATAGTAAGAAAAATAACATAAAAAATATATCTACATGCACACACACACATTGTTTTTGAAAGAGAGAAGGAGCATGAATGGGAAAGAGGAACAAAGGGAGAGATAGAAAGAGAGAGAGAATCTTAAGCAGACTCCATGCTCAGCACCGATCCCTACACAGAACTCGATCTCAGGACCCTGGGATCGTGAACTAAGCCGAAATCAAGAGTCGTACATTCAACTGACTGAGCCACCCAGGTGTCCCAATAAGATAAAATATTAAAATGAAAAGTTCAGAATCCTGGTATAAAAAAATTCAAATGCATTTCATGTTAAAACTGAAATTGTTTCAAGTCTTAGTAGTAAAATATGTTATTTACTATAGAATTATTAAGGTTTTGCATCTTAATGAATATATTTAAGTAAATACTGGTAACAGCTAAGTTGCATCTTCAGTGTTAAAGAACATTGACACAGAATGGTAAAGTGGTGTGGAAAGCATAAATTCCTATAATATGTGTATGCAAGGTGGTTTGTAAAATAGTACATCTTCATGACTTAGTCTGCTTTTCTTTTGTTTTATGCATACTTCTTCCTGTATGTATTGTATTTACACATGCATCTCAGTACATATGCATTTATAACCTAATGCATATTTACAAAGAAAGATCTTATTTGATAGCGGTCAGCCAACATTAAGTATTTACTAAACCTATTGAGCATACAGTATATTTTCCCTCATGTAGCTGGAAGGAAACAAATGCCAATTAATCTAAGTATTTTTAAGTTTCTCTAACTCCCCAAAGACATATAAAATACATGGAGACAATACAGACACATCCAGAATTACAGGAAATTTAAAGACAAGGCAGACAAAATTGTGTGTTGCTGCTTGGAAATATTTCCAGAGTGACAAGGAAAGAAAAATTGGCAAAGACTAGGGTAGAGAAGCCTTAATGGGAAGTTGCTAAAGAGATCAGAATAGGAAATCCCAGGATTAAGGAACTAATTTAGGATACTATCAATTCAACAGGAAAGAGACATGGTTAGTAGGGTTTCCTGAAGGTTTCCTGAAGCTTTTTCTGAGGGGTATCCTGAGTCCTGTGGTAAAGTCACTCCCCAGAGCCAGTCGAGTAGATGGGGTCCTGGCTGATAGCAAATCAGTGCATACTCTATAGTCTAAATCATAATTCTTTGACTCCCAGATTCAGCTGTTTCGTCTATTCAGTCAAGCCAAAAGCATATATTAAGCATCAATTGTGCATACAGTGTATCAGTAACTATTATCTACAGCCAGATAGAAAACATGGATTAGAAAAAGTGACCAGCGGGCCTCGGTGGCTCAGTCGGTTGAGCTTCTGACTTCGGCAAGTCATGAACTCGCTTTTGTGAGTTCGAGCTCTGTGTGGGGCTCTGTGCTAACAGCTCAGAGCCTGGAGCCTGCTTCAGATTCTGTGTCTCCCTCTCTCTCTGCCCCTCCCCTGCTCATGGTCTCCCTCTCTCTCACACTCTTTCTCTCTCAAAGAAGTAAAGGTTAAAAGAAAAAAAAAAAGTGATCCTTTTTTTTTTCTCAAAAACTTCTTTTGGGCATCCATTATGTTCCAAGCAGGAGGGCCCGTAAGCTACCGGAAGCGAGGTGCCATACCTTTCTTGGTCTGTGCTCTATCCCCAGCATTTTATCAGTCTCTTGACTGACACATGACAGACCTTCAATGAATATAGTTGGAAAGATGACAACAGACAGACTTGGGAGACAGATATGCATGAATGCACACAAAAATAATGCAATATTGTCAATACTATAGAAAATATGGACAAATTATAGTATGATCTGGGGATAAATTAACTCTTCATGGAAGGAGTATCTTTGAAGTGGCATTTGAAGGATAGGTAGACATTTGACAGATTGAAGGCAAAGGAGTCATTCTCATTATTATACACCAAGAGTGGGAGAGTTAAATGCTGTTAGGAACCAGGTAGCCAAGATCCATGAGGGGGGTGGGGGCAGGGTGTGGATAAGAAAACTGTGAGCACAAGCCCCACCTAATGGGAGCAGCCAGTCAGCTGGCGCTAATCATTGCGATGTGGAATGAGGAGTCCAGGTGGCCAGAGTGACCAAGTTGCCAATGGAAGCCAGAAATCAGGACTGTTCTGTCAGCTCTCTGTTTTACTATTGCAATTAATTAATATTAAGAGATGTATGCTGGCCTCATGTTTGTGACTTATACTTTTATTGTTACATCTTGGATAAACTGAGTTTCCCCCATTTAGGAGACCATCTGCTCCCTTCAGGACAGATATTCATTATCATAATATAGAATATTATCTATATTTATTAATGTATAAATTGCATGTTAAAAGAGTAAGCTTAAAGCTGGAATTGTAAGCTTACTATCTTGAATGGCCTATTCTATTTTGAATGACCCTATAAGATAAGAATTATTAGTTAACATTTTGCATTTTTGCCCTTTAAGAAAGGTTACCCATAATATCTGAAGCATCTGTCTGTTTTTTAAACAGAACCTTGTCTTATAACTTTTAAGAATTTAGATTTACTTGCCTTTGAGGGAGTTCTTAATAAGCCGCTGTGTAACACAGGGATAAGAACGTGAAGATTATATGTTATAGCCAAGGAGGGCTTTCCTAAATATGATAAATACCATAAAAATTCTTAACCTTGTCTTTGTGCACAAAGGCACCTTTAAGGGTGTCTCCGGTAAGTGCTATATTAACACAGAAGTTTAGTTAATTACAGCCACTATTCTCACGTACCTTAACCGAGTGTGAATACCAAGCAATCTAATAGTGTGCCCCTGAGCATTAATACCTAATGAAATTGGATTCCTTGTTTCCTCTAATGAGCTCATTGCTTTTCTAAATATGGTCATTGCAGGTAAATGATCAATAGCATTGAAAATGACACCTCTGCTGGATTACTTTGGCAAGAGACTCTTTTTTAGTGTAAAATGAGTATCCCTACATATATATCTTGGCTTCTTTTCTAAATAACCTCATATATAACAAGAAATACCAGAGTAGGTTTGTTCATTTGTTTTAGTGGCTGTGTTAGACAGCAGGAATTATGAACAGTCACTCTCTGATTTATAGAGCAGTGAGTTCAGATCCATATAACCTAGCTCAAGTTGGTATAAACTGGATCCAGTATGTTCCTGTTAATTGAGAGACTGAAGGGCTATAAGAAGTCCTGTTTTCTACTACGGTATAATAGTTCTGTACCAATCATCTCCACTCTATTTGTCTCCTAGGGCTGCCATAACAAAGTACATAGTTTGGTGGCTTAACATAAGAGAAATTTATTCTCTCACAGTTCTGGAGGTTAGAAGCTTGAAATCGAGGTGTTGACATAAGCCTTCGCTCCCTCTGAAGGCTCCGAGGGGAGTGTCTATTCCTCACCTCTTCCGGCTTCCGGTGGCTTGCTGGCATTCCTTGATTTATGGCCACATCACTTCAATCTCTGCCTCTCTGGTCATATTGCCTTCTTCTCTACGTGTTTCTTGTTAAGGCACTTGTCATTAAATTTGGGGCCCACTGGTAATCCAGGGTGATCTTCTTATCTCAGGATCCTTAACTTCATTACATATGCAAAGTCCCCTTTTCCAAAAAAGATAAAATACATCCATCCATAGGTTCTGGGGATTGGGACGTGGACAGATCTTTGGCGGGGAGGGGAGAGGGAATCATTCAACCCATCTTATCTACCTTTCTTCACTTTTATTGTGGTTAGTTACTAACGTTGAACACACTCACTACTCAGGTTGTTATGATGTTTAAGTACCTTACTAAGATCATTCTATGAGCAAATCATTTACAGTGTGTGTTTGTAATTTTTTAATTCTTATAACTATCCTAACACTATCTCCTTTATATAGAAAGGAAGTTTGAGGCTCAAAAAAGGTAAGATCTCCCTCAAAGATACAACACATTTAAAAAGTATCAACTTAGATTTAAAGTCTGTGCTTTTTCAGCCGCAGCTTAAATTGCATGCATACCTAACTTGAGATGTTCACATATGTCTTTAAAAATTGATATGTAAACTTTCACAAGGCAGATCTTCTGTGTCATATTTTTGGTGACTGCAGCTCCTTAGGCAGATAATATCCCCCAAAGCATCCTTTCAGTTTTAATCTCAGGAAGAGTAAGCCAAAATGAAGATTTGTAGCATTATAGCCATAGGATGACATTAAAATTAGGACTTATAACACTTCACCCCAAGCCATCCTCCACCATGACTCCATTTTCAATGCTGGAGTACTCTAGCCTGAAATGGATTTGGGATTTCTTAAAATGGGTTTTAAGTATACTGCGGTGCTTAAGAGCAAACACACAGATTGCTGTATTTGAATCCTATCTCCTCCATTTGTGAACTCTGTTTGCGTGAGGTTATCACTTACCTTTCCCGTTCCTCATTCTCCTTATTTGTAAAGTAGCTGAGAGCAATTGATATCTCACAGGATCCTTTAAGGAATAAATGAGATAATAATATACTTAAATAGTAACTGCTTCAAGTATAGACTCAATATAGATTTATTATTGCCAATTATGTGTATCTTACCTATAAAGGGATATAACCTATAAAGTACATATAACATTGACATTTGTGGTGGAATAGCAAGCAGTAAAGTTTTATTTGGCACACAATATAGCTGCAGGGAAGAACCCAAGCAGCAAGTTTCAAAGCACAAATATTCCTTGAGATGGTTTTCTTTGGCAGATCAAAGGGTTCTACATGCCTTCCTTTCCTCTTCACACCAGTTTTAATCTCCCTGCTTTTGCATTTCTCTTTCCACATTGTTATGTAGTCTTTCTTTAAGGAAAATTTTAAGTTTTTATTTTCCAAGATAATTCTTGGTTAAATTTTACTAAACGATTCCCAGAATCCCAAGGTAATGTGAATCTGTAATTGAATCAGGACAAACAATCATATTAGCCCTGTTCCATATGCATGAGCTGTGTCAAGAATATTTGAAACTATTTCCCATTGGCATGTTTACAATTTTAAGAAATCTATTGTGACTTGCAGTTTATAGATAAAACAGGGAAAGGCTCTGGGCACTGGCATCTTTTAGCTCTAGGTGGACACTCAATCATCTGCACTGAGATTCTAAGTAAAAGGGGTTTACAGTTGTCAGGGTGTATGAAGTTAATGCTCAGTTTGTTCACATTCATGTCATAGCTGGAACATTTGTAGTGTGTCAGTGGAGCAAAGAAAAAGAAGTTGTGGGTCTTTATATTTCATTTGTTGTTGTCCTTAGGTATAGCATTCTTTGGCAATTATTGTAAACTTGTGAACTTCATATACAATAATACCTTTCTTCATGGAACTCAGTGTTTATGGGAGGAAAAAATAATGTACATTTTTAAAAAAATTTTTTTTGAGAGACAGAGCACGAGTGGGGGAGGGGCAGAGAGAGAGGGAGACACAGAATCTGAAGCAGGCTCCAGGCTCTAAGCTGTCAGCACAGATCTTGATGCGGGGCTCGAACTCACCAACCCGTGAGATCATGACCTGAGCCGAAGTCGGACACTTAACCGACGGGGCTACCCCGTGCCCCTAATGTACATTCTTAATAGACTCAGGATGACAAGAGTTAACATTTATTGTTATACAGATTATATATTTATTATTTATTTGTTTGTTTGTTTTTGATGAACAAATGCCAGCAGAAGAAAGTGAAATAAATTATCTCCATCGAAACAATGACTCCGTGATGGAACCAGCCATAGACACATGCCTATAGTGATGACGATTCTATCTAGTTAGGCATCACTCCCTCTCACCTCCCCCCTTCCCACCTCATCAGGAAGTGAATTCATTTCCTGGTGGAGAAAGCCTTTAGTTCTTAGTGCTTAAGGGAAAATGCTCTAAAACACATTGTGTTTGTTGTAAATGAAATTCTGCTCACGCTTGCAACCCCTGTACTTTGCTATCAAACGCACAACAGCCAAGGTCTTCCTTTGATCGAGGGGAACTAGAGTGTGCCTGCCTGAGTTGGTTCACAGTATCTTCTCCCAACATCTAGGTGAGCACCAAATGCCGAGGCCTCTGGTGGGAGTGTGTCACGAACGCTTTTGATGGGATTCGCACCTGTGACGAGTATGACTCTATCCTTGCCGAGCACCCCCGTATGTATGCCTTAGACAACGCCCCTGCCAGGGAGCGGAACCCAAACGGGTTTCCATTGTGTGTTCTTGTTTTCTACAGCACTATGGTAAAGTTCTGTCTAATTTTAAATGTTTCCATAAAAAATTTAGTTTACTTCAGAAATGTGGATTGAAACATGTTGAGCATACTTTATCTTTTTCCGTGCGTGTACACATTCTTTCAAGGTGAAAATATTAACTTCTTCATTTCTGCTCACCCCCCCCTCCCCCCGAGGCCTGAAAGAGTGTCAAACACACAAGTAGACTTAAGTAAATACTTCGTAAATTGAGATGAATTCTTCAAGGTGCTGTGATTGGAGGGTAGATTTGACACATTAAATGGAAACCATTTCAGAGATGTCTTTCAGCCAGGACTTAAGTCCAATAGAAAGTTGACAGTAATTCATTGGGAAAGTTGCTGAGAAAGAGAGAAGGTGGAAAGAGAGGAACAGACATAAAGAGAAAAACAGACATGGAGATAGGCAAAGAGAGACACACAGACTGTAGGATCAGTAAATGAAAAGAATCAATAAATGTGACACACAATTAACAGTAATAGTAAAACCAGCCCATCATCTTCCTAACCTTTAGCTTTAAATTTTAATTAGGCTTTAGCAAGGCCCATGTTTCTATAAATAATGAGATTTCATAGATGAAAAAATGTTATCAATGATTCTCTCCATTTTTCTCCATAGCAGATATTTATTTATCTAGAACACAGATTCGTGCCAAGAAATACTGGTGCTGTTGTTAAAGCTAATTGGTTTTGGTCTCCTTCAAATCAGATGACAGAGTATAGGAGAGCATGACTTCCTTTCTCAAGATAAATGGAAAGCAAATGCTTGGAATGTGACTTTTCTCCCAGACAGCTATTTCAGTCCAGGGATAAGCACTTAAAAGGAGCAGTGCTCTAAAATATCTTCTTCTGCTATTCAGGATTTGAGTGTTTTTTTTAACCTAATTCATAAAGCCTATATTTCATTTTTTTGAAACTTCTTAATTCTTTCTCTATTTCCCTCCTTGTGCTAACCTAATTCCACTTTCGAAAAAGCATGATTTGGTCAATCAGAATGTAAGTTTATGTGGACACAAGGATATTCCAGAAATGAAGTGCTATTGTGAGAGCTGAGGAAAAAAATAAAGATAAAATATTTCAAACTTGTAAATGTTGTTATGCACATTTATGAAAGAATAACAGAAAATCACTCATAAGCTTACTGCACAGAGAAAACTGCTGATTGTATGTAATATATTTCTTTTTAAAAATCTTTTGCCTGCACTAGCTCACATTTTAAAATATGTTCTTACCTCTTAATTCCAAATAATATCCTAAAGAATAATTACTTCTGTTTTAAAAATTCTATCATATGCTTAGAGACTACAGATATAAACATGTATTCTAAGAAAATAACATAACTATACCCTCCAAGTTAGGATATTACTTATAAGATTTTATTTTTAGTCTTTGATATCTTTTACGGAATCACAATTAGATAACCTTTTCCACTATCTTATGGACCTAGGGCATAGAGACCCAGACAAATTTTTTTTTTTCGGGGCTCTTGATATAGTTCATTTGAGTCCCCCTTTTCCAAGTCAGAATATTTAACATTATTCTAGCAGCCAGTTCTCAGACAATACCTAGAAAGAAATTTCTAGATCATTAGCATTAGCCATCTTCCTGGAGAACTGCCCTCTTCGAACTGGACAGGTCATAGGGCTGACTGGATAACACCATAGACACGAGTCCTGAAGTTCTACAGAGCATCAGAAATCAGCTATACGTGGGATCAAGGCTTGGAGAAGAGGAGACCAGGGTCATGATTTCACGGCATCCCATCCAATGGCAATCCTGGTATTTTGGTCCCAGCTCCTAAAGGGGACTTAAAAATATTTAAGGAAGCCATTCCAAAGTGTGAAATTNTAAAAAAAAAGAAATTTAAGTCTAAATTTTGTGAAATAATGTCACATTTTAAGATCTTAAATATTCACCTATTAATCAGGTAAAAGCTGATTTTATGCATTGATTTCTTCTCTTAAAGGGATTATAAAAGTATTTTTTAATTTTAAGTAAATTGGCCACATTTTACGAGCAATCTATTACTAAATCAGCCCTACATTTTTCTCACCATTGCAGAAAAATTATTTAAAATACAAGGAAACCTCAATCACTATGAAAATAAAACATAATTACAATATCATCAAAAAGAATAAATTATTATGACTCCTCTCCATTAGCGAGCTAAAATAGTAGTAGTTTTGACATCGGATAATTAACCCTCCATTTGTGACAAAATTTCCAATTTTTGATTTAGCATAACTGAGATTCACAGTTCAAGCGGTTTTCACATTTGTGATGCTTCCCCTGCAGAAGATGATTGCTACTATTCATTCCACTTCTATTTACTTAATATCCTCTTCCCTGGACCTTCTACCATGTATTCTTATTGGACATAGTTTTGAAATGTATTCAGTTGATAGTGCAAGATTAAAGAGTTGAGATGGAATGTTGGTCAAGAAGGGTTACCCCTGGAAGCAATGAAAAATAATATGATCTGGCTTCTAGAAATAGTTTCTACTGAATAACAGAAGCTCCATAGCTCCTTCTTGTTCTAAAGAGAAGGCTTTAGAAGAGATGGCTCCCATCGGTCTGAATTGGCAAGAGACATCTTGAATCATTTTATCCTGCTCCCCTGTGCCAAATGTTAACCGGGTATTTTAAAAATATTTTTCAATAGAACTTCAAATAACTGTAGTGATCATTTGTTTCTTAAATATTCCTTGGGCAACTTCTGCAAAATAGATACTCTACCTTCAATTCAGTCTTTAGCTATAATACTTGTAAGCAAGACTCCTTCTAGAACAAGAAAGAAGCAAGAAAAAAGTTATTTAGTGTACCCTATATGCCAAGCATTTTGCTAGGGGTCGGCAAATCTAAGTCATAATCAGTGCTTAAACAAATAATAATGTCAATAATCTCATGATATTTTGCATTTTATGAAAAAAATCAAGGTCATGCAAATTTAAATTCTAATTCAGTGGCATTTGTCAATGTATGTGATTATCTGTTTCTTGGTGCACTTCTGTGTTAACACGTTTCCTTCCTCTGACCATGATTTAACCACATGCCCTGATCTTCCAGTGAAGCTGGTGGTAACTCGAGCATTGATGATTACTGCAGATATTTTAGCTGGATTTGGATTTATCACCCTGCTTCTTGGTCTCCACTGTGTGAAGTTCCTCCCTGATGAGCCATACATCAAAGTCCGCATCTGCTTTGTTGCTGGAACCATATTACTAATAGCAGGTACTCTCTACACGAGGGGTGGGGGTAAAGATGCTCATCTACAGGCTTGAGAAAAAGAAGGATGCTGTTGTGAAGCAGTTCATTTTATTTTATTTTATTTTTTAAGTTTATTTATTTATATGGAGAGAGAGAGAAAGAGAGAGAGCGCGAGCACGTGCACATGTGCACACGAGCAGGGGAGGGGCAGAGAGAGATTCCCAAGCAGGCTCCACGCTATCATGACTTTGAGATCGTGACCTGAGCCGAAATCAAGTGTCAGTCACTGAACCAACTCAGCTATGCAGGTACCTTGTGCAGCCGTTCATTTTAACATCGTATGTGACTTGCTTTTCTAGATTAAGGAAATAAGGAGAACATTAGCCCTTCTTTGTTCAGCTGTGGGGAATCAGTTGATTATTTTTTTGTTACTATGCTAGATCAAAGTTTATTGAAGTCCTCAAACTATTTTTAATCATTTAAAAAGTTATATAATGGTTTAAATTTATCAAATAATTTATTTTTTTATTATTCTTGAGGTTAAATCCTAAAATAAGACCCAAGATCCCATCTCCTTACCTGTACCCACTCCCACCAATTCTTTAGCAATTAACTAAGTTGTACAAAATCCTATGTTAGGCTTTTCTCATGTGCCAACCCTTCTGATCATAAATGTAACAATAAACAGATTATATCTCCACTTGAAAGGCAGATGAATAAATGGAATTCTGAAGGATAATAAATCAAGCATGACTTATAAACAAGTCAAGAAGCACTTTACATGGCATTTATTGATGAAAGAGCATCATTAAATTCTGTCATTAAATTCACTTTAGTCCTCTTCTGTCACAACATGATGTCTTCTTAAGACCTTAATGCAAGTTGGGAGAAAATACACTGTCCAAGAAATCAAAGTGCAGGAAGATTGAAAACCAATGGGCACACCCCCAGAGAGGAAACTATCATTTTTTTTCCCTTTTTTAATGGTAGCAGTGAAACTTTAGCAAAGCAAATGTAGGTGGTAACTTCACCAGGAAGTGTAAGATGAATGGATAGGGATTTGGGAATTAAAAATACTTGGAGAGGTGTCTGGCTGGCTCAGTCAGTAAAGCATGGAATCTTGATCTCAGAGCTGTGAACTCAAGTTCCACGTTGGGGTAGAGTTTACTTAGTTTTTTTTTTGCGGCGCCTGGGTGGTTCAGTCAGTTAAACATCTGACTTCAGCTCAGGTCATACACCATGTTTTTATTTAAAAAAATAAAAATAAGCTAAATTTAAAAAACTGAATTGATAAAAAAAAATCCTTATAGGAATGGATGGAGAAGTGATAAAATTAAATTTCCAGATACTGCCAAAGGCTTGAAACCATCATTTGAAATTAGTATGCCAAGGGAGCCTGGGTGGCTCAGTCGGTTAAGCCTCTGCCTCTTGACTTTCAGGTTATAATCTCATGGTTCATGAGTTTGAGCCCCACATTAGACTCCGTGCTAGTGGTGTGGAGCCTGCTTGGAATTCTCTCTCTTTCTCCCTCTTTCTGTGCCCCTTCCCCACTCAGTCTCCCTCTCCAAATAACCTTAAAAAAAGAAGACATTATATATATATATAATATAATCATATTATACATAATAAATGTATATAATTATATGATATATAAAATACTAACACCATACATATGTATAAATATATATGACACACTATTTTATATGGTATGAAATGAAATATATACATATTTCATATATATGTATCTATGTGTGTTACATGTATATATAATTTTCCATAATCTGTTTCTAAGTTTCAAAAAAGGAATTTCTATCTTAAACCTGTAGATTATAGTATTGTAGAAAATAGGTGGTAATTTACATCCTATTATCTAAACGTTATATGTTCATGATCTGGCCTTCTTAAACTTGTATTAAACAACTGGGAAAATCATGCAGTGAAATGGTGACTTAAATACATATCACAGACTCCCTAGAAAAGAATGTGAAACACCATTTTCACATAGCCTTTTGTCCGTTGGCTCCTTTTTTTCTTGAATCTAAGCACTGATGTGCAATTTACACCTTTAAAGCAAGAGCATTCTAGTGGCATCATTCCAAGCCAGTCAAATTATCAGACAGATGAATTTGGGGGGTTAAATTTTGCTTAAAAGGAAAAAAAAAATCTTAGTTTATTTTTGCATGGTGTGGGGGTGGTAGATAAATATTTGTTTTAAAATGAAGACAATTTTTACTACAGTTATTTGTTTTGAAGCCCAGCAATCTAAAATTATTGACTTCAGGGGCCCTTGGGTAGCTCAATCAGTTAAGTGTCTGACTTCGACTCAGGTCATGATCTCACAGTTCATGGGTTCAGGCCCTGCATCGGGCTCTGTGCTGACCACTAGATCACAGCCTGGAGCCTGCTTCAGATTCTGTATCCCCTTCTCGCTGACCCTCCCCGCTCACGCTCTCATTCTCTCTCTCAGAAATAAATTTTTAAAAAAATTTTAAAAAGTAATTTAAAATTATTGACTTCAAAATACATAGTTTCCGTATGGGTGCTGACTATGTATCTGACATAGCTTTAATTGTGGTCTAGGGGGTGGGGCAGAAGAGCAATAGAATATTCCTAAATATACTTTTAATTAAAAAATCAATGGAAAATGAATGTATGCTGTGTATTAATTGTCTTCAATATTGTGTTCTTTCTTTTTTGCTGTTGTTTTTCATATTTCCTTTTACACAGCATTAAATGTAACATGGGAGAGGAAAATTAAAGAAAATCACAATGATCATTTTAATTTTACACAAACAGATGAACACTGCATTTATTAAATTTTTGTATTTCTCCTTATGTATAAACTGACATATAATTTGGAAGCAACACAAAATAGAAAGCAATTATTATTGCCTTTCTAAATGATTATTATCCCTCTAAATGATGCCATCCATTTTGGGTAGCAGTCAGATCTCCATGAACTTATGTTTGGAAAGCCTGCATTATTTTTTGGCAACTTCTCTTTCTTTCAGGTGCCCCAGGAATCATTGGTTCAGTGTGGTATGCTGTTGATGTTTATGTAGAACGTTCTTCTCTGGTTTTGCACAATATATTTCTTGGCATCCAATATAAATTTGGTTGGTCTTGTTGGCTTGGAATGGCTGGTTCTCTGGGTTGCTTTTTGGCTGGTGCTGTCCTGACATGCTGCTTATACCTCTTCAAAGGTAAGAACAAAATAAAATAGCACACTTACTCACTTCTGTTATCAATCTTCCCAAACAATTCTCACCAGTGCAAACTAATGTCGCTTACTTGGTCCCTACCTATTATAAAAAATGACACTCTAGAAGTTTCTGTTGTTTAAGGAAAACTGATTTGCCATATTCAAGCCTATTACCTCATTGGTGTTATATTGGTTGAAAAAAAAAAACCCACAGCTATAACTGTTTCCAGTTTCTAAATATATAATGATGATTTCAATATGTTCATAATCTTACATATCTAACTTAATCTAATCTACTAAATTTATATTTAGAGTCAAACAGAGAAGTAGACTGAGCCAAGTCAAATATTTGTTGTTAAAAATATAATGTTTTACCATTGGGTTTCTAAAAATATCATTAAAAAGCAAGAAAATCCATCTCCTCATCAGGTAAGAAGGAAGGAAGAAAGGAGGAAGGAAGGAAGGAAGAGAGGGAGGGGAAAAAGAAAAAGAAAGTACCTAAGTTTTAAATCTAAAAATAACTTTCCAGATGAAAATCTTAGATTTTCTTCTAGGGTTCTCCTTAGACAATTCCTTCTTAAAATATTTATACTTTTGCCTCTTTATGAGAAGAATGTGTAAAATGACATTTTCCCCCAAAGTTCACTGAGTCATAATTATTTCTATATCACTACATTTATCTCTTGCCAACAGACGTTGGACCTGAGAGGAACTATCCGTATTCCATGAGGAAAGCCTATTCAAATGCAGCTATCTCCATGGCCAAGTCATACGTAGCCCCTCGGACAGAGACCGCCAAAATGTATGCCGTGGACACGAGAGTGTAAAGTGCCACACACGCGTCTGTGTGTGTGTGTTCCTGAGGTAATCAGTCAGGATGTTCAGGTTAATACAATAGTAGGTTGATCCAGAAACACTTTCTTAGACCCCGTGTGCAACTAAATTAATTGCTCAGCTTAATCAAGAAGCTTGATTCTGCAATCACTGTTCCTTTTCTGTTATTCTCATAGTCTCTCTCTTTTCTACTCTACTCTTACACATACCCACACACCCTTTCCCTGCATTTTCAGATAAGGTGGCTAGAATATACAAAGGTTTGTGATTTCTATATTGCTATTAGAGATTGTGACTTGGTGATATTCAAGTAAAATGCTACTTTCAGACTAAAAGGCAACCTTTAAAAGAGACCGGAGATTCTAATCTTTGACGGAGTTGACGGCCTCTTAGCTCCTTCTCTGGCTTTTGGCTCATTCTTTGTGTTCTCAACTGACTGAGTTATTTGATAACTTTGAAGAAGATGATTTTCCAACTTTAAACTTGTAGATCAAACCCTACTGTTACTCTGGCTCTGTTAAAATAGAAAAAAGAAATTAATGGCTTCATCTACCAGCCACAGGTGGAACTGGAAGATAAGAAGTTTCTCCTTCACACTCGGCATGTCAAAAGCAAATGTCAAATGAATACCATACAGTGGTCACTTTCTTCCTCACAAACAACAGAAGGGATCTGTGTATTATTTTATCGCTACTGTAAGTTTGCCTATATATTGCCAAATTACTAGCACACAGCTGCAACAGCTAAATCACGGAGTTCACTCATTTGTGCATTGGACGCCCAAAAATGTTTCTGAAGTGCACCATAATAGAATTCACTGATTCAGGTGTTCTACCACTTGCTGGATCCTCAGCACCCAGCAAAATATCTGACATATGATAAAATTTAACAAATATTTGTTGATTGGAAGAAATAAAGGCTTACAACTCTCCACTGAAATAAAGATCAATTTTTCTCATAAAATGTCTATTTGTTGAGAAAAAAGTAGAAGTATATATTTAATTATACACCTAGAGAAAACAGTGAATGATTGCTAATGGGATCTTATTCATATTCATAATATGGTCATAACTTTTTTAATGGTAGGTTTTTTTTTTAAGTTATATACTTTAATCTCAAGTTTTCTGATTTCTTGTAAATCACATGAATAGCATTAATGCTCTTGTAGTACCTTCACAGGCTATCCACTAAACTAGAGATTAGTTCTTTGGAAAATGGAAATTTAGCTGTGAATTTTTGATGCTCCAACAGAAGTATTTTAAATTAACAAAAGCTAAAAACAATGTAAAAATCAGGTGATGAAAGCCTAGTACATATACTTATGTTATTGAGAGTGGTGTTCATGACTACACATGCTATCTCTTTACTAGTATTCTCAGGAGAAATTCTAATCTAATCTTAGAATTAAGAACAACTGATTCACTTTTATTTTATGGATATTATTAACCATGTAACTGACATTTAAAAAATTATCTATAGATCATGTTTACTCATTATATTGATGTCATTCTATGCAGTTTAAAAATAATTTCATGTTATTCTTTTTCAACCTTGGTTTTTAACATTTTTATTCCCATCTTTATTTTATGACACACTGTCTATCATGTTTTACATATTCTAGTAAGTCTCTTGAATTTCTTGGGAAAGGCAGGGTAAAATTAACTAAAGAAATAACTCACTAGATTTTAGAGAGACAAATTTTTCCTTCCTTAAAGACTTCATTTGTATGAGGAAATATGTCAGAGGATTCTGAATATTGACATTCATGAATATTTTGAAAATTTTCTCAATAAAAATGTTTCATTTTTCCTCAGAGAAATATTTGGTTGTTTTTTTTTTTTTTCCTTTGGGAATGTTTATTACTAATTCACTGTAATTTAATGAAGCTTCCCAAAATAAAGCATAAAAAAGAAGACATTTTGTATACTAGCTAGTGACAACAAAACAAATATTAAATAGTGAAGAAGTAATAAGTGACATGGTAGCAACTCAGCATGTCCAGAATGAAAAATTAAGAGAAGTCCAAAATATACATACAATATCTGGTTACTAAAAAGCAGTCACATCTTGTTACTTGGAACAAGAAAAAAACAATTTTATAAAATTGGACAATTTTATTTACCTATCTCTCCATTAAATCCTTTTTTCTAATAGCACACTTTTAATGGAAATTAGCCTTTAGTTGTTATAGATGTTGTATTTGTGCATTGTAGAAAGTTGGAGAACTGGGGCATCTGAGTGGCTCAGTTGGTTAAGTGTCCACCTTCAGCTCAGGTCTTGATCTTAAGTTCATGGGTTTGAGCCTCACATTGGGTGCTGTGCTGACAGCTCAGAGCCTGGAGCCTGTTTCAGATTTTGTGTCTCCCTCTCTCTCTGCCCCTTCTCTGCTCATGCTCTGTCTCTGTCTCTTCTGAAAAATAAATAAACTTTAAATATTTTTAAATAAATACAATAAAGGGATAACTGAGAGTTAGGCAGTAAAAGAATCATTGGAGCAGACTCTACAGCTTTTGAGCTTAGAAATAATTGTTCGCAAGTAAATAATGTTGGCCCCTGATATGCAGTAATTAACTGAAAACAATATACTGGACAGCCCAATACTGGGTACTATATGTTTCCATTCAAAAAAAGTTGGTGATTTGTGACTTAAAATTATTGAGGTAATTTTATTTTCTCAATAAAGGATAAGGAAGAAAACAAACAAACAAAAAACACCAATTATTCCAGCACCTATACAATCTATTAAAATAGAGGGAGTTGTGTATGCACAAGATTTTTCAAAAATTAACCATACAGAAATGTAAATATTAACGTCCCTCTTACCAGACTCCGTGGAGTTCCCTTATAGTCTCTCTCCCAAGAGATGTACCTCTTACATATTTCTTATATCCTCTCAAACAAAAAACATAAAATTTATGGCATATATAGATCCTTTGAAAATGTATGCACCATACTGCTACTCGGTAGTTTCTCTTTAAAAATTAAATCAATAATTAAATATATTCATTGGCATTTTTCCACATCACCTCATTGTTTTTGATGGCTGCATAGTTAATTGTTTCGTTGTTTTTAGGAACTGTTATTTATCTAATATGTCCTTTTAAATATCTTCATTTTTGCAACTATAAACAATATTGCAATGGGTATTTTTTTCAAAAACACCTTTATCTTCATACAGGATTGTAACTGGAGCTTTACTCTCTAACTGTGTCTAAAAGTAGAAATGCTGAATCTATGTGAATATATTAACACTTTTGATATCTATAGTCAAATTGTCTCCCCGCCCCGCAGTGTACAGATTTACACTTTCTCCAGGAGCATATGAAAGTTTTTGTTTCCCAGACTGTTGTCAACACAAGTTGTTAACGATCTTTGATATTTGCTACCAATATCATGGGTAAATACAGGATATTATATTATTGCTTTGTTCTGCATTTATTTTAATAAATTGAGCACAATTGATCAATTTTTAAAATAATCACTAATTGTTTTAACATTTCTGTGGATAGAAATAGAAGGTTTTCATGTTTTTGGTCCCACATTATGGTATATCCCAAATTTCAATGCTTATATTGATGACCTTCTCAAAGTGTGTTAAACTAACAATGGTATTTGACATATTTTTAGGCGGTACATAAAATATTTTTGTTTTATAGCCATGTATTCAATTATTTATTTATTTTTTAAATTTATTTCTAGGAGAGAGAGAGACAGAGACAGCGTGAACAGGGGAGGATTAGAGAGAGAGAGGGAGACACAGACTCTGAAACAGGCTCCAGGCTCTGAGCTGGCAGTCAGCACAGAGCCCGACGCGGGGCTTGAACCCACGAACCGTGAGATCATGACCTAACCGAAAGTCGGACGCTTAATCGACTAAGCCACCCAGGCGCCCCATGCAGTTTTCTTTTTTTTTTTAACAGCTCAAATTCAATATATATGTTTCCAAAGCCAAAAAAAAAAAGATGATGTTTATTTATTTATATATTTGGTTACTTAAAACACATCCCAGAAATTATATTATTTCACTCATAAATACTGCATTATACAATAAAGACCTTTTTAATAATATAAGCATAGTACCATTAATGATCAGTCAACAACAAGTTAACAACTCCTTAATATCAATTTTTCCAATGTCTGATTTGTTGCAACAATCTGCAAAATATGTTTTCATTGGAGCCAAAATTCCAAATCCAAAATTGTCCACGCTATAGTCTATATTTGAATCAAGGTTTAGGAGACGTTTGCAAAATGCAAAGTACTATAATGTTTCCTTTGCAAAAACTTGACTCCTTCCACAACACTGACAGCTTACATGTTTCTTGATAGTACTTGGGAGAGAGGGAGGAAACCATAATTGAAAAGGAAATAGGAAGTTTGAAAGAAGGAAAGGCGATGATCTTGTGATGTAGCCTTCATACAGATAAGGGGACATGAAGCCAATAGTCTTAGGTCTTGAATTGTTTTCCTGAGTTTGCCGAAGGAGGGTCTGGATGTGGATGGAAAACTGCGGAGGGTTGTTGAAATCATTAAACTTCCCTGCTGTTGTTTAAATTATGTCATTGTACGCAAAGCTAAGCCCAGAGAACTTGGGAAGGACTTGAGATATACTCTAGTTGCAAACTGTAGTTTCTCCTTTACTAAATTAAAACAAACATTATACTGTGCCTTTCTTTTCTAAAGCTATTGAGTGGGAAGTATTGATTGGAAGAAGACATCAGGGGCTATCTACTTTATTATAGAAGGGAAAAGTTTTGAGGCGAGTGAATAAAAACAAGATAAGCTAATTTGGTGAATACAGCCAAAACTGAAGCACTCGGCAAACCTTGCCAAAACAAAGTTGAGAGAAACTAAGAAAAACATGCATTATTGGAGAATAAAAATCTGGAGCTAGAAACAGAATGGGGACTTAATCACGTGAAGTTCATGTTTCACTAATGACCATTCTGAGCGCACGTCAATTCTTGTTCTTTTTCAGTGGAATCCTTGACTTATGCAAATGAAACTATAGTTAAAGAAAATGTAATTTTAAACAAACCCTCTCTTCTAAAGCCTGACACAGTTTAGTTCTGTACAGAAAGAAACACGTATATCTCAAACGGCAAAGCAACAGCCCTGTGGTTCTTCACCCTTTTTAATGACCGTCTGTTATTACCTGAGTGTATTTCTTGGGTGGCTTTCTCTTATATTCACCAGCTTATGAGGACATTCCCTGGTAATGTTTTGGCATCTTTAAGACACTGGTATCCCGGGGTGCCTGGGTGGCTCAGTCAGTTAAGCGGCCGACTTCAGCTCCGGTCATGATCTCATGGTTTGTGGGTTTGAGGCCCGCGTTGGGCTCTGTACTGACCCCTAGCTCAGAACCTAGAGCCTGTCTTCAGATTCTGTCTTTCCCTCTCTCTCTGACCCTCCCCTGTTCACGCTGTCTCTTTCTCTCTCAGAAAAAAAAAAAAAAAAAAAAAAATGAAGTCCCATCCCTCATACCAACTCTCCTCATATAGGATTGATTATTTTTTTTTTTGCCATGTCTCAGGTTAAGTGTGCAATTGTTCACCGATTATATATAATATGTCCTTAGGCTTTCTGATTTTGTGTCTCTCAATATTCTTCAAGAAAAAAAATACTAGCTAAGTCTAGAAGGCAATTAGTTAGTGGTAACTAAGACTCTTTAAGTTTATAAATTTACCTGGATTTAGATACATAGAAGAGAGAATCATCTGAATTGATACTTCAGTTTTCATATGCAACAGAAAAAAGAAAAATTATTAAATATAAAGACAGACATAATTGTATTAATTGCTAGGGAAAGAAAGTTCTCTTAGTTTGGCTTGCTGGATCCCATAAACAGATTTTTCCAAAAAAGAAGACTTCTCCCAATAGCCATAATAATAAAAATAAGAAACCTGTATTTATTGGTAATTTTTACTGAACCTGTGTTCATTGATACTTATGGTGCTTCTGAGAAGTACCATTTTTCATCTTATTAAAATAAAAGTCTGCCATCTTGATTAGTATACATTATTTGCTACATGAGTTAGATAGGTATAGACTGACATAATTTTAGAAGGAAAGAATAACTATTTTCTAAATTCAAAAATGTATTTTTTTAAGTTTATTTGTTTTGAGAGAGAGAGAGCATGGGGAAAGGGCAGAAAGAGGATGGAGAGAATCCCAAGCAGGCCCCACTTTATCAGTGTGGAGCCCAACTTGGGGCTCAATCTCATGAGCCATGAGATCATGACCTGAACTGAAAAACCAAGAGTTGGACATCAACCAACTGAGCCACCCAGGCACCCCCACAAATTTAAACTGCATTTTGTTTATCACTAAATAATTCCATTTTGTAAAGGGATATCACTTTTATTTCATTTTTCTACAAATACATTTAGTAAAATAACAACACAAATTATACTCTTTTCCAGGATCCAGTATTAAATAGAAAAGAAAAAAAATAGCCTGTATAGAGTTAGTTTGCACAAAATCACAAAGCAAACAAAATGAACTTAAAAGCAAAGAAAAAGAAAAGATTCCTTTGGAATGTATATTATATTTTCTCTTGTTGTTGTTGGTTTGATTTAAAAAGAAATCATTCTCTATTGAAAGTGGGGTCTCATCACCAACACATTTTCATTGTCTCATTTTCTCTTATACCATCCTGAAGTATTTCACATTTTGCTTAGATATAATATTGTGCTAAAGTTTCATTTCATTGTCCACATGAATGCTATTCAGCTCTATCCCAACTCTATTTCATTTCCGTGAAAGATACTGAATTTTGAAGTTGTCTTTTATAAAAGTTGTGGTCCTCACACAAATGAAACAAATCTGGAACTACAAAACTGGAAATGAGGAGTGTCTGGGTGGCTCAGTCGGTTAGGCATCCAACTTCAGCTCAGGTCATGATCTCACAGTTCGTGAGTTCGAGACCCACATCGGGCTCTGGGGTGACAGCTCAGAGCCTGCAGCCTGCTTTGGATTCTGTGTCTCCCTCTCTCTCTGCCCCTCCTCCCACTAGCACTCTCTCTCTCTCTCTCAGAAATAAACATTAAATTTTTTTTAAAAAAAACCTGGAAATGAAAGGGGAACTTGTGGTCTGATAAAAAAAAAATAGGCTGGGTCTGTAGGGTCAGTGCTGTAGATGCTACATGTCACGTAAGCATCGTGTTCATAAGTTAGCCCACCTTTGTGGGCAACTCAAACTCACAGGTCTCATCCTCATAAGTAGGGGTACATAAGTAGGGGTACAGGTCAGATTTTCTAGACCTGATGGCAAGTGCTTTAGCTGTTGTTCCACTTCATTGTAAGCAGCATGAGCTGAGGTAATAGATCCCTCTTAGCAACTTTGAACATCATGATTCTTCCATTCTGCTTGGGTCTGTCAAAAATCTGATATCAATAGTAACCCAGCATCATGGTTTCATCTAACCATTAAATCAAATCTAGCACTGGGCTAGAATCATAGGTAGGCTTTCATGCCCTCTGCTGGATGTTCAAAGAAAAAGCTACACCCTTTACCAGTAAGAAAAGCCTCTTTAAAAAAAAAAAAAAAAAAATGAATGCTCTTTAACAGAAGACAG
Organism: Crocuta crocuta; assembly: GCF_008692635.1. NCBI lineage: Eukaryota > Metazoa > Chordata > Mammalia > Carnivora > Hyaenidae > Crocuta > Crocuta crocuta. Next base: position 11,988,149 of record NW_027528417.1, on the reverse strand, counting down.
AAACACTCTAGTCCTATTAGAATTAAAATCTGAGGCAGGCGCCTGGGTGGCTCAGTCAGTTGAGCATCCAACTTCAGCTCAGGTCACGATCTCACGGTTTGTGGGTTCGAGCCCCCCATCAGGCTCCGTGCTGACAGCTCAGAGCCTGGAGCCTGTTTCGGATTCTGTGTCTCCTTCTCTCTCTGCCCCTCTCCCACTCATGCTCTGTCTCTCAAAAATAAATAAATGTAAGAAAAAAATTTAAAAAAAAAGAATTAAAATCTGAGGGGAGCCTGAGTGGTTCAGTCGGTTAAGCGTCTACCTTCAGCCTCAGGTCAGTATCACCCAGTTTGTGAGTTTGAGCCCCACATCAAGCACTCCGCTGTCAGCACAGAGCCTGCTTCAGATCCTCTGTCTCCCTCACTCTCTGCCCCTGCTCCACTCACACTCTCTCTCTATTAAAAATAAATACATAAACTTAAAAAAGTTTTTAAAAAGAATTAAAATCTGAGACACCAGGTTAAATAGAATTTTTCAGTGGGCATTGAGGAGGGCACTTGTCAGGATGGGCACTGGGTGTTGTACGTAAGTGATGAATCACGGGAATCTACCCTCAAAACCAAGAGCACACTGTATACGCTGTGTTTGTTAGCCAACTTGACAAGAAATTATATTAAAAAAATAAGTAAATAAAATGAGTAGAATTTTAAAAATTTATTGGTGAACTAAGATGCAAGTAAAGATTTTCAGAAATGAGATGGCAGAAAAAAGCACAGGTTTATCATTTTAAATTTCTTTTTAAAATGTTATGAGAATCATGCAATCCAAATTAGTTTTATTATTCTCAGTAGTTTTCAGTGGACCATAAAGAGCATCTATCTGCTAGAAGTTCTAAGTCTCTGACTAGAGATCAGAGCAAAGACGTGGAAACTCTAATATCATTAAAATTCATACTAAGTTTGGTAAAAAAAAAAACACATCCAGAACTTTGTACAATAATTAACGTATAGTAGTCATTTAGTATGTGGTTTTAGAATTAAGTGAAAATGTAGTGTTTTCTGATAAGAGATCTTTGTCAAAAAAGTTTTTATGGAAACAAGCCCCTTTTCTACCAGCCTTAGTCACCTGGCCACACCCTATCCCCACATTTTCTTCCCTACCCTGCAAGAGATAACCAAACAACCACATGCTAAGCACGCACTTTGGTTGTGCTTGCCATGACACATAAATTCAAGTCACAAAAATAAATTCCGATCACATCAACTGTATTGTCATTTATGTCTTTGGCAAACTCCAAATGCTGAATCATTAGTCCTGTTTCTAGATGTGCTTCGACTTTTCTAGGTATCAGTGTAGCCACTGCCTGTTGTATACCTTGGATGTTTAACATATGAAGCTCATAGGATATTAACAAAAACTCCCTAGCATTAGTTACTTGAGATAAACTTAAATATAACCCACTTTCTCTGATGTTTATTTTTGTAGCCACTTTTGAAGTTAGAGGATCACTGTGGAAGAATACCTGGAATTGGAATTGAGAGATCAAAGCGCCTAGTCTCTAATATTGTCTCCCATGCTAATTAGCTATGCGTCTTGGGCAAGTCAATTACCCTTCCAGAACCCACATTTTCACTTAACATACGTTAAGTGAAGGCAGTGATATATATTTATATTTACATATATAGAGAGAATTAAAGTAACACACATACTTAGCTTTAAAAGTCAAATAGTACCATAGGCTCATGGTAAAAGCCAGCCCTTCTCCAATCCTATTTCTTAAGGCAGTAATTTTCAACTTGTTTAAGTGTTTGGCTTTAGGTACTTATGACCTAATTTCCAAATGATGTACCTTTACCATCATTGCTTTCTTTTACTTTTAGATATTATTCACTGACTTCCCACGATCTGACTACGATTTAGTTTTCTTACTAAATCCTACCACCTTTCCTCAATCACACTTCCCCCTCTGCCTAGCTTGTCGATATGACTAATGTCCAATATAAAGCTCAATATTAATTATTTACATTATTCATAGCTTAACCGTTTTGGGGGCTGAGGGGTTAATTCAACCTCTGTTTTTCATGGATTTATAATTGCCTTGTCTTTTCAGTTCCTTCATTTTCCATTTACCAATCATTAATTTACCACCACATTTTCATTACGTATTTTTTCCTTTATCATCCCTCTTATCATCCTACACTATTTGCTGTCATGTTCTGACGGGAACTGGCTCTTCTATGGGTTGCTTAATATCATCTTCCTGTAGATCATGTTCATGATAATTTCCAGAATTCTCTTCACCTCTCTTACCTCTTATTCTTGGGCACTTCTACATTGTTACAGAGTGAATTTGCTTCATTATTCTCAGTTTCTTCCACTAAGACACTTAGCAAAGTGGATAAACTTGAAACCTCAGTGAATTATGATGTCTTCATCTGTATCCATCTCAGACATCTTTCCTGGTACTAAAATCTTGTAGTTCATCTTCTTCGTCATCTTCTTGCCATTCTCTTTGTTCTTGTGAATTAAAAACATTTTTGCTCTTTTACTGTAATCTCAGTGGATTTCAGAAGGGAGTGGATGTATTCAGCCTACCATGTATACCTTGAAGTTAGGAATAGCTCAGTCACAAAATTATCATGAGAATAAAATCTGAAAGCAGTGTACAGCTTAAACCCTTAAACCCTGCATACCTACCTGGGTTTATTAGAGTACATTAACACAAGTTTCTCTGGGCTTCTTTCATCAGCAGATACTAATGAGATTATTTTAGCAGCACTAAGCCAGCCGTCTCTGGCTCTTACCCACATTCACAGTCATAAAGACTTGTTCCCATCAAATCTCATCCTGTTATTTTTGGGACTTTCCAGAACTAGGTAACATTGCTTACAAAATGTGTTTGAATACATGCTAAGTACCAGACTCCTTTAGACCCTTGGATAAAGATGACTGAATAATGCAAAAGTCCCTTCCATGTGGATTTACTTTCTATCAAGGGAAGATGAATACAGATTATAAATAGAATTCAAATCTGTAGTAGAGTAGATGAAAAATGCTTTGGGAAAAGTATATCTGAGACAAAGAGCCGGAAGTACCCGTTGGGAAAGGTTGCAATTTAGAGTAATCAGGGGCACCTGGGTGGTTCAGTCGCTTAATCACCTGACTCTTGACTTTGACTCAGGTCATGATCTTGCGGTTACTGGGTTCAGGCCCCACATCTGGCTCTGTGCTGACAGTGGGGATCCTATTTCTGATTCTCTCTACCTCCCTCTCTCTCTGCTCCTCCCTGCTCTCTGTCTCTGTCTCTCTTTCTCTCAAAATAAATAAACTTAAGAAAAACTTTTAAAAAAGTATGAAAAAAAGTAGAATAATCAGGGTGGGCTTCATAAAGAAGGTGACATTGGGACGAAGACATAGAGGAAGTAAAAGGATGAACCATCTCGGTATCTGGGGGAAGAGTATTGCAGGCAAAAGAAACAGCGAGTGTCAGGGTCCCTAACAGAAAGATGCAGGAAGGTTTGCACCTCATAGGTCTGATAACGGTGTCCCTGGGGCAAATGAGGAAGGGCGCAACTCATAGGAATGGAGCCCAAGCAGGGTATTGATCCTACAGGGCCATGGGACAAGGACTTTGGCATTCTCTCTGAGTGAGGTAGAGTGTCATTGGAGTTTATACATTTTTTTAATGTCTTCATTGATTTCTGAGAAAGAGAGACAGAGCATGAGCAGGGGAGGGTCAGAGAGAGAGGGAGACACAGAAGCTGAAACAGCCTCCAGGCTCTGAGCTGTCAGCACAGAGCCCAATGCAGGGCCCAAACCCAAGAACTGTGAGATCATGACCTGAGTCGAAGTCGGATGCCCAACTGACTGTGCCACCCAGGCCCCCCATCGTTGGAGTTTAGTTAAGGGGCATAATCCTCTTTATGTCCTGTAAAGATTACTCTAACTACCATGTTGGAAATAGAAGAAGAGTCTGGGAGCTAAAGGACCAATTGAGATGCTATTACAGTCATCCAGGCAAGAACTGGTAGGGACTGACTCTCAGAGAGAGGAGAGAGGATTCCAAGTAGGCTCTGATGCGGGGCTCAAACTCATGAATTGTGAGATCATGACCTAGGTCAATGTCAAGAGGCATTCCCTTAACTGACAGAGCCACCCAAGTGCCCCAAGAGTCAAGTCATTTCTCTCAACATGGATATAGGAAATGATACAAAGGGAAGACTCAAGAATGACTCCAAGTTCTTTGGTCTGAGCAACTGGGTATTTGCTGGTACCATTAGTTGAGAAGAAGGAAGTTTGGATAAACAAATTTGGGAAAAGATTAGGAAATAAATTTGGTCAAGTTAGATTTAAGGGGTATATTAGATGAATAAGTGGAGATATCGATTGTTTGTCTGACAAATATGTCAGCTGATGATGGTCAGGCACCTGCCACAGATTTTTTCTGCCCCCACCCCTGCCTTGCTCATGGCCACCCCAAAAATGCCAGTTGAAAATGTCCCATTGCTACTTCTGTAGTCAGGGTTCTCAATGAGAACATTGATATCTATGCCAAAGTTTCTTCACATAGTTCCGCAAGAAATGCCAAATGGTCTCCAGACACCAGAGAAAGACTGTAGGCTTTAGAGTCCATATCCACTCATACAAAATGGGAGCTTTCTCTTTCTCTACACTGTGCTATTACATCTGCCCCACAGCTTAGGTAGAGTCCTTCAGCTTCTATCTACACTCTCTCTTTTCTCAGGCTGAGACAGGCAAATCTTTGGACTGGACTTTTTATCTTCCTCTTCGTTCATCCTTCACCCTTCAACTCTGAGTGTCCCTTGTTCCCTAGTGTCGCCTTTTACCCTAATTCAAATATTCTCTTTCTGGTCTGGGTCTGGGATGTCTGAATATCTGCTTGGGTCATTGTGAAATTATGGTGTTTCTTACTAATTCCATACTAGGGGAGAGGTCAGATTAGGACAGAGATAATAAGGCTAGGAAATCTGTGATGTGTACTCAGTAAAATTCCAAACTTAATGAAGACCCACTCCATCTCTTAATCACTGGCTATTTGAGTCCTGATGGAGTACATTGACTTGATCAGGTAGCACAAAATATAACACAGCAATAAAACACTAAGAGTCCGCCAAGGTACTACTGAAATATCTTCCTGACCAAAATTGTTTCTCTACATTCATCCTTCTGCCTATTTGTCCCTTTTCAGGCTATATTAACTGATTTCTGGGAATTCCCACTAAATAAAAAAATTGTTCCTAAATTTGATGTTTTCGAATAAAAAATATTTCTGATGTTTCCAGTTGGTGATCCAGAGCTAAAATCGGCTTGATTTCAGAGTTTCTTCATATGGAGGTGGGGGCCCTAATGTTCCAAAACATGGAGGAGGGTACAATTCAGGGTTTTGAGTTTGAAGGTGAATTCCAACAGTTGGATTCACAGCCACTTCTGTCCCTGGAAAGAGAAAAACAGGGAACTGTAATCTTTCTAGTCAGCATAAAACAGAAGTACATGAACTGCCTAATAAAATCTGGCATTTCTTGGATCACTGGAGCAACAGAAAATTATTTGTACCCTCGAGAAAAAAAAATTACAACCATCTTGCTCTCTGCGGTGATAGTTTAGTCACTATCGCAAGAAAATTTGCTCTCATGAACAGATTATATCATCATCGACAAACCCATCAAGAAGCATTTACAGTTTAGCAGCCGAAGGTAGGAGGGATGCCCTTTTTGGTAGATTCGGATATAAGATTCCTGTAAATACTAATGGTATTTTAGCTAATGTTTCCTTCATGGTAAATGCAAATTTCAATAGAAATATTTAAATATATTGTCTGAACCTCATTATTTTATATGCATGCTCTGCAAACTATAACTAATGTAATTAAACATTTCTCTATGACAAATAGTAAAAATGTTAACTTGTGCAAAGTTTGCACTTAAAGTACATACACACAATAAAGAAAAAGCATTATGAAATTTTTAAAAAAGGCTTCAAAATCAGAATTTTGACTTTATTATTATTTATTTTAATTTTTTATGTTTATTTTATTTTAGAGAGAGAAGACAGGGCACGAGTAGGGAAGGGACAGAGAGGGAGAGGGTAGGAGGCACAGAATCTGAAGCAGGCTCCAGGCTCTGAGCTGTCGACACAGATCCTGATGGGGGATGGGGGTGAGGGATGGGGAGAAGGGGGACTCAAGCTCATGAACCCTGAGATCATAACCTGAGCCCAAGTTGGACATTTAACCGACTGAGCCACCCAGGCGTCCCAAAATTTCAACTTTTAAATGATGCACACTAGACGCCACAAAATAGCAAAAACAAGCATTTTCTTCCTCAAACAGATCACCTTGAGAGACGAACTTATTTCAGTACCTCTTCTGGAAATCTTCTATTAGTATTCCCTTGAAAGACTATTACAGTTTTTGCGTTACAACAGGAACCGACAGTAATATTTCATAACCACATATCTCTCTTTCCCTTTATATATTAACCAGGGTCTTTGGCTGTCTTGAAATGATTTGATTCCTTCTTTTCAAGACAATAACAACTATAAATTTCAGTAACAACTCTAAATTCACCATTAAAGAAAAAATAGGCCCTTGAAAAAAATCTAGCTCTTTGGCCATTTTTATATATTACGTTTAACTGGAACACAGCCATGTCATTCATTTACCTATTGTTCCTTTTTGCATCACAATGGCAGAGATGAATAGTGCCCACGGAGACCAGTGGCCTGCAAAACCAAATGTGTCTCCTATCTAGCCCTTACCAGGAAAAAGTTTGCTGACCTCTTCTCGAAGGATTAAAATGTGATACCACCAAGGGGATCCCAAAGAGAATGACCCAATTAGCAAAACAATTTAAGGAATAGTTACATGTTAGGCAATAGCTGTATCACTGGAATCCAAACTCAGGTTATTCAGAATCTTTACCTTGGAGTGCACAATGTTTATGGAACATTTTGGAACCATGAATGTTCATATATTTGTATTTGTATTCACTAGTTGGGAGAGCAGAATAGAATAATTCAGATATTAATAAAATCTATGAAGTGTAGAGAATTTTGAATAGAAGCCTGGTTCAGCACTTTCCTGAAGGAATTATTTATTGAATAATCTACTCTTAGGCTATTACATAACATTTCTGTATGTCAGTTTTCTCCTATGCAACAAAACGACCTTTGTCTGTAAAAGCAAGGCTTAACGAATTTAGAGGGCTTAAAACAAAACCTGATACACAGTAATTATCCATTAATAGCTAATTATCATTAGTAGTAATAGTATATTAAGAACTCTACCATATGCTAGGAATATGCATGCATTTTCTTTTATTTACAATATTATTTTCTAATTTATCTTATTTTAATGGTGAAATATTTAACCATTATCATTATCAACATTATAGCACAGGGATTATGAAACAGAATAATTTGTGGAGTTAGAGCCTTTTGCAGTTAGGAAACTTAGAATGATGTAAGGTAAGTCTGAGGCACCTGATGAAACAGTTAGCATTGGCAAAGTGTATTTGCCCCAGCACCTCCCTGCATTGTGGGTACTGGTGCTAAGCATTGTCCATTTCCTAGATGAACTGCCCCTGGTATATGCCCCTGGTACCGAGTCAGTGGTCATTTAGCTCTCATTCTGCCTGGAGCGGTTGATCAGATTGACTTGACACAATTACCAGATCAAATTTATCTCTACTGCTGCTATTATCAATATTGTGCTCCTGGCAAATGGATATTAACAATTACTCTCTGTGGTAGAAAGTTTTATGTTATCATCTTACTACAAATTTGGCCATTGTTCTTAAGCCCGTCATGAAAACCACAGGGCATTCATTTGATGAACATAACGCAGTCATTGTGTTCAGAAAGCTTTTGTTGAACCAAACATGTATCAGTTTTTAACTTTTTTCAAAGCAGGTTTACATGCAATAGAGGTATTGAATGTTTTCAATTCACTTTTTGAATGTTCCATTTACCCTACTTCTGTTTTACGAAAGACCTCCATTAGTACTTGCTTTTTGCTCTAAAAGAATTTCAGGGAGGATCTTTGCTTTTCCAAAAAGAGGGTGAAAAGTGAATGATATTCAGTATTTATTTTGCAGTGCACCACTGTATACGCAGTGTACACCTGAGCAGGAAAGTGGTCCCACACAGTTCATTCCCTGGGGCTACACTGACATCAAGCCACCATGGCTTTGAAGTGTGTCTCTGAGCATCTCTCTGTGCTTTATCCTGACTTTGTGCATCCGATAGCAAGATGCACTCTAACAACTCAGAAAAGCTAAAGAGATGTTATTTTTGGGGTCTGGAGACACTCACAAATTTTTCTGTATAAATTAATGGTAATCGCTTCTTTAAGTCTTTTTGGCTTATGCAAGGCTTGCTTTCAGATAGCAGGGAACACCTGTATCATAAGAAGGGGGCGGTGAACAGACGTAATTTTTATCTTTTGACAAATTAAGAACGGGGAAGAACTCAGTTAAAATGAAAAGCTCCTGTAGTTTTCTATGGATCCACCAGCGAAGGTATGAGTTTGTTGTTTAGTTTTGTAAAACCAGTATATTCACTGCTGAGTTTTTATAGCTAGAGTTCAGATTTCCCACATCATTAAGATCGGGCCCATTGGCTTGCCTTATTTGAACCTGCCCCTTCTACCTCTTTCTTCTCTTTTCATTTCTGTATCTCATTTCTTTCTCCTCTGTGAGAGTAACTGACAGTGCCTGAATTTCAGTCATTGTTCTACTATCAGCTAGCCGTGTGGCTTGGTTTCTAAGTGTCTTGCTTCCCTCATCTTTAGAGTGTTCGGAATGATAGTGGACCCTTCGTAAGGTTGTAAGGAAGAATAAACAAGACTAGAGATGTTAGCACAAGCATGGCTTATGGTAAATGCTCAATAAATGTAAGCTGTTACTGCTATCATGCCCTGGAAAGAAAACATGTGAATGAAATGCTCCTTCTTTCCTTGCCTAAAATGAGTCACAGAATATCTACATGGAGACCATAAAGTATACAGAGATAACACTTCAGAAACCATCCTAGGGGTACCTTCTTGGGTCAGTTAAGTGTCCAACTATGACTCAGATCATGGTCTTATGGTTCGTGAGTTTGAGCTGCAAATCTGTGCTGTCAGTGCAGAGCCTGCTTCAGATCCACTGTCTGCCTCTCTCTCTGCCCTTCCCCTGCTCTCTCCCTCTGTCTTTCAAAATAAATAAACATTAAGAAAAAAAAAGAAAAAAAAAGAAACCATCCTAAAATAAGTAAGGATCCGGGAGAATTGGGGGAGAAAAGAGCTGGCACGGAAGGGCGTACTTCTTCCCTCCCTGTCCAGGTCTCCTTCCCCTCCCCAATTCAGAACCCTCCCCTTTAATCACTGCTGAAAGACTAGTAATTCTATTTACCTTGAAGTAAGAAAAAGGGAAGATTATCTCTGAGCTGCAGAAGAAGTGGGGTCAGGAAGATTGGATCTCTGAAAGGCAGCATTATCGAGGAGATCAGCCCCCAAGAGGAGCTAAGCCAAGATGAGTGGCCTAAGGAAAGGTGTCACTTTAAGTGCTCACCTTGCTGGCATCTCAGGAATGGCATGGGGTCTGTTTGCTACCCTGTTAGGGCTAACAGGGCCCAGCTCTGAGTCACATAGGACGGAAGAGCAGTCAATATAGATTTTATAGTAATTTATTATTTCAGTTAAATAATGATGAGGATCTCTCCGCTATGCTGTTAATAACAGTGGGGATCTCTCTTCTATGCTCTCAAATTTTCTTTTCTAAAGAGCACTTGATTGCTTTTACTGTCTCAAGTCCTTAGTCCTCCCTCACCATCAGACCCCAAACATTTTTCTTTTAATTAACCTTAATGTCCTGCTCTCTCATAAATAAGAGTTTTATTCAGCTTCAAAATCTTATTTTCAGTGAAAACCTATTTTCATTATTTTCAGCAAATTAACAGAACACTTTCTGTTTACAATCGACTTTAAAATTTCTCCCATTTTTTTAAAAATACAGATTTAATAAGCAAAAGCATTAAATTAACAAACTCAAAATTTTTCTCTTAAGTCATTTGTATTTTCTGTCTATTCACCCTGTCTCACAGTCCTTGACCTTGGGGTACAGATGGTTATGGAGAATTTTAATGATTTTCTTTTCCCACCTTTACTAAAAATTTGTATACATTCTTTTAAAAAATCACTTTCTGTTGCCCAGTGTGCATTCTCTCCATTTATACATTGGGGGTGGGGAGGAAGAGAGCCTGTAAATCTCTTGTTTTCTGTGGGCTTCTCAGATAATAAGCCTAGAAGTATCATTAAAATAGGTAAGGTAAGGCAAGGCCGGAAGACAACAGTGAAACAAGAAATCATGTTTGCCTCTAACACAGGTGCTAAGTTAATTCTAGAATTGTTAGGGTCTCATGACTGAAAGAAGGGGCGAGAGGTCTCAGAGACCACTTTATGGACAACCCCATTCAGGAAGGCATAGGGCAGTGAACAGGTCCTCTCTAGGGTATCGCAGGGATGCTAAGGGAAAATTGGATCCAGGAGATGAGTCGGGGGTGGGGGGAGGTGATAATGGGGGAAGGGACTGTCTAGGAGACCCCAGAGGCTGAGTGCAGGAAGAGGAGGTAGGACTGAGGCAGGAAACAAAAACAAAAACAGAACCAAAACCATGACTTCAGGGCTTGTATAGAATAAGTAGGTGTTAATTTCAGTCCTCAAAATCTCTCCAACCTCAAACTATAGATTCCTTCCCCTCTTGCTCTTCATCTTTCCCTTTTCCCTTCATGCTCTTGATTTTCTTTTAGTCCCCCTCCTTCCTTCCTTATTTCTCTAGCTGTACCACCCTTTCCTCCTTATCCTCCAAGGGGTATCAGAGGGATTCTTTCTCCCCTTAAGGTGCCTAGAAAACTTCATTGTGACATGTTATGGACATGAAAACATAGAGCCCATGAGAGGGAAAGGAAGACAGGGACAATTGGGCAGCAGATCAGCAGAAGACTGTGAGGACATGACACACTGGGCCCAGGAGATGCAGCTGGGGCCTGGGGTTTGCGTGAGATCCCAAGGACCAGTCCCAGACAGAAATCTTATCACGCATTAGGATTGTCTGGGCTGGCAAGGCCTTCCGTACACACTGTTTCTGAGGATCCCAAGCCGTGTGTTTGCCTTTCTCTCTTGTATATTTCTAATTGAGATAATTGACAACTTGATGAGGCACTTGGGTGGCTCAGTTGATTAAGCGTCCAACTTCATTCAGCTCATGTCATGATCTTGTGGTTTGTGGGTTCGAGCACTGCATCGGGCTCTGTGCTGACAGCTGAGAGAATGGAGCCTGCTTCAGATTCTGGGTCTCCCTCTCTCTCTGCCCCTCCCCTGCTCATGCTCTCTCTCTCTCTCAAAAATAAAAAAAAGTAAACATTAAGAAAAGATAATTGACAACTTGAGCCATAATAATACTGTGTGGAATTGGTAGGGAGAGAAATTTCCCATTGTACATATTTTAACAGCACTCAGATTCGGTCTACTCTAGCTTTCCATATTCTGTCAAAATTCTCTTCTTGGTTCTTCGGTTGAGGGCAGCTTCCATGGGATCCTGAGAGTCAAACCTTGGACCCACAGGTCAGAAGAGCAGAGCTGTTTCAACTCATATATTCAACAAATAGTGGCAACAGCATGAGATAATTTTTGAAGAAATAAAATAAAGGTCTAGGAAGAAACCCAAGTTTAAAAGAGCAAATCTAGTTCTCTCCATTAAAGTGTTTTGAATGACCCATTTCCTACATTCTGTATTCAGGAGGGAATGTGCTATGTATCCCTTCGTGCTCAAAGTGAGGCACAGAATCCAGAAGCCTTATTTCATATTTCACATCACCGTTATCTTCCAACTGGGTTCTCATATTCCCCTGTCCTCTGACCTGGGACTGTGAGGAAGACTCAGGTGCAGCCCCATACCCAGCAGCATGGGTGTGTGAATCTGGCAGTGACTGGACCCTTCCCTCTCCTCCCGCCTTGAAGCTGTGAGCACAGACTCTGTGGGGTGCTGTGGAGACTTTGGCCCTGACCTCCCCTGTAGCCATAAAAAGATCCTGGAGTGGTTCTCTCATTTCCCTTTTGGAGAAAAGCTCCTTTTCTAGAAAGAGTGGATAGAAAGGATCATTTGTCAGAGGAAATGAAAGTGTAATGGGGATCCAGTGAGGAAAAGAAATCTAGTCTGGGTCTGGGTTTCAGAATGCTTTAAACTATTGACTTCCTGGGATTTGTAAAACAGAATTGCTAGTCAGGAAGATGTCACTAAAGATCACAGCGAACACCACCTCGTAAATTATTCTGTTGTGATGTTTTTTCTGAGAGAGAGAGAAAGAGGGAAAGAGAGAGCACAAGCGGAGGTGGGGCAGAGAGAGAGAGAGAGCACCGTGCGGCTCAGGGATCATGCATGACCTGAGCTGAAATCGAGAGTCAGATAAATATCTGATATCCCAGGTGCCCCAAACAACTGTTGTGTTTTGGTTTAGAGAGGAGATACAGGAATGTCTGGAAGCACAGCTCTGGGAACCACATCCACATCAAAGATGGTGTGAATAGCTGTTCACTGGCTGTACAACGTTTCTGAGCATCCCTGAGATAGGATGGAAGATGTGTGGTGGGTGGGACACCCTAACACCCAGCTAAGCAAGGGAAAATAAATAAATAAATAGAAATGGGCAACTGAGTCCCTGGTCCTAAGACGGTAAGCAACAAAAATGAGTTTCATAAAACAACTTAAGCTGAGGGGGAGTTTAACTGTTTCCTGAGCAAAATAAGATTCAGTGAGGTAGCGGTGGGATTAAGGAGGACCCAGGAGAATGAAAAAGAGAATGAGGATTCTAGAGAGTAAGAGTCACTCAGTGGAGACATCTGGAGGTTTGAGATACCCAGCTGTACTTAGCACAAGGGATGAGGTGACTGAGCCATGAATGCCCGGCCCAGATTTCTGCCGGCTCCCTTCCCTCAGTTATGGACAACCTGAAGTCTATTAGTTGATTTGCAGCAAAGGTCTATGTGGTATATTTATCCAGCACAGTGAGAAAAGTATATAATATCATTAGAGGAAAATTGTTGGTATTTAGCAGTTAGAAATATCTGAGAAGCCTCAATCTTGCGCCTAGCACTTGGTAGATGTGAAATAAACTGTGACTATATATTTAAAAAAAATTCTTCGCAAGCATATTCTTTTCCTATCCGTAATGACATCAGGGTAATATAGTAATATAGAGAATGTGATTCTAATGCCCTGTATTTGGTATGAAAACATACAGATTATTGAAGTAATCTATCTGGCTTAACACCTTCTCTCCCAGTCATACCTGTTAAGGCAAGTTCAGGCAAATTCAAAAGCATATGTGTAAACCACCACACAGGAGATATAACATGTTAGATAAATGGGGATATAACTGGCAAATAAATCGCCTTAAAAATGATAACAGTATAACTGGGTAGCTTACTTACAATTAAGACAAGACGTTTTTAAAGATTCAGGGCAGTCTAGAAAACAGTCCTCTTCCTAGTAAGTAAAGGCCTAAGAAGACCAGAGCGGATTCTCCTCTTTAGAAACTGAAGTCAGGTTAGAAGAATCATAATTGCATTTATTTGTTAAATACCTCAAATTAAATAAAGAAAAATAGGCCAATGTGGCCATGTTGACCACTTTGACTAATACAATTTATTAGAATGTCAGTGACCCTATTTCCTCTTATGCTTAATAGAATGTGTTCGATTTTAAGAGAAAGATTATTTTTTTTTCCATCGGAGACTTTAATTATTCTTCCCCAAATAACCATTTCTCAAATTGACATGTGTTTCTCCCGTTAAATAATGACTTTTTAAAAAGCCAATAGTACATATAATCACTAAATCTTAGAGTACCACGTTTTGATATTAAAACATGTAAGCTCATTTTTACCCCACTTTTTATTTAGCTGTTGATTTTACTAGAGCGTGCCCTGCTCCATTTATTGAAAATCTTATGCGGGCCCACGTTCCCGAAGGGCAGCTGTTAATCTCTACCATGCCCTCTCGAGGCAACCATATTGGATGGTGTACAATATGGCACCTTATAGGGAAAGTTTCACAACAGATGATCTGGTTGAGAACAATGCTTAACGTAAATAAATAAACTATGATCTGCGACCTCCCAGAAATCAGTTAAGTGGTAGTTCTGTTACTTATAGGTAAGTCTAGCAGTTGCAAATAACTCTAAAAACTTGAATTTCCTCCATTCCTTACTCTTATGTATACTAGAAAATAGCAGAAAGGGCATGGTTTTGGGGGTGGGGGTTAGAAGCAGGCAGGATCAGGGTGCTGCCTGTGTGTCTGGGGACAAAAAACATGGATACTGACATCCACCTGCCCAATTCCAAGTATTTCAGGCTGTGCACTGGTAGCAGATAATCTGGAAAACGTGGTCAATGTCATTGCACATAACTGAGGCATAGATAACTTAGTAATGAGACTATGAACACAGCAGTCTAGACTCATATCGGACTCAGAGAAGCAGTTCTGTACCTTAAGCCCTCCCACTCACTTGGAGTGACAAGCCCTGTATCTCTCTTCACTTTTGTGTGTTGACTGAGCAAAATGTTTAGGTTCAACTATGAGTCATTACCCCAAGACACATTTTGGGTAGGGATCTCCCGTCTTCTGAAGTTACCTTATGTAGACTCTCTCGCCATTGAATTCCTTCGAGTCTTCAAAGGAGACGTGTTCACAGTTCACAAATCTGCTTTCCAGAGGTTAGTTTTTCAATTTACCACAAGCCATTGGGTTTCAAACAGGAAGTCTAGAAGTGTGCAGACAGCTCACCATAAACGGGGTCCAAGTCTCCAACAGCAAAAACAGCCATAGTGCGTCTTGGAGAATCAATTCGGGATCTCCTCAGCCAGCACTGGAGGCAGAAGAACACTACTCCACAGAGAAGAGCCACAAGGAAAATCAGCAACAAGAACCTGATGCCAGAAGAAGAAGAAGTAGCGGAGGAGTGAGTAGGAGCTCCTGCTACCTCCTGGATAGGGGGCAAGAGCTTTAGGAGACAGGATGCAAGAAACCTGTGAGGCCAAANCCATAGAAATTGGAGGGGTGCTCTAAGGGGCAGTGTCTTGGTTCCTTAATTAATTCATTCATTATTCCTTTCTTTCAGCCAGCCAGCCATGCATTCAACTAGTATTTAAGCAACTGAACGGATTCTAGAGGTTGGGGTTGGGGATTTAAAGGTGGACAAGACAGGAACTAACCATCTAATTGAGAGAACTGATCAACTTTAGTTTAGAAAATATAGAAGTCATGAGTTAAGAGAATTGTAACAACTGTCTTAAGATTTCTGAAGGACTAGCTTGCAAAAGGTAGCAGTCTTATTTTGAGGATTTTCAAGATTTTTGAAATTGGTAGAGGAGTCGTTTCAGGGAGATTTCAAGAGAAAGAAAAAAATTATTTTATTGTTAATGTCTCTAAATTGGGAACAAGCTATTATGCCTAAAAATTGTTAGGTTCCCTGTCACAGGAAGTTCATAAGTAAACAGTAGACGCTAACCTGAAAGTGATGTTTCCATGTGTATTACATGACCCCTAAAATTTCCTTAACTGTATGACTTCATGTGCCCTGTCAATTATTTAGGAAACAGAGTGTATATACAACACCAAGAATTTATAACAAATTGAGGATGTCCTTACCAGATATACCAGCCATTTGTGTATTGATCTTTATAGTTTATGCACCTGGTGGTAGAAGAAAAATAGTTAGTGCTGGACCTCTGGATGGCCAAAGCATATTCTTTTGGACCATGTTATTTGTTCTGGCCATACCAGTTTCCCTGGAACAATCATGTATTCACTGTGTACCACTCCCTACCCCCAGCACAATTAAGCAAATGTCTAAGAATACATTTATCTAGGGGCGCCTGGGTGGCTTAGTCGGTTAAGCGTCCGACTTTCGCTTAGGTCATGATCTCGCGGTTCGTGGGTTCGAGCCCCGCGTCGGGCTCTGTGCTGACTGCCAGCTCAGAGCCTGGAGCCTATTTCAGAGTCTGTGTCTCCCTCTCTCTCTGACCCTCCCCTGCTCATGCTGTCTCTCTCTCTCTCTCTCCTAGAAATAAATTAAAAAAAAAAAAAGAATACATTTATCTGAAGTAAATATGAAGCTGAAGGTGTCAGATACATTCATAAGTAATTGCACTGTAATAGGATTGATACTCAAGTTACACACAGAGTTGGGTATTGAGAAAGTCAGGCCTACCATGTCAGAGGTATTAGATATTAGGTGGATAATCATCCCACCATTCTGTTTATCCAGAGACCTAGAGTTTTTTTTTAAAATACGATTCACAGGGAAGGTTTAAAATTTCTGTTCACCTTTAATATCTTGGTAAAAAGTAGCAGGCTGAGAACCTGCTTGGAGGAAGAAGTTGGGAAAAGGAGAAAATGGATGAATGTGGTACATGTGCTGTTTACCAAGGAGTGAGAAGTTGATTTCTTCCATCAGGATGGACAAATCATTTGTGTGTCTAGGCACAATTCAATCATTCCAAAACAGGTTTATTTATTTTTATTTTTTAAAGAGGGAGAGAGAACATGCAAGAGAGGGAAAGATGGAGGGAGAGAGAGACTGAGAGACAGAGAGAGAGTCTTAAGTGGGCTCCACTCTCAGCACAAAACCTTATGTGGGGCTCATCATGGAGTATGGTCCCACCACCCTGGGATCATGACCTGAAATGAAATCAAGAGTCAGATGCTCAACCAACCCATTGAGCCACTCAGGCACCCTTCTTAGCTAAGTTTAAAAAGATCACATGAGGGGCGCCTGGATGGCTTAGTCGGTTAAGCATCCGACTTTCGCTTAGGTCATGATCTCGCGGCTCATGGGTTCGAGCCCCGCGTCGGGCTCTGTGCTGACTGCCAGCTCAGAGCCTGGAGCCTGTTTCAGTCTGTCACTCCCTCTCTCTCTGACCCTCCCCTGCTCATGCTGTCTCTCTCTCTCTCTCTCCTAGAAATAAATAAAACATTAAAAAAAAAATTTAAAAAAAAGATCACATGAAAATGAAATTCACGGTGTGATTTACAGGGGATTTCACTCCCCAGGTGTAGATGCCTCTGTGCTATCCCACTATGGTAGGCATGGTGGGCTGAATGTAGATTTGGTGATGGAAATTTTTCATACTTTGATACACAGGCCATCGTCAAAGTATTCTGAGATTAAACAGTGGAAACCTGTCCATCACAGCTCGATAAGCTTGAGTCGGAACTGTACTTAATCATGGCTACTTCAGCCTTTGTTAAAATAACACTCAGTACTTTTCAGCTTGAAAGCACTCATAACCGTCAGCTAATTTATTGCTCCCAGAATCTCCAAGGAGGCCGTGTGTCATGATTATCATCACACTAGTCAGAAGTGACTTTTTAACAGTTGTGAAGTCTCAACATCAAAATTTTCCCCCAAACATCTAATAGGAAAGTTAATCACCCTGAGAGCAAGTTTTTTCATTTTTCGTGTTTTGGATTGTGTGAGTGTGTGTGCGTGTTCACCTTAGGGCACAGGTACAAATGGTTGGAAAAAAATGGCAGCTGAGGTATAACTGTAAAAACCATCTTAAGACAAGCAATCATCAGTAAAAGATTTTAAAAATATTAATGCCATATCCTTATAAAAGAATGTTATCCAGTCATCAAAAAGGATGTAGATTCATATTTATAATTAAAAGCCATAGGGCACCTGGGTGGCTCAGTCGGTTAAGCGTCCGACTTCAGCTCAGGTCATGATCTCACAGTTCGTGGGTTCAAGCCCCATGTCAGGTCTGTGCTGACAGCTAGCTCAGAGCCTGGAGCCTGCTTCAGATTCTGTATCTCCCTCTCTCTCTGACCCTCCTCTGCTCTCTCTCTCTCTCTCTCTCAGAAATAAATAAAATATTAAAAAAAATAAAAGCCTTGTGAAGTAAAATGATATAGGGGGCTCAATTCTCTTTGTATATTTTCTTTTACACAAATACAATATTTCGCTAAATAGGTATTATATAATTGTATACTCATATACACCAAATTACTAACAATGCTTCCTTCTCTTGCAGATGGTATCATGAGGCACTTTATCTTTTCCATATTTCCATACTGTTTGCATGTACAATGTATTACTTTTATAGCCATACAATTTTAAATATTATCTTAAAAATATATAAATCTTTAACATGTAGTATCCCATTTTAGATGGATGTGGGGGAATTCTCTTGTGTCCCAGCCCAATAAAAGAGAAGAGGTTCCTGGTTTGGAATCTTGAAATCTAAGTGTACGATCAGAAGTATAGATTGCTTCATCTTTCTCCATTATATCTCTGCTCACCCTCTGTATATGTAAAAAAAGACCATATCCTCATCACAATGTCAATCCTAAAGATAAACTCCCTCAATTTGTTTCTCAGATCTAATTTTTGAGCCACTCAATATTTGTTTCCAGTGATAGCTATTATCCAAATTGACCTATTTCACTTTCTCTTTCTGATCCTGTGCACCCACTGGTGGAGTTTCTGATATGCACTAAATACAATGTCCAAAAACCAGTTAGCTGGACAAATGCAAGGTGATCATATAATTTCAGAAGTGCAGGCATCTTTGGGATCATCTCTTTCACTCTTAGGATTTTACACACTCTACAACAAAAACCCAGAGTAGGAAAGTCAGTGGGGAGGTCACTAGCTGGCCCAAGAATGAATTCATTTATTTGTTTATAATTTTTTGGATGTTTACTTATTTTTGAGGGAAAGAGAGAGATAGAGCATGAGCAGGGGAAGGGCAGAGAGAGGGGCTGGGGGCGGGGGGGGGGGGAGACATAGAATCTGAAGGAGGCTCCAAGGTCTGGGCGGTCAGCATAGAGCCTGATGAGCCTGATACGGGGCTTAAACCCATGAACTGTGACTTCTGAACCAAAGTCCGACACTCAACTGACTGAGCCACTCAGGTGCCCCAAAGCTGAAGAATTCAAACCAGATTACAGCTCTCCTGACTCTGTGTGCTTTCCTCCTACCTCACCAGTCTTTCCATGTTTTTCTCAAGGTCAATTTCTAAACAGATTTTTTAAATTCTTTTTTTCTTTCTAAAATCTTTTTCATTTTAAGTAGGCTCCAGCTCAACATGGGGCTTTAACTCATGACCCTGGGATAGCCAGCAGGATGCCTTTTAAACAGATTCTTCTTAATTCTTAAGAAAAAAATCCAATAAAGTGTAACAGTGTTCTAATTACTCAAATTTTAGATGCAAGATATTCAGTGAAGGAATAGTTACATTTTTAAAAAGCGAAGTTACTCTTCGGAGATTTATATATGATTGGTCAAACTGGGATGATGCCAAAAATGAAAAACCATCAGGAGAAATCAGAACCGACTATGATACTTAAGGACGACGTTCCCGATAATCAGAATTCTCTGGAAGCAGTTGCTGAAGGAGATCATTTCTGACACTACTTGAAGGCTATTGCTCTACTTTCCTTGGGCATTGTGGAGACGATTCTTCCACTACAGGGATGATTAGACTTATGAAGCTTTATTATCCTTCTCAGTGCTGAGATTCTGTGGACCAAAGAGTAACTACCATTTCATTAATTTGATAAATTCAGGAAGAAAACTGCAGAGTCACTCTGTTGGCTCCTTTGCTAGAATTGCCCAGAAATTCCCGTGCCAGGCGTTCTTCTAAACCAGTTACATAACTTGAGGGGAATTAACTCGCTTTCAAATTTACAGTGTTATTGGGTAAGGTCACAAGATTACAATCCTCATTTTACAATTGAGAAAATTCAGTCATGGAGACATTAAGTAGCTTGCCCAAGATAACAGAGCTGCAAGTGCACCCTCAGGGTCTAACAGTGGAGTTGGTGTCTCTTACCACCATGCAGCTCCCCCACTGGGACCAGTAAAAGCCAGTTCTGGCCTCACATTACTATGTGGAGTACTGCCTGAATGCATTCAATATCCTGTGCTCCAGCATGTTTTAAAAATATTAAAAATACAAGAAAAAAGTAATAGAAATGACAGCATGGAAGTTATCACACAAAGAGAATAAGCCAAGAGTGAGATCATTTTTAAAACTGAATGTAGTTTGTAAAATTAGAACCCAACTCGAGATCTGGCTTAACCTTTCTAGCCGTGAATAGGATGAGAGGGAGAACTGGTTATATGGCATCCTCTAAAATTAACAAAATCATGCAGCATTACTCACCAGATGTACAACTATTCCTGGAGTAGACACCAGAGGAGAATTCAAACTAGGGGGCTTTATGAAGAGGATACTGTTGGCAATAGGAGCAATGTTTTTCATATGCTCTTAGAATAAATGCAGTAACAAATTCCATGGATCCTTTTCTTTTTTAAATCATTCCTTAACATAGGCAAAAGTGCAATTTAGCTACAATAATCTGGGAGAGAGATGGGTGCCCTATCATATCACCCAGGGACTGGTGGCTTGACCCAATTAATCGGAGGTACGTGTATAGTATCTCGAAGAATAGGTGAACCATATATCCCTCAGGTATTTCACCCAGTGTACTATTTCATTTAATATTAGACATACAATATGGCTTGGTAGTGCAAAATTATAACACATATATANATAAAATTCTGGACCCAGGAGCCAGATGTGGGTCCAAATCCAAGCTCTGCATTTTACCTGCTTACTCTTGAGCAAAACACTCAACTTCCTCAAGCCAGGTAAGATAGTGACATATTAATCTATTAATGCAATTAATGCAATCTACTAATGCAATTGCTTGACAGAATCCTATATATGTAAGATGATATTTAGGTTTTGTAAGTTACCCTATTTATAAACTTATATGCACGTCACTGTACTTGCTTATTTCTGGGAAGAGAAAGGATTAGTTATGTAATGGGAGGCTCTATCATGTTTATTTTATATACTAAATAGTTACAGTATTTAAATTTTATACAAAGACAGCCTAGCAATGTA
>NW_027528417.1:11901498-11967184 GCF_008692635.1 Crocuta crocuta | reverse complement strand
CCTAGGAATGTATTTTTCATACTAAAAAATTTCTATTATAATAATAAATAGAGTAGGTTAGATCAGACAGAATAGTTTGGGTTTGAAAACAGATTTAAATAGAACTAATCATCTCTCAAACACTTCCCTGTAGCGGTGAAAGATTTGGGAGAGCATCTTCAATACATATAGTTACTTAATCCCACCTACAGTACCAGGTACTTTCTTGCCTTCTCTTTTTATTTTCTGCTAACTTGCATTTTACTTGAAGTAGGAAATTTATTTCCATTCAAAAGCATTGGTGTTATAACGACAAATACAACAGACATTTACATGCAAAGTGAGATAGCCAAAAAAAGAATTGTACTTAAGTACTAATTGAAACCCTGCATTCATTTGCTGCATCTCTCTTTGAGTCTCAATTTCTTTATTTGAAAAGGAGACCAACAGCCTCAGTGACTCTGAAGGCAGCCTATCAAGTTCCTCAACAGTGTACTTTTCTATCATATTGATTGGAGAATTAGGTTCAACATTTATGAATCTTTCCAATTATGAATTTCTTTATTCTCTTATTCTGGGTCAATGGCAGAAGATGATTGGGCAAGTTAAGGCAGCCAGGAGGTCCAGAGTTTGGTAAGTCATCAGAAACTCCATTATGTCACAAACACCAGAAGACAGAAAAAAAGTCTAAAATCAGCAAGGAACGAGCAAAGGAGAGCCATGCAAAAGCTGGAAGAATAGCACAGACTTAACATGCAGATTATCAATGATGAGAAGATCCACCAAAACCAAGTGAATCATTCCACAGCCAAGGAAGGCATTCACGTAACATGGCCTCTTAATTTGGAGGCAGTGCCCAGGCCTTGAGACCATGGCCTTGAGGCTAACAGGCAACGATAATTGAAAACAGTTAGTTGGCAGTGAGGGCTACACCCAGGAGAAGACAGTGCTTGGCAGACATGCTTTCCTGACATTTTCACGAAGTCACAGTGCGTTGCAATTATCATTAATCAGCAGCGGTATTATTAATGGCACCTTCTCCTCATTTCCCGAATAGAACTCTGGGAATCATTAAGCCTATAGCACAAAGAGGGAGGAAATGGAGTCAATTATTCATGTAGTTTATATCAAAAGCACTTTGAAATATACACATAATACAGGTTAGAATTTTTGTGAGTTTGCTTATTTTTGAAAATGAATATCCAGAAAACTGCAGACCACTATCAATGTGACTTACGAGTGTGGACACAGCCTTAGACGATGCTGTGCTTCTTCTATGAACCTAAAGAACCCTGGATACCTCAATGGTGGAGACCACAGGAAGCAAAATTGCCTAGAAATCAATGAGGCCCCACATATTTAACAAAGCCAATCATAATGAAAGTGCATCTTTTTTTCTGCTCTTAGAAAAATTGAGCCATTTGCATTTAAAAACAACTTACCCTTATTTTCTCGCATGATTATAATCATCATTTGAAACTCATTTGGGGCTTCTCAAATGACTTGAGCCTTATTTATTCTTTGAATTTTGAAAATGCTAAATAAAAACATGGAGCCTCTTGCTATTTACTTACATTTCCTTTTCTTCACATGGTGGGTCCGAGAGCACCAACTGAAACACATGTGTAGAACAATAAAATCCGAACTTCTCATTAGTCTAATCCTTTAATACAAACAGCGCTTAGAGACAATGTGGGTTTATATCATTTCGTTTGTTTTTTTGATTAAAAGCTCTGTTGCAGAGTCTATTCTTGGTGCACAGAATTTTAATTGAAAAAAAGAAAATCTCTGGGTAGGTTCTCTAGCTCCGCAGTGACAGAAGATATATATTGTGAGCCAGCTTCCTATCCTACGCAGCCGCACCCATATAGATGGATGTGAAAAGGTCTTTTGTTTGTTCCCTAGGCAGATTTGGCCTGCTCTAAAGACCTTTTTTGCACCTTGCATTTTTTTCCTTGCTTTCACATTTTAGCCAGAGGAAGGAAGTTCATTATTTGTAAGTATTATTTTCACACAAAAAATCTAGTTCCCTACATGAAAACAGAAGTCCATTGCATTAGCATTAATGGGTGTTAAATATATGCATGAAGGAGTGACTTTAACTAGCTCTAAGGGGAAGGTCGATTTAAAATTACATGACATTCAGGCTGAGATTTACTTTTCTCTCTTTATCAAAGAAGAGAGAAAAAGTAATAACCTTGATTGCTTTGTTTTAAAGGATCCAAACCATAGGCTTTTCCATCTTAGTTCTCTGTGTTGAGCCTTGCAGGTTACAATAACTCACATCACAGAGGAAAGAAAGTACTCCTTCCTGGAGGTTTTGCTTGTAGATTTGTTTTTTCCCTTGAACTGAGACTCTTCCCAGAAAATCTTTACATGTCATTTATATGTAGTCCTAAAACTCGGGTTAATGAGATCAGTGAAGTATTTATTCTCCTGGACTATCCCATACAAACAAAAAGTGCAGGTATGAAGTTACAAAATTTAAAATGATAGCCTTGGGAATTTTTGCGAGATATGTCTTTTTTCCCTTTAATCCCGAATGCATCCTCTTTAGCACCTTATATTTACTCCACCAAGTTTATCTGGGCAAAGAGATTTGCGGAGTTGCAGATGAATTGGCCATCAGAGAGCATGGTAATGAACAATTTATAAGCACAGAAAATGAGTTGCACTCTCTTTTGCTAGAAATGCTGCAAATAGATTTGCATACTAACTGAGAGGAAAATGAACATTCAAATTTTGTTCATAAGGAAAGTTTATTTATGAGCCCATAAAATCATTTGGGATCCAGCTTAACAGATAAACAAATAAAGCCTGCATTTCAATTTCAAGTCACTTCCTAGACTTCTGGGGTGCTGTAGCCTACCTAGCAAGGAGTCCACAGTCTTATATTACTAGCACCTCGCTGCCAGTGCATTAGCTATCAGGCTTTGGGGTCGTCATGAAATGGCGAGCAAAGTCCTCATGTATTTCAGACCTAAATCTTTCAGATACCTTGCGTTCAAGTAACACAGATACAGAGATGCAGGTATTAGTCTGAATGAGATGCTAGAGCAGAGGCACCAAAATAAACTCTGAGATGGTTCGGTCTACATTGTTCAGCACTGACAAATGGTCAAGCCTTAAGTACAGGTTGCAGGCAGCAGTAAGCATGTCTTAAAATGAATCCTGCCACAGCATTTTGAGAAATCGGTAACGTTTTTTATTTAAAAGAGTTCACAGCCTAGCCAAGTTAAGCAAAGATTCAATTGCATCACATTACTTCAATAGCAACAGAACAGATACAGAAGAAAGACTAATGTCACGGACCATTCGGTTTTCTGTATCTCTGACCAGTAAATACAATAAGTCATAAGATGCTGGAAACACTTTCTTAAAGGGAATCTTTTAAATGTAAGAGTAGTTAAGGTACCCGAAGAACAAATCTATAATAATCAGATTCTTATAGTACCTCTGAAAATCTTTTCCCGGAAAGAGAGATGGTTACCTGGAATAGCGGCAAACATGAGGTTCCCGTTTTTGAGATGACTGATGTAAAACTAAAAGGTCTGGATCTCACCATACTTAAAGAACAAGCTGCTCCGCTCGAGTCTGGTGGCTGTCTGTGTCGATCTCCCTCTTTCCCTAGAACTTGTTAGTCTCTAAGTTACGCTTCCCACCGGAGCACTCATTAATGATGCTCCTTGTGACTGGTAACATGCACGCAGGGGCAGGCTTGTTGGGTGCATGCGCACAGGTACAGAGTTCAAGGAATTTCAGTGTAAGGTCAGAACCCTGCTAGTGTTTGTCAAGCCCTCAGAAGCCAGGGTTATACACGCTGACCTGCAAAACCAGCTGGCTGCTTAACTAGCTCGGGACATTCAAGAGCATGTTTTATTCCAGGGCATTTCTGGGTTGTATACCTGGTACCTGGAATGTTTATTTAGTTTTCTTCCTTTTGTTGATCTTTTTGCGCCTCTTTTTCTGCATATCATTGTCAGTCCCAGGTCTAACCGAACCTTGGGCATAAGATTTCCTTGTCTCATAATGATCCTACTCTACTTTTAAGCAGTGTATCTTTCAATGTTTATTTTAATAAAACAACTCAATACAAGCACAAAAAAATTAAAACTTTGTAAAAATATCTAGGAAAGTTCTGAAAAAGAATAAGGAGGCATAAAGTTACTTTATATTAAGACTTATTAGAAAAATATAGAAATTTACAAAAATTGGTACTGATGCATGGAAACAATAAGATGTATTTCACAGGGGTACATGGGTGCCTCAGTCCGTTAAACGTCTGACTCTTGGTTTTGGATGAGGAGATGATCTCAGGGTTCTAGAGATTAAGCCCCGCATCTGGCTCTGTGCTGACATCATGGAGCTTGCTTAAGATTCTCTCCCTTTCTCTGCTCCTTCCCTGCTCTCTCTCTCCCTCTCTCTCTAAATAGATAAATAAACATTAAACAGTAGAATAGATTTCAGAAACTATTAAAATAAACAACGATGCCATTTCAAATAAACAGCTGCCATTTCAAACCAGTGAGTAACAGCCATTATTCAGGAAATGATGAAGAACTGAGTGGTTAGTGGAAAGAATGTAGCAAATTATTTTTAAGATGCTTAACCACATTCATAGTTAGATAAATATTGCTTACAATAATAATCAGAATGGCAAGTTGCAAAAGTCCATAATAGAATAAAGAGAGGTAGCTGTGGGGAGACAATTCCTCTCTTACACGACTGGGAAAACTGTACAGCCTCTTTGGAAGAGGCAATACCTGTTTACCTAAAAACTGAATATATCTGCTGGCCAAGAATTCTGCCAAGAATAAATCGTAAAGATTCTACTACACGTGACACAAATAATTACACACAATAGTGTTCACCAAAGCATTGTTGGTCATAAAATATTAGAAATAGCAAATACCCATCAAAATGTGGCTGTTTAAATACAAAAGGATTGTATCCACTCAACAAAATACTAAGCAGTTGTTTAAAAATGTATGAGAGGGGCATCAGGAGAGCATGCGACTCTTGGTCTCACAGTTGTGAGTTGACAACCCACGTAGGGTGTCGATCTTACTTTACATAAATAAATAAATAATAAAAGGTAGGGGAGATTGCAGATGCTGACATGCAAAAGGTCTCTAAGAGTTATCATTAAGTAAAAGGAACAAATTGTGAAACATTGTGTACATCCTGCTAGTTTCTAATGCAGTAATTAAGGAAACATAGCTATATGAAACCCACACACGTAGGCTCGTATATGCGTTGAATGAATATGTCTGCTTAAAACTTAATAGTGAGTTTCTCTGTATAAGGGAAACGAGAGTGAGGAAACAAGAGTCAGAGGGAAATTTACTTTTCACATTTAAAGCTTCTGGTACATTTGATTTTATTTTTCACTCTGTCATCTAATCATTTTATACACACATAGATTTCTAAAGATCAGTTTTGAGGCCAATCACAGAATTCACAACAAGCACGTTGTAGTTCAACAGGATAGTTCACGACATCCGAGTCAAATGATAATACATGAATTCATTTATGATCGCGTACCTAGATTGCACTAGAAACAAACCAGCAGTGGTCGTTATCTAAACTACTGGTATGAGCTGGCCATTAAGGTACCTAGATTAGTTGAACTGCATCTGGACAGGCTAAGCAGGCTGTGTGGTGGCCTCAGTCTGTTTAGTATGCAGCCACAGACACGACCATGAATTTCAAAGCAGAGGAAGGGCTTGGTGCCAATGCCAACAGGAGATAAGTAAACCAAGCCTACAGTATTATTTGTCCCTAGGACACCCTCCATTTTGAGTGTCTCTGAAGCCTGTAATTAAACAGAAGGAAAAGTAGGCTCTTCACTGGTGAACTTATTTAGTAGGCGATCAGAAGCCTGACTTCCGTCAGTGGAGTCAATGATCTTATAAAATCCTGGGAAAGGAAAGGAAAGCCAGAAGACTAGAAAAGAGATGGAGTGAAAACAAGGACAACATGTTTGATTTAGCTCTGGAAACCGGAACTATCACCAGCCAGGTACATAGATTTAAATAATTCTTGTGGGAAACAAAAAGCAAAAAACGAAAACACCCCACCAGATTTTGCTATCTGGTGGCTATCTGGGATGATGGCAGCAGACAGAAGGTGGAATCTATACTAACAATAATCCTGCAAACACCATGACTATATTTGGTGCTAAAATAAAAATTCATATTCTCAACCCCCTCTCTATTTCCAGATTGCTATTTATCTGTTGGCTTCTGTGACATTTTTATACCACTTCCAAAGGCCAGCACGGTAGATTCTGCATAAGACAGCAGTTTTCCCTTGGGCATCCCCTTCCCAGCGTTATGACAGTTTGAAGGTCTTGGAAAAAGAAGGCTGCTCATGAATGTCCTCTTACCTCAATAAATTTTAAGCTTTTCATTTTGAGATAATTGTAGATTCACATGCACTTTTAAGAAGTAACACAGAGGTCTCATATACCCTTTTCTCCAATGGTAACATCTTGCCTTGTACAATATCGTAACCAGGAGATTGACACTGATACAGTTCACTGCCTGTAAGGCTTTTGTAATTTATGTTTTATCATCTAAAAGTTGTGATTAATCCAATATTTTTCCCCAAATACATGCTTATGTACACGAATGGTTGTTGAGTTACCATCCCCGGGAAGTCAAGTTGAAGATGGATGACTGCTACTCTTTTTTTTTTTTTACAAATAGTTTATTGTCAAATCAGTTTCCACATAACACTCAGTGCTCATCCCCACAAGTGTCCTCCTCCGTGCCCATCCCCCCTCCCCCCCACATCCATCAGTCCTCAGTTTTTGTCAGCATTCAAGAGTCTCTCATGGTTTCCTTCTCTCCCTTTCCCCCACCATTTCCCCCCTTCTTCTCCCCCTTGTTCCTCCGTCAAGTTCCTCCTAGTCCTCCTATACGTGCAAACATATGATATTTGTCCTTCTCTGCCTGACTTATTTCGCTCAGCATAACCCCCTCAAGGTCCATCCATGTTGCTACACATGGCCAGATGTCATTGTTCCTCATTGCCATGTAGTATTCCATGGTATAGATAAACCACATCTTCTTGGTCCATTCATCTGTTGATGGACACTTAGGCTCTTTCCATGTTTTAGCTATTGTGGAGAGTGCTGCTATGAACATTGGGGTCCATGTGCTCCTATGCATCAGCATTTCTGTATCCCTTGGGTAAATTCCTAGCAGTGCTATTGCTGGGTCATAGGGGAGTTCTATTGTTAGTTTCCTGAGGAACCTCCACACTGTTTTCCAGAGGGGCTGCACCAGTTTACATTCCCACCAACAGTGTAGGAGGGTGCCCGTTTCTCCACATCCTCGCCAGCATCTAGAGTTCTCTGATTTGCTCATTTTAGCCACTCTGACTGGCGTGAGGTGGTATCTCAGTGTGGTTTTGATTTGTATTTCCCTGATGAGAAGGGATGCTGAGCATCGTTTCATGTGTCTGTTGGCCATCTGGATGGATGACTGCTACTCTTAACAATATGATCTCGTACATCATTAAGATTCTATGGACTTCTGGGGCACGTGGGTAGCTCAGTCAGTTAGGTATCTGACTCTTATAGATTCTTTTTTTATTTTAATTTTTTATGTCTTTATTTTGAGAGACAGAGATGAAAGCGAGTGGGGGAGGGTCAGAGAGAGAGGGAGACAGAATCTGAAGCAGGCTCCAGGCTGTCAGCACAGAACCTGACGTGGGGCTCAAACCCACAGACTGTAGGATCATGACCTGAGCCAAAGTCGGACACTTAACCAACTGAGCCACCCAGATGCCCCTCTGACTCTTAATTTCAACTCAAGTCATTAGCTCATGGTTGTGAGATTGAGCCCTACGCTGGGCTCCGTGCTGAGTGTGGAGCCTGTTTGGGATTCTCTCTCTCTCAAAATAAATAAATAAACATTAAAAAAAACTTAAAAAATGATTCTATAGATGTCTATGTTTGAGTATAATGGTGGAAGACAACAAAACTCTTGGAAAGAATCAGGAAGAAGGAGAAGGAGGGCTGAGACCATGATGATAGATGAGATTATACTCCCAATATTTACTGAGTAGTTGGAGGTTGAACTCTTTATCATTATTTTTGTAACAAGAGAATGGATAGCTATATGTTCAGTGGCACAGTGCTGGTCAATTATCTGAGCCTTTCTCTTTTGCAGAATAGTAGAAGAGAGTAAATCCTGTAGCAAAGGGTGGACATGAGAGGATATGAAGCTATTATGTGGATTTGGAGCCTGGCAGAAGGCCAGATTCCCTGAATCTCTAATGTTCTATCGATATTTGTCCTTAAAGGTCATGGCATGCAGGTGTTCAAAAAAAAATCTAAGGACCCAAATTCAAGGGATTAAATGAGAATAAACAGAAGTTATGAAAAGAAGTAGGCAATACATAAAGGAACATCAAAAGAAGAAGGAAGGAAGCATCAACCATTCTCTTTATGGAAATTAACGGGGCAGGAGAAAGTTCTAGGAGTCAGAAGACCTGGGCTGAAGTCACCACTTTGCCACTAAATAGAAGTATAACAATAAAACACTTATCTTCTCTCAAAACTGTATTTCCTACAAAACAATGATAATAATAATAATAATTTACCTCCTTCACGTGATTTTTTTAAAAAGATCTACTTAAAATATCAACATGAAATCAGACAAGGCACAGACATGAGGTAGTGATTTCTGGAGCATAGTAAAATAAAAGAAGGAAATTCCAAAATTAGTTCAGTTCATGGAAACTATGGGATCCGGGAGTAGGTAAGGGGGACTTCAAATGAGGCAGCATGTCTTGCTGTCTGATTTTGTCATCTGCTGTTTCATCTCAGTGAAAGTATTGATCACATTGCTAAACCAATGGTCAATTTTCAGTCCTCACCTTACTTGACCTAATTGGCAGCATTTGACATAAGCAATCACTTCTTCCTTTAAACACTTTCTTCACCTGGCTTCCAGAACAATGCATTTCCTGATTTGCTTCCATTTTACTGACTGCTTCTCTCCATCTCCTTTGTGGATTTGCTCTCATCTCTCTAGACTTGACATGTTTGAGACATCGTGAGGATGAGTCTAAGACCACTTTCTATATACAAGCACACTTTCAGGACTCTCATTCAGCTTCATAGATTTTCCTCTACAAACCACGGACTCCAAAACTCATCTCTCCAATCCAGATCTGTTCCCTGAACCTATATAACCACATGCCAGCTCCATGTCACCATTTGGATGTCCACCAGACCTTCCGCAAATAAACTTGCCCCAAACCTAGCTTATGATTTTTCCCACCTCTCCTCTCTTCGAATTCCCACCGATTCTTCCTATCTTTTTGGTTGTTCAGGCAAAAAAGACTTGAAAACATTTTTTTTCTCTTTCCTATTCCATCTTCAATCAATCAGTAATCCTATGGTCTCTGATTTCAAGACACAGTAAAACCTTGGATCACGAGTAACTTGTTCTGTGAGTGTTCCGCAAGAGGAGCAAACATTTCTAATACATTTTAACTTGATAAATAAGCGATGTCTTGCAAGACAAGTCGTACATGATGCCAAATGTCACAGGATCACAACTGAGCCAAAGGTTCTTGAAATTCGCTTTCATATACACGTCCTTTGGATTACAAACAAGTTTCCACAGTGAATTATGCTCACAAACCAAGGTTTTACCGTATGTATAGACCTCTACCAATTTTCTTTTTAAAAAATTTTTTTTAATGTTTGTTTACTTTTGAGAAAGAGAGAGAGACACACACAGAGTGTGAGCAAGGCAGGGCCAGAGAGAGACAGAGACACAGAATCCAAAGCAGGATCCAAGGTCTGCACAGAGCCTGACATGGGGCTGCAACTCCCAGACCTGGAGATCAGGACCCTAGCCGAAGTCAGACGCCTAACCGACTGAGCCACCCAAGCACACCTGTTCCACTTTTCATTAGCAAGTTTTAACCCCAATCACTGTCACTTGTCACCTAAATTATCTCAGTGGCTTCCTAGGAGGTCTTTTTTACACTTGCCCCAGTACTGTCTACCTGAATAAAGCAGCCACAGTCATGCTCTTAATTGTAAGTTAGATCCTGTCACTCCTCTGCACAAAACTCTTGAGTGGCTTCTTATTCCCCTCAAAGCGAAACAAAGAAATACTTGCAATAGTTTACGAAACCTTATAAGGTCTGCTCTCTCTTCCCTTTCTGACTTTATACTCTACTGATCTCCTCTTGACTCACTCTGTTCCCAGCACACCTAACTTCTTGCTCTTCCTTGAACTTTCCAGGTATTTCTCTGCCTCAGGGCCTTTGCATTTGTTCTTCCCTTAGTCTAAATGAGGCACCTCCCTCATTTACCCATTTGGTGTACTTCTTCACCTCCTTAATCTCTTGCCTAAAATGCCACATTTTCACAGAGGCCTTCCCTGACCACTATATGTTATGATAACCTCCTCCCCAGGCAACTCTCCCTATGCAGCTACTTCTTTGTTTTCCAAAGAATTTTTGGAAATGCCTACTTGTCATGCTACTGTTATTCTTCCTTTGGAGTGAAAAAGTCATGAGCAAATGTAACCCAACTAACATGAGTTGGCTTCTTGGTGAGTTACAGGTAGAGACTACACGAGGTGAAGTTGTCACACAAAGGAAACTTTATCTGCAGCAAAAAAAAAAAAAAAAAAAAAAAAAAAGGAGATCACAAAGAATACTTCCAGAGCCTTGACTTTCTGAGCAAGGGTGAGTGGGTTCCATTTATGTAGGTCTAGGATAAATATTCAGACAGTGGAGCTTTGTTGTCACCTGTAAGGGCAGACATACTTAGAAAACATGCCTATACGTGCATCCTATGTTATGTTAATGAAGCTTGTGCTCTGACTAGGGTGGAGACTTTCACATTAAAATGAAGCAGAGGTAACTGTGGCCTGGGAAAGACGCTTTGGCTGTGTTCTGAGACACAGTTTAAACTGGACGAGTCCTGGGCTCAGTTTAAACTGGACGAGTCCTGGGCTCCTTATTGCAGGAAAAGAATGCAGGGCCTTGCTTACATTTCAAACAGCACTGGAAGATTTTACCACCGACTGATTGTCTCTGACGTGGTTAGGCTCTCTGGCGTCACTTGTTAGTTTGTACATTTCCTTTGAGCCTTTAAAATCCTTAACCAGGGAGGTTTTTGCATTTCTTTGTAATGCTGACACCTCCTAGGAAGTTCTGCAGGAAGTGTGCTTGGGCAAGGAAAGCTGGTAAGGCTTGGGTCACGGAAAATAGCTGGGTCGGGCGGAAGGGTGGCAAAAGTATCATTTCTTGCATCAAGAAAGCTCCAACGTGTCTTTCTTTTTTCTGGGGACCCATAACTCTTTCTGCTTACAGGAAGAAACTTGGCCTGTTGCTATTTTGTTCACTGTGTATCTCTAGTACCTACGATGGCGTCTTTCACATAGTAAGCACTCAATAAGCATTTGTTGAATCAATGAGCCAATTGATGGATTAAGTAATGATTGAATGAGCTGGCCTAGAGCATCACAAACAGTGGGCTGACCAGAGAGCAAACTGCTTGTGAGAGAGTAGGAGCAGATATTCTTCAACAATAAAGGTGCCTTCCAGATTATATGAGAAGGGGAAAAAATAAGCACACACTGAAGGTCACTTTTGCTGGAACTTTCCTGGCCAAGCTAGTGCCACATGAATATAAAAAGGTATTAACCAGAAAAGAAAAACATGGGTGCTGGGGAGGGAAAGAATCAGAATTTCTACAAGGGCATAGTAGTCGGATGAATTTAAGCTCAGTTTGGGGAGATAGTGTCTTTACAGCTTTTTGAATGGAAAAACTTGACATTGGTTTGTTCTACATTCATTACCAGATTGTACCAGCAACTAAGAGGCCATGTCTGAAATGGACCATTAAATATAGTCCTTTGCAGATTTAACACAAATTATATCACTCTGAAAAGTGCTTTGACATAACTTGGAGTTAAACATTTGCTGTAAGTGCAACTGTTTATGGTAATAATTGACAAACCATGCTTAGATTAGATGTGAGTAAGAGTTGTTTTATTAACTGGTGACATTATTGAATTCTTGAAAATTGCAAATTCTGGTCATGTTTTAAAAACAATTGGATAAACATTGCATTTGCTAAACAGCTGAGTTTATTGCTTTGTAAATGTAATGTGACAGATATTAAACTCTACTTCTTAGTCTCTTTCACAAACTTCAGTGGAATTTTCTTTCTTGTTAGATGCTGAAAGTTCAGGATTCTAACTTCCAAATTAGATTTTTATGAAACATTACGCAAACCTTTGTGAGTGCATGCGGGATAAATAGTCTTCATTTTCCTGTCATATTGTCATCCAACCAATGTGAGTTCACCCCGGTGAGTCACAGATATACCAGGTAGAGTTGCTGCACAAGATCAACTTTATTTGCAGCAAATAAGGAGATCATGGGGAATAGCTTCCGGAGCTGGCCTCTCATTCTCTGAGAGAAGGTGAATGGATACCTTTTATTTAGGGTTAGAATGAATATTTAGGAAGCCTCATCATCACATGTAGAGGTGAGTATAATGTCACACATGTGCCTTAAGGAAACATGCCTGTACATACATTGTATGTTATGTAAATCAGGCTGAGGGCAGAGATTTTAGTATTATCATGAGGTAAGAGCAATTGCTCTAGACCTTGGGGGTCACTCACTCCAGGGTCTATCTGTGCAGGTAGGAGTCAGGGGTTTAGCTCAAGTGGTCTGGGTGGTCTGGGCTGGTGGGAGGTCTTGTCAGGGAAGTGATCATCAAACTGAGGGGTAGTTTTCAGTTTCTTTGCCTGAGTTAAGAGGGAAGCTAAAAAGAGGAGCTTAATGAAAAATTTAAGACAAAGTTTAGTGAGTACAAGCAGGTCCACCGTGAAGGTCAGGTCTTGGGACCATATCTCGTATTACTTACCTTCCTACCTTCATATTGGGGTGCTTGGTTTTTTCTCTTTTCACATCATGATTATAGTCGACTTCTTTTTAAAGAATAATCACAAAATACTTTGGAGCAGCTGTGTTGTTTTAAATCCAGAAAAGGTAATGGGAAAATTCAGAGTTAATCAGTTTTGTTGACTTTGTTGCCATGACAATAGATAAAAGGTAAATGTGTCTTGCCAGCCCCATTTATCTATGTGGCGATTGGCTTGTTTAGGTTTATAGAAAGGATACATTCTCCAGGAAGCTTATTTTACTTCCATACCCTGCCGTGACCAAAACAGCCATAACTTTGTGATCCAAAGAGATTATTAACTGTAGCTACCAATCACTAAGTTCTCTGTCACTGGGCTAAGCAATTTGCAAACATTGAATCACTTGCAACTTTACCTGAAGATTTTGTATTTTTACGTAAAATCATTCCGCTTTACGTATGGCAAAAGTGGAGCCTTGGAGCTTCTGTAACTTGCCACAGTTCACACAGGTAGGGAGTAGCAGACACAGAATGAGAGTGGAGCTGTAACCACCTGCT
The DNA here is from genome assembly GCF_008692635.1 of Crocuta crocuta. Lineage (NCBI taxonomy): Eukaryota > Metazoa > Chordata > Mammalia > Carnivora > Hyaenidae > Crocuta > Crocuta crocuta. Next base: position 11,953,731 of record NW_027528417.1, on the reverse strand, counting down.
GTGTGTACACACAAATGCTCTTCTTCCTTTAACCTCGAGTTCTGCTCTTCTGGACACCAGGTACAGAGTTACCGTTCTGCTATTAAAGAATACTAGGGAAAGTCACTTAAATAAGATTTAATTCCAAAGAGCTTTGTTGGTACCCATTGTGTGCCAGATACTGAGATAAAGGCATAAAATTTTGAAGTCTATTCCTCAACTGTAATGCAGGCTAATTGGAATACGTTTTCTTTGATACCTATATATAAAGACAGTGTTATTAGAATTTCTAGACATAACAATTAATTTTCTATTAGAAAGAGTTGAAGACAATGACAATCTACCCAAAATCTATGTCTCTCTTCTTATAACACTGCCTTTATTGAACTTTTCATTCTTCAGCCATCCCCATGGATGGCTCGACCGTATGTGATGTCCATTCATTCACCTCGTTAATAATTAGCTTAGGCAAGGTATGTGACCCACCTATACACAATGAGACATGGAAGGAAATATGCTGTAGGGGGCATGGCTTCTCAGAAACCCTTCTCCACACTTATGAAAAATTAATCAGAGAAGGGCAAAACTTTTCTGACTTTGGATGTTTTGTGTTTAAAATGTTACGTCTATTTCATAGCAGTTTTCATAGAGAAGACAATATTGGAGATGGATTGGGAAGGATGCATAGGGATAAATAATGCAACAGCATGTCAGGTGGAAATAACAGAGTGAGCCAAAGGGTAGAGTCAAGATTGTGTAACTGGCAGTTGGGCATTGGCCTCAGTGTGGCTAGAAGCAGGGATGTGGGGCCAGATCATGGAGGCCGTAAATATTAGAAGAAAGAGGTTGGACAAGTTTTTACCTTCAGGAAATAAACCTGCTTTGAAGGTTTTTGAGCAAGATTACACCATGATTACCACCTCATGTAGAGATGACCCTGGCTAAAAATATCAACTGAAGTGTTTGTAATTATTAACATCTAGATCCAGAAAATGGCTGCATGTTCTTCGGCATATTATTAATAATTAATTATGTGTTCAATTAGCTTTTATTCAAAAGTTGGGCACGCTAATGATTAATCAGATTCCTAACGAGATGAAAATAATGTCAACTATAAACGTACAAAATGTACCAAAATGTCAAAGAAGAAAATACTCATTTTCCTATCATGTAATTTTACCAGAAATTCTCTAGAATGAGGAAAGTGAGAGAAAATGAGAGATTTACTATTTCATGCCCTAGGGAACAATTTATGCTCCATGGAGTCTGCATTCCAATGTGGCTGAGGAAAGGAGCACTTTGTCTTTATAATTTAGACTATAATTTGGATTGTGATAGGGTGACACTAAGTGGCTGAAAAGGGAAAGGCTTAGTCAATAGAAATCAAAATAAGAACAAAAACTTGCACTTGTGGTGACATTTATGACTCCCAAGCAACAACAAGAGGAAATTACACTCATAGTAACTTGGAATCATTAAAAAAATCAACAACTAGCAATTTCTTTTCTTCCGAAGTAGCTTAAGGTCCTTACAAATGGCTGATAAAAGCCAATGGAAATTGAATCATGTAAGCTGAATTGGTAAATATGGTATTTTTCTTTTAAATTGGAAAAAGTTGAATTCTGCTATTGAACTTCTTGATTCAGAAGCATATTTATTAGAGAACATTTTTTTTCTTTCTTGGTGTTATCAATAACAATAATAATAAAATAATAATTTTGCTGTTCGGTCTACAAAACTTACAATTGACTTTCAATACAATATTTCTTATTAAATTTACTCAAATAAATTAATACATAATAATATTTAACTAAAATATTGCTTTTGGACCCCTTTAAAAAATTTCTATGTGAGAATGGAAGGAAACATATTTCCTTCTGGCACACCGTATACTCAATTTGTGTTATTTCCCTTAGTGTTTTTAGAACTGACTTTTTAATTTTTTTTAAGTTTATTTACTTATTTTCAGAGAGAGAGTGTGTATGTGTGTGTGTGTGTGGAGGGAGGAGCACAGAAAGAGGGGGAGAGTGAGAGAGAGAGAGAGAGAGAGAGAGAGAATCCTAACAGGCTCTGCACTATTAATGCAGAACCTGACATGGGGCTCAAACTCCCCAATCGCAAGATCATGACCTGAGCCAAAATCAAGAGTCAGAAGCTTAACTGACTGAGCCACCCAGGCGCCCATAGAACAGATTTTTTAAAAGCACCTACATCTTTATTCACCAAAACCCAAAAGGACTTCCTAGTCCAATATTCATTCATTGGTTCATTCGTTATTTATTTTTCAATAATGTTTTTCATTTAGTAAATACTAGACTGAACTAAATAAAATTGTCATTTTTGTTGGCTAAAAATGGCTAACCATTAGCAATTATGTGTTATTCAACACACTGTTAAATACTTGTGGTTAATGGTGAAGGATATGTGCACCTCTCTGTGTAAACCCCTGATCCTCTAACAGGTGATCTATCAGTCTAGTACTAACAACCTCCGCTAAGGCAGCCCATTTAATGTTTGGATAATTCTCACAAAATGCAGAATTTTTTCCCCTTAAATTGAGCTGAAATTTTTCTTTCTGAACTTTCTACATATTGACTCTAGTTCAGGCTTTTGAACTTTTTTATATACACAAAAAGCTACTCCATTTTATGCATCATTGGTCTGCAGATATCAGAAGACCAACTGTGTACTTATTTCTGCTTCTCTCTTGTGGTTTTATCTTCTTTGGATTAAATGCTTTAGTTGCTTCCCCTGGAATGTGGTGATACAAACGGGCATTGGAAAGTGGCCACCACATCTTCTCACTGTAACATATACACTGTGTTGTATTTCCTCTCTGAGCTTCTATAATAGCCCTCTCTTTCTGACTTTCCTCTAACCTCTCAGAATCTTCTTAATTTTCTCTGGATTCTTTTTGTTTTTAAGTTTTATTTTAATTTTGAGAGAGAGAGAGAGAGAGAGAGAGAGAGTGTGTGTGTGTGTGTGTGTGTGTGTGTGTGTGTGTGAGCAGGGGAGGGGCAGAGGCAGAGGGGGAAACAGAGGATCCAAAGCATGTTTTGCATGGACAGCAGTGAGCCTTATGTGGGGCTTGAATCCACAAACGGCGAGATCATGACCTGAGCTGAAGTCTAATGCTCAACCAACTGAGCCACCCAGGCACCCCTCTAGATTCTTTTTCTTTCTTTTTAAATTTATTTTTTAATGTTCATTTAGTTTTGAGAGAGAGACAGAGCATGAGCAGGGGAGGGGCAGAGAGAGAGGGAAACACAGAATCCAAAGCAGGCTTTAGGTTCTGAGCTGTCAGAGCCCCTTGATAAGGGGATCAAACTCACAAACCGCAAGATCATGATCTGAGCTGAAGCTGGAAGCTTAACCTACTGAGCCACCCAGCCGCCCCTCTGGATACTTTTTCTTATATTAACCCTTTCAATGTCATGTCAGTGTTCCCAGGAACTCATCTATAGCCCTTTGCCTTGTTCATTCAAGGGACCATGGCATCCTGTCTTTTGGCTTCAATGTCATCCACATGCTAAATGTTTCCAGCTACAGCTGGAACTGCTTACCTTTATATTTAACTGCCGCATGGATATTTCTACCTGGAAGTTCTATCTATACTTCCTGCTAGACATATCCATGGCTAACGTATGTACTCACAATACATCATCTCATATCAAGCTGTTATTTATTCTGTATTCTCTCTTATTTCTCCATCCACCCCATCACGAGAGGCAGAAACACAGATGTCCTCATACCATAATTCTCATTCCCTGATTATCTCTCTCCCTTCCCTCCTCCCACACACAAGAGATGACATCATAGTGAAACTGTTCTTCTTACACTCTTCAATGCATCTACTCTTAAGTTTCTTGCTACATGAGAACTGGAACCTATCAGCCAGACTTCTATGCTCCCATAAAGGGATTCTCATCTGTGGGGGGCTGTAAAATTGGTGTTTCTGTAAGAGTTTGAGTCCTGGAATCTCCTATTCAGCCATTTTGCTGAGGTCACTCTGTTGATTTTTGAATATTACACCAACCTTTCATTTCTGGGATAATCCCTAATGGGTCTTATCATATTATTTTTTTAAACAGCTTTATGGAGATAAAACTCACATGTCATAGCATATAGTCACTATGTAAAGTGTAAAATTCAATAGTTTTCAATATGTTAATGGAGCTATGCAACTATCATCACAATCAATTTTAGGATATTTTTATTATTTCCAAAAGACACCCTATACTCTTTAGCTATCATTCCCTAACCCTCCAACTCCTCTATTCCAGGAAACCACAATCTGCTCTCTATCCTCATAGAATTCTCTATTCTGAACATATAATATATATGGAATCACAACATATGTAGTCCTTGTGATTGGCTTCTTTGACTTTCCATAATGTTTTCAGGGCTTATGAATATCGCAGATAACATTATCACTCCACTCCTTTTTATGGCCACATAATACTCCATTGTAGAGACATTGTGTTTATTTATTCATCAGTTAATGGACATTTGGATTGTTTCCACCTTTTGGCTGTAAATAATGTTGCAACAAACATTCACGTACAGATTCTTATGTGGACATATGTGTTAATTTCTGTTGAGTATATACATAGGATTGGATTTCTTGGATCAAATGGTAACTCTATATTTAAGTTTTTGAGAAAATGTCACACTGTTTTCTAAAGCAGCTGTACTGTTTCACATTCTCATCAGCAGTGAAGGAGTGTTCCGACTTTTCCATATACTTGCCAACATTTGTTATTATCTTGCTTTTTGATTCTAACCATTCTACTGGGTGTGATGTAGTATTGCCTTGTTGTTTTGATTAGCATTTTCCTAATGACTTGTGACTTTTAGCATCTTTTCTTGTGCTTATTGGTTATTTGTATATCATCTTGGGAAAAGTATCTATTTAAATCCTTTGCCTGTATAATTTTTTTTTGCCATTTTACTATATAAATTCTTCATATATCCTGGCTAATAGACCTATATGAGATATATGATTTGCTCCATATTCTTCCATTGTGTTGGTTGTCTTTTTACTTTCTTGACAGTGCTCTTTAAAGACACATTTTAGGGGCACCTGGGTGGCTAAGTCTGTTAAGCGTCTGACTTCGGCTCAGGTCATGATCTCACAGTCCATTGGTTTGAGCCCCGTGTCGGGGCTCTGTGCTGACAGCTCAGAGCCTGGAGCCTGCTTCCGATTCTGTTTCTCCCTCTCTCTTGGCCCCTCCCCCACTCTCTGTCTCTCAAAATAAAATAAAGACATTAAAAAATAAATAAAGCACACATTTTAAATTCCGATAAAGCCCAATTTATCTTTTTTTCTATAGTTGTTTGTGTTTTAGTTGTCATCTCTAAAAATAAATCGTGTAATCCAAGGATACAAAGTTTACACAGAGTTTTTTCTAAGAGTTTTATATAGTTTTACCTCCTGCACTTAGGGGCAATTTATCTTAAGTTAATTTGTCCGTATGATACCAAGAAATCTGTGGACATTTAAATTGTTATCTTGTATGTAATGTGTCATTTTCGTCTATTTCCAAGATATTCTATTTTTGCTTCTTAGAAGTTTGATTAAAATTTGTATAAACATGGGTTTCTGTGGATNCTTTCTGGAGACTGTAAATACATATCCTTTATCTAAATTTTTAAGGGGTTTGGTAACTTTGTAAATCATTTTCTTCTGTTTACTCTTCTTTTCCTTCTGGGCACCAATTATGCATATGTTAAGTCTTTCTAGATTGTCCTAAAGGTCTCTGAGACCTTCTTCATATTTTTCGATTTTTTTTCCTCTTCTTCAGATGGGTCATTTCTGTTCCAAATTCACTGACATTTTTCTCTATCATCTCCATTCTGCTCAGTCTAAAATTTCTCTGTTGTTTTCCATTACTTACCCGTGATTTCCTATCTTTCCTAATATATTTTCTTTATCCCATGAAGGACAGTTATAATAGTTGCTTTAAAGTCCTATCTGACCATTTCAACATTTCTGTCATCTCAGGTTGGCATTTGTTGTTACCTTGCTCTTAGAATGGCTAACAATTCCCAGTTCTGTGTATGTCAGTTAATTTGAGATCATGTCAGGAAAATTGGCGAATGCTTTATTTATTTATTTTTTTAATGTTTTATTTATTTCTAGGAGACACAGAGAGAGACAGCGTGAGCAGGGGAGGGTCAGAGAGAGAGAGAGTCACAGACTGAAACAGGCTTCAGGCTCTGAGCTGGCAGTCAGCACAGAGCCCGACGCGGGGCTCGAACCCACGAACCGCGAGATCATGACCTAAGCGAAAGTCGGACGCTTAACCGACTAAGCCACCCAGGCGCCCCGCGAATGCTTTGTTTTTTAAATTGTGGATCTGCTATAATTCTTTGGAAAGCATTTTTTACTTATCTTTTAGTGGTCTGTCAACCCAGCTGTATCTAGGTTATAAATTCTGTCTCATTTTCTGAAGATGGTTGCTCAAGTCTCATTTCAGTTTCTTAAACGTTATTCCATTGTTTGAGTCAGTCCTGTACCTGCAGCGGGGCTGAGATTTATGAGAGTTTATTCCCAGAATGAAGGATTCTTCCCTAGCTCTCGTCCATCTGCGCACATCCCCAGCTCACCTATGTTCCTTTCTTTGTTTCCTGGGGCCAGAAAAAAAGTTTTTGGAACTTCCAGCCTTGTCAGTCTGAAGTTGTAGTTCACCTTCAAATGCTTCTAAATGGGGGAGGGGGGCAGGGCGGAAATTCCTGAAAATTCACCCCTATGTTGTTACTGTTGTTGCTTCTCCACATCACCACTCCCCTCCATAGTCTATAGTTGTTTTTTGTTTGTTTGTTTGCTCTTTGTGGGTTTTTTTGTTTTTTTTTTTTGGTCTAGATTTTATAGCTCTTATCAACAGTAGAGTTGGGCTATTGGGAGCTCACATAATTATACCAGAAATGGATTGCTTTCTTTGAAAAGGCTTCTGCTCCATTTTTTGCGGGGGGAGGAGGAGGAATCATATATTCCAGAGGCAATTATAGTTCTGATTTCAAGGAAGGAGAAAGTGTGTGACAAAAGAATCAGTACTCAGTTATTAAACCTACACATTCAGTATATGAGAAAGCTCATGGTATAGAAGAAAGAATGTCTGAGCTGTATTCCTCTTGGAAATTAATTAGTTGTTTGTGCTTGGAAAAGTCATTTTGTTCATCAGAGCATTAATTTACTTAGGTATATATTATCAGACCTCTTTGCAGAGATTCTTTATAAAATCGATATCCTATATATATTTTCTACAGAGAATAAGAGGTGATGATACTCAGAATCCTGACACAGCTTTCTTAATAGATAATTTTGTTTAGTATGTTCGATTATTAAGAAGCATTTTAGCATTTTACCAAAGTCAAAGAGAAGCCTGAGAAGCATGCAGAGACTGGGTTTTGATCTGTGACTTAGTCTATAATGTTGCCACCCCATTAGTTGAGGCCGAAATAATCACCCTCTGCTGATCCATCATGTCCTCTGAGCATATTTTTCTTTGCTTAGTTTTCAGGCAGGCTTGGAATTAAGATCTAAATTAGAAATTATCCTATCTGCTTATTAACTTATAGATCAGTTTCATTTTTTAGAGAAAGCAATTAAGAATATGATGAACCTGCAGTAAGAGAGGCTGTCTGAATGCTCTTTATGGTTCTCATCACTTAGAAGAATAGCTAGGCAATAAAATACACATGAAATTTATGGATTTAAAGCTTAAACCATGGTGACTGTAATTTTTGATTTTAATAAGCTTTTTACTGTTCAGTAAATGAATAAGGAGTAATTTTTAAATTATATTTGCTCCTTCATGCAATGACTTTTATTTCTGCTTCCTCACAACATACTCATTTGTTCATTAGAATTTGTATTCAGATACCACCTATACCTGGCATACAGGTAAAAAGCTATGATAAAAGTAATTTATTTGGGATTTCAAGCCATAAGTTTCACTTGATCTTAGGAAGAAGAAGACAGAAAGGAAGCCAATGACTTTTACAAAAATATAAAAGCTGGGGGCACCTGTAGCCTTACTTGGTTGAGCATCCACTTTTGATTTCAGCTCAGGTCATGATCTCACGGGTTTGTGAGATCGAGTCCAGTGTTGAACTCTTTGTTGACAGTGTGGAGCGTGTTTGGGATTCTCTCTCCCTCTGTCTCTCACTGCCCTTCCCCTCTCTCTGACTCAAAATAATAAACATTTAAAAAATAAAAATAAGAAAAATATAAAAGTTGTGTTTTTATTCCATTTTTGAAATAATGATGCAGTTTTATTTATTTTTTAAAATGTTGATTTATTTTTGAGAGAGAGAGTGTGAGCAGGGGAGGGGCAGAGAGAGAGGGAGATATAGAATCTGAAGCAGGCTCCAGGCTCTGAGCTGTCAGCACAGAGCCCGACATGGGGCTTGAACCCACAGACCATGAGATCATGACCTGAGCTGAAGTTGGAGCCACCCAGGTGCCCCAACACTGATGTAGTTTTTGATTGGGATTTGAAATTATATAATAATACCTGGCACTTTTCATGAAGCTATATCTGATCAACTTATTAGACAAAACCATTGAGCAATGAAAACTAAAATATATTCTGCTTTAAGGTTTTTTATCAACTAATTCATGCATATTATATTTGAAATTTCACATTTGGGTGGTACATATGAATGCAGCATGTAATAAATACCCAAAATTATTATTGAGAACCTCAGAATTTCAATGGCTGTGAATAATTTATTTTCCTTTTCATTTCAGTTTTTCAAAGAACTTGTCAAGAACTCTCACTTTAATATAATTTCACCATCTTTATGTTCTATGGGTAATTCTTTTCTTAGTAACATTTCGAGAACCACAATGTATAATTTGTTATATTATTATGATCTCTATACAATAAAACCTTGGATTCCGAATAACATTTTTCTGCCAGTGTTCTTCAAGACGAGCAAACATTTCTAATAAGTTTTAACTTGATATCGAGCCATGTCAGCAATATGAATAGTACATTACATCGAACTTCTAGAGCTGACCACTGGATCTGCATCACGAGCAACAGCAAAAGGTTATGGACGAGATCTCAGAGGAGGAGAAAAAGGCGGAGGAATCCCTACTTCAAATGAGATTAGGAAGATGTGTAAAATGTGGGAAACAGTGCAAAATTTTATAGAAAAGCACCGCCTGAATGAGGTGGTAGAAGTGCGAGTGATGAATATTTAACGACAACGCAACGTCACATTTCCATGAAATCCTCAAAAGGAGGCAAAAGCAAGTGCCATTGGATAGGATCCTTGTTAAAGTTGGTGAAAATGAAGATTTCATTGAGCCAATAGATAGCGGTGATTCCGNTAGAAAAGCACCGCCTGAATGAGGTGGTAGAAGTGCGAGTGATGAATATTTAACGACAACGCAACGTCACATTTCCATGAAATCCTCAAAAGGAGGCAAAAGCAAGTGCCATTGGATAGGATCCTTGTTAAAGTTGGTGAAAATGAAAAGATTTCATTGAGCCAATAGATAGCGGTGATTCCATTAGTGATAGTGAAAGTCGTCTACACAATAACCCTCCTCTTCCCTCTTTCACACCAGCCACGAAGGTTTTCATACGTAAGGGCAAGTTTGTCATTTAGTTTTCTTTATATTTTGTATTTTCTTTATTGTGTTGTATTATATTACAGTATTGTAATCATTTTTATGCAAAGAGTTTTGCGTTGTGGAACAGATCATCTGAGTTTCTATTATTTCTTATGGGGAAATTTACTTTGATATGCAAGTGCTTTGGATTACAGCATGTTTCCAGAACAAAGTATGTTTTCAAGCCAAGGTTTAACTGTATTCATTTTTGGTCTTTGAAAATAGAAGGTCCTAGCAGTGAAGCCGAAGTATCTGGGTTTTGCTGTAAGGTTAGCTGAATATTTTTAATAAGCCAAGTAACTTTCTGGTTTCCTAACATTTGAAAAAGGAGATGCCTTGTTGCCATTACCATTAACAGAGGTTTGAATTAAAAGCTCTTTGAAAATATTATCACGGGGCATCTGGGTGGCTCAGTCGGTTAAGCGTCCAACTTTGGCTCAGGTCATGATCTCGAGGTTCGTGGGTTTAAGCCCCGCGTTGGGCTCTGTGCTGACAGCTCAGAGCCTGAAGCCTGTTTCAGATTCTGTGTCTCCCTCTCTCTCTGACCCTCACCTGCTCACGCTGTCTCTCTCTCTCTCTCTCTCAGAAATAAATAAAACATTTAAAAAAAAAAAGAAAATATTATCATGTTTTCCTATGATGTCTTGTGCATGGTGAGCTTTCAATATATAAATTATTGGAATTGATCAACAGTGCTATCTCATCTGCTTCTGGTAAAATGGTGGACTGAAGGAAAATAAAATTCCTCCCACTATGAATAATTAGAGATTCTGGATTTAATACAACAATATATGAAATGTGTGGCTGAACTAACAAGATGGAATAAAAATCCCCAAGTGGTAGAAATGAATTCATGGGCTGAATCTCTGGAAACCATAGGACACAATAAAGAGAAGCATTGAGTAACAGACTCAGAATGTCTAGCACTTGAATTTTAATGACAAAACTTGAGTTCATTCATGTAAGAAGTTGGAAAAAAGATTGATGCATATAGCTGGGGCCCTAAGAGAATTGAAACCTTGGTGAAAAGTTCAATTAGAATAAAATCTAAACACTGACATGGGAAGAAGAGAGACAATAGGGAAGATTCTCTCTGCTTTGATTCTGGTTGGAAAAAAAGAAAAAGGAGAACTTAAGAAACCTGAACGCAAGGCTTTGAATGTTAGAGTCAGAATTACCAATAACTGTGAGATAGAGAAACTCTCATTCTCAATAATTAGAATAAAAATTGTTTCCAGATCATTTAGTGCCTAACAAAGCAAATATAAAAACACTCTAAAGAGATATTCCATCATTAGGTCATAAGAAAACCTCTCACAGGGGTGCTCGGTGGTTCAGTTGATTAAGACTCCAACTCTTAATTTCGGCTCAGGTCATGATCGCAAGGTATGGGAGATCGAGCCCCACATTGGGTTCTGTGCTGCCAGTGTGGAGACTGCACACTGGGATTCTCTCTCTCTGCCCCTCCCCTGCTCATATCCTCTCTTTTTCTCTCTCAAAATAAACAATATAAAAAATAAAAAAAAGAAATTCTCTCACAAAGGGAGGTCTATCAAAATATCACAATTAAATAGTTTGGGGGAAGTTAATAAGAACTGAAGAGTGATTTAGAGAATTGAAAGATGAATTGGATAAAAACATCTGGAATGCAGCACAGAGATAGTGAGATGGAAACTTGCAGACAAGCTCAGGGACGAGGAGAATAGGCTATGAATGCCCAACACACAATTTGATAGGAGTTCCAAAGGACAACTATATGGAAAATAACGACATAATTGTTTGAAAACAACATTGTTGAGAATTTACAGAATTAAAATTCTTCATCATCAAGAAGGATGAGCTCTATAAAGAATGAATAACTCCACACTTAGACATATTTTATTAAAACTTCAGAACATTAAATCAAAGAGAATATGTAAAATACAACCGAAATAGAAAAGACATTACATAAAACGGACTGTAATTAGACTGACTATAGATAGCACAACAAAACAATGGGATCAAGATTAGGGAAGAAGATCTTCACAGTGTGAAAAGACATAACTGTCAACCTATAATTCTCTGCCCAGCAATCTCTTAAGAATGAGGGTCATATGAAGAAAATTTCAGATAAACAAAGACTGAGAGAAATTTCCCCTGACAGTCTCCTCCTTCAGAAATAAGGATTTTAAGTTCTGGAAGAAGTAGGCTGCAAGAAGCAATGGTGAGCAAAATATTGGGAAATATGTGAATAAATGATCTTATCATTTTTGTATTGTTTGTGTGGAAAGCAAAGTTATTGATTAAACTTTTAACTTAAACGTTAAGAAGTTAAAAGTAATCACAAATGGATATAAATGGCAATGTAAAACTTTGAAATTAGTAGGGACAAGAACAAGAAATGTTATGTTACCCTGAGGTTAATCCAATGAAAGGACGGCAAAGAGGAAAAGTGTAAAGAAGAAGGTATAGTATGGAAAATATAAAATGACATATACAAATAAAACCATCAAGTGCACATAGTAAAATTAGGCACCATTATAAGTATATTAGATGTTTTCTAATGTCTAAATGTTTTCACATTTAGTTCTTACAATGATGTCAGGCAGTAAGTTTCACAATCATGTGATTTTATAGATTTTGAAATTGGCATGAAAATAATTTAAATAATTTGCTCAAACTCACATAGTTAGTAGAACTCAGAGTCTGGGTCTGGACTCCATTCTCTTACTGCTTTAGTTTTTGTATATAAAAAATTAAGATGGTGAAATAAATTTAAAGTTGTCATGGAGCGCCTGGGTAGCTCAGTCGGTTAAGCGTCAGACTTGGGCTCAGGTCATGATCTCACATTTCGTGGGTTCGAGCCCTGTGTCGGGCTCTGTGTTGACAGCTAGCTCAGGGTCTGGAGCCTGTTTCAGATTCTCTATCTCCCTCTCTCTCTGACCCTCCCCTGCTCATGCTGTTTCTCTCTCTCTCTCTCAGAAATAAATAAAACATTAAAATAAAATAAAATAAAGTTGTCACTAATTGTAGTAAATGTAAAGGATTTAAAATTGACAGTTAAATATAAATGGTATAATATTGCCTATTAAAATATTCTCAGAAAGGGTTAAAAAACAATATCAAAATATGCTAGTTACAAAAGAAAAGGCTTGTATAATAAATAATAAAATAATTAATGACGAAATTATAAGCCGGGGAAAAATATCAAACAATGTCTAGCCAAAGGAATGCTTAGTTTATATTAATAACAAAATAGATATTAAGGCAAAAAAGTCTGTTAGGAATTAAGAGGTGTCATTATATAATAAACAGGAATACTTTATTAAGCAAACAGACAATACTATTAAATTGTGTTTTCAAGATGAAAACAAAAAAACTGCAAATACAGAGATTTATTTGAAAATATATAAAGAATCAGCTAAAGAATAGTATTATGCCCTTGATATTTAAAAAACATTTATTTTAGAAATGAATTCTTTTTTTTTAATGTCTTTTTTTTTTTAAATTTCTGAGAAAGAGAGACAGCATGAGCAGGGAGGGTCAGAGAGTGAGGGAGACACAATCCCAAGCAGACTCCAGGCTCCGATCTAGCTGTCAGCACAGAGCCCGATGCGGGGCTCGACCCCACGCACTCTGAGATCATGACCTGAGCCGAAGTCGGAGGCTTAACTGACTGAGCCATCCAGGCGTCCCTAAAAAAATTTTTTAATGCTTATGTATTTTTTCAAAGAGAGAGACAGAGCACAAGTTGGGGAGGGGGTAGAGAGAGATGGAGACACAGAATCTGAAGCAGGCTTCAGGCTCTGAGCTGTCAGCCCAGAGCCTGAAGCGGGACTCCAACCCATGACCCGTGAGATCATGACCTGAGTTGAAGTTGGACACTTAATCGACTGAGCCACCCAGGTGCCCTGTGTCCTTGATATTTATACATGAGAAAATATTCAGAGCATAATTTGCCTCTAGCTTTACAAATGTCCTTTGCTAAAATTCATGCTCAAAAATTAATAAATCAAACTTGTTCAGAGTTCAAAGGATGAACATTTTGGCCAAAATTTCAACATTGCCTTGGACATATTGCTAATAATGTCCCATCTTAAACAACTTATTCATGAAAAAGTTCCTCATTTTTTCAACCAAATGTGTCTCTCTTATTTCGAATGTCCAAAATACTTTGTTCATATTACTTTACCAAACATGTCTTACATTACCTTGGTGGTTCTCAACCAGGGGCAATTTTGCCCACCCGGGGACATTTGGCAATGACTGGTGACATTTGTGCCAGTCACAACTGTGAGATGTCTTGTGGATAGAGGCCAGAAACAATGTAAAGCCTCCTAAAATGCACAGGACAGTTGCCTACAATAGGAAATTATTTGGCCCAAAATACCAACAGTGCTGAAGTTGAGAAGGAGAAACCCATTTTTAGTTTGTATCTTGTTAATTTTCTTTTTCATCGTCTCTCTTTTCAGAAACACTGAAAGTATCATGCACTAGGTGTTACCTTGGGTTCCAAATAACGTGTAGTATTCTTTCTGCTACTTGGAAAGTCAACATTTGTTACACTGAACTTTCATTCAATTGCAATCCTCAGTGTCCATTAGGGCATGCGTGTTCTTTCCAGAATATGTATAAGAGCCTAAACAGATAACCTTTATCCTCTAGGAATTCCTAGCTTAATAGTGAAAGAAAGGTATAAATCGATAATGTATAATACAACACACTATGTACTTAAACAAAAAATACGGGGGAAAGTAGGCAGTGTGAAGCTTCACTAGGGAGATTTCATATCGTAAATCAAAACAAACCAGAACCTACTTGATCTACAATACTGAAAAGTTGCTTTGACTATTTAGGTTAGATAAATTAGGATTAGGAAACAAATCTCAAGATACAGAGCTGTAACACCAACAAAATCCCTTCCTTCCAAAATAGAGAATTGTATTAGATTTGCACCAAAGTGGGAGATTTCCTTGAACTCATCTTTGAACACTGCTCTTGAATTGTTTAACTGATCAGTTATTTTACTTTATTCTATTTTTTAATTTTTTTAATGTTTTATTTATTTCTGAGAGAGAGAACATGAACAGAGGAGGGTCAGAGAGAGAGGGAGACATAGTACCTGAAACAGGCTCCAGGCTCTGAGGTGGCTGTCAGCACAGAGCTCAACGCAGGGCTCGAACCCACGCACTGTGAGATCATTACCTGAGCCGAAGTCGAACATTTAACCAACTGAGCCACCCAGACGCCCCTATTTTATTCTATTTTTTTTCTACAAATAGTTTATTGTCAAATTAGTTTCCACATAACACTCAGTGCTCATCCCCAAAGTGCCCTCCTCCCTGCCCATCCCCCCCCACATCCATCAGTCCTCAGTTTTTGTCAGCATTCAAGAGTCTCTCATGGTTTGCCTCTCTCCCTTTCCCCCACCATTTCCGCCCTTCTTCTCCCCCTTGTTCCTCCGTCAAGTTCCACCTCCCCTCTGGAAAACAGTGTGGAGGTTCCTCAGGGAACTAACAATAGAACTCTCCTATGACCCAGCAATAGCACTGCTAGGAATTTACCCAAGGGATACAGAAATGCTGATGCATAGGAGCACATGGACCCCAATGTTCATAGCAGCACTCTCCACAATAGCTAAAACATGGAAAGAGCCTAAGTGTCCATCAACGGACGAATGGATCAAGAAGATGTGGTTTATCTATACCATGGAATACTACATGGCAATGAGAAACAATGAAATCTGGCCATGTGTAGCAACATGGATGGACCTTGAGGGTGTTATGCTGAGCGAAATAAGTCAGGCAGAGAAGGACAAATATAATTCTATTTTAAACAAAATAATGTTTATTTTTGAGACAGAGAGTAACAGAGTGAGAGCGGGAGAGGGGCAGAGAGTAAGGGAGACGCAGAATCTGAAGCAGACTCCAGACTCTGAGCCATTAGTAGAGCCTGACATGGGGCTTGAACTCATGAACTGCAAGGTCATGACCTGAGCCAGAGTCAGACGCTTAACCAACTGAGCCACCCAGGTGACCCCTGAGTGGTTATTTTAAATTCCAAGAGTCCTTGTACTCATTTGCTCACTTTCCATGGCATTCTGTTGTTGTTTTATTTATGAAATCTTTTTTCTCATCTCTCCAAAGCCTCAGATTAGTGTTGTTTTTATTTGAAGTTTTCCTTAGTTTTCTTTGAATTATCTGTGTTAGCTCCAGTGGTATCTTCTCTCTTTTATGCTTATCTATTTTGTTCAATTCTTTCCTACTGAAAGGTTTATTTTATGTTTGATCATTGTTTGTGTATTCATATTGAAGACTGCAACATTAGAATTCAGTAAGGGCCCTATGTATAAAATTATCACATAAAAATAACTATTCCTTCTATTTTCAAACAAGATCTATGTGAACACAAATTTAAAACTATTGAACAACTCAAATAAGACTTGAAATAATGAAAAAAGATTCTAGTTTTTTCAAGTGAACTACTATAAAATTAAAATCTATATAAATTAGAATTATACAGAATTAATTAGCAACATGAATGAAATTTTCACTTTATATTTAGATTAGCTATTTCTAATATTCATGTGGAAAACTAGACATGAAAAATATCCAGGATTTTTTTTAAAAGTAGAGAAATGAGAGATGACTAACATCATCATATGTATACTATATAGTGACAGTATAATAATCTAAAATGCATATTAGAAAATAAAAATAAAGCCAACTACCTACCTCACTTTCTGCACTAAAATAAATGACAGGTAATTCACAGATTGAAATGTGAAAATTAGGCCGTAAAAGAATCAGGAAGAAATTCTGAAAGTTGTACACACACATACACAGGCATAAATGCATACCCGTACATGAAATGAAGTTGTTCATTTGAATATAAAGGGCAGTTTAAAAGCCATGAAAGGAAAGATTATTGAATTTAATGATGCAAATGCACTTTTAAGACTCTATATGGCAGAGTAATATAAACATAGTGAAAAGAAGATGGAAGGAACTTGAACTCTATGTGACAGGTAATTGGTCTGATTTCCTTAATAGTCTCCCACAAATCAATAAGCCAAAGATGAAGAATATAACTGAAAAAATGCAACAATTATAAACAGAAATGTGAGTGTATTTGTGAACATTCTCCAGAGAAAGAGAAACAATAAGATAGACAGATAGACAGACAGACAGATGGACAGGCAGATAGACAGCTATAGATAAGAGGAGACTTATTACAGTAATTGGCTAACACACTTTTGGAGGCCAAAAAGTCCCACAGTTTGCCATCTACAAGCAAGAGAATCAGGAAGGCTGATGGTGTAATTCAGTCTGAGTCTGAAGGCCAGAGAAACAATGAGCCAATGGTGTGAAGTCCTGGTTTGAGTTTGGAAACCGGGAAGGTTGATGTCTGAGGGCAGAAGATGGACGTCACCGGCATTGGTGAAGGAGATCTTCTTTCCTCAGTCTACTGATCCCAATGCTAATGACTTCCAAGGGCGCCCTCACAGACCCACTCTGTAATGTTTTACCAAAGACTTGGGTGTTTCTTGGCTCGGTCAAGTTGACACACAAAATTAACCATCATAACGTGTCATTCTTAAACACATGAAAGTATGTTCAATTACCATCAGGAGTGAAACAAACACTGAAATACAGTTTTCTCCTATCAGAAAGGCGATTATTTTTATAAGGATTGATAATATACTACAGTGGTGAGAATTTGTGGAAATAGATAATCTTATGCATCCTTAGTCAGAGGATTTGGTTCAACTTTATGGGAGGATATTTGGCAATATCTGTCAACATAAAAATTCACATACCCTTTTACTCACAATTATAACTCTAGGAATGTATGCTTTAGTAATTTCCTACGTGTCTCAAAGAGAGACAACATAATGTGAGATTAACAACATAGATGCTGGAGTCAGACTGGGTTTGAATCCTGGTTTTGCATTTACGGAATGTATGGCATTGGGGAAACTATTTGATATTTCTTTTTTCAGAGTTTTCTAATTCGTTTGATGGGGATAATAATAGCAAGTACCTCATGGGATTGCCATGATTGTTAATTATAGTAATATATGCCAAGCGCTTGGCACATAGTAGGTGCTATATAAGTGGAGTGATGATGCATCTCAGTTTGACTGGAATATAGTCGTGGTTTACACTTGTTTTGTCCCAGCATAATTACAGGTATCCCTACCCTTTCAGCCTCAAAGATGGTCTCCTGGATGTAATGATATAGACATCTTATAGGTAAGCGTGAAAGTAATTGCACATAAGTATATTAATTGTGGATCTGTTAATAATAGTAAAGATTAGAAATTATGCCCATCAATTGATTACTCATTAAACATATATGTATATTATATATTAAATGTATAATAATTAAATGTATAATGTATGCTTCACCTTTTCAGAGGAACACCCTGTGGCTATCAAAAAGAAAATTAACCACAGCATTCGTTTAGGACAGTGATTTTCAAACCTTTTGGTCTCAGGATCTCTTAAATCATTTAAGATATGGAATATCTTTTACTTGTGTAGATGATATCTAGTGATATTTACCATATTAGAAACTAGAATGGAAAACTGCCAAGTATGTATTTATAACTCATTTAAATTTTTTTATTGTTTTATTTATTTTTGAGAGAGAGAGAGAGAGAGACAGCATGAGCAGGAGAGGGTCAGAGAAAGAGGGAGATACAGAATCCGAAACAAGCTCCAGGCTCTGAGCCAGCTGTCAGCACAGAGCCCGACACGGGGCTCGAACCCACAAACCACGAGATCATGACCTGAGGCGAAGTCAGATGCTTCACTGATTGAGCCACCCAGGCACCCCAAACTCATTTTTCAATAACAGTAAAAATATTACATGCTAACAGCATAGTTTGAATTAAAAACTACATTAAAATTAGCACAGAGATACATTGGCTTTGCGTTTTCCCTGCTGTAAAACACTCCTATTTGCTTCATCATCTGGCATATTGTAGTATCACATTCTGCTTTTGGAAACTTCACTGTACGCTCAAGAATATAGAAGAGAAAAAGGCAAATGATATTTTTGTGTTATTATAAAAACAGGTTTGACTGTACAAGCTCCTGGAAAGAATCTCTAGTATTTCCAGAGGTCTTAGGTCAAAGTTTACTTTGAGAAAAATTGATTTAGAACTTGGACCAAAAAATAGTTTTTTCAAAGAGGAATATTTTATTACTGGCATTTCTTAGAGGTGCCTGCACATCGTGATAATAAAAATCAAACTGAATTATAGTCAGTTTTGTTGTTGTTTATAAATTCTACCCACAATGTACTCTCACTGCCTGCACCGGGGGCAGACACCCTTACCACCCCCCACCCCCCATCTATATACCACCACGAGGCAGAAATCAAACTAGACCAAATCCATCTGATGTCAAAGGGCTTGAGATCCTAACTGTGTCAGTATGTTAAAAACTCTGTTGATGCGTGGGTCTAAAAATGGAGACTTTCACTCACGGTCACTTAAATTGAAAGAAGCATAAAAAACAACAACAACATCAACCACAAAATAAAACTAGTTCCACAAAAGTAATTCCCATCATAGTCTGTGAAAACAAGTGAGAAATGAGTGCAAAAATCCTAGGAGGGAAAGGGAAAACAAGTTTTCAATCATTCCCTGGAATCCAAACAAAATCCAAACGCACTTATGCAAAAAATGGATACAGTTAGAGCAAAGTAGGAGGCTTTTAAATCTCTGAAAACTTGAAGAAAATAGCTAATTATCATTCTGAGATAATTACTGCTGTAAGTTCAGTCATTCGGCCTCTGTTTTTACAACCTGGCATTTTCCGCTGAGAAGAGGAATCTGCCCTGCTTAAGAATTTTATTTTCCAGGCTCTTTCAAGGGTTCTGCCAGCACAGTCCTGACTCACCAGCTGGGGCTCCCTGAGGAGAGGCAGGAGGGGAGAGAATCCCCAGCTTGTGGGCTCTAGCCAACTTCCGGGAGGTCCCTGTGCATTTTTTCATGACAATTAGACTCTATACTTATGCAAAATATCCTAATTAAGTTAGATTGAAGGAAATTAAACTAAAAACGATTTGAAATGTGGAGCACCTCTTCTGATGTGGCTTGACATGGAACATAATGGGGTCAGTGTAGAAGTCCCATTGTAAACCCCAGGAAGGTGAAGAGCAAGCAGAGTCTGACTAATGCACAGGTAATGAATTTGGAGGTCTTTGTTATATCTTCAGAGAAGAGGAATAAGAAATAATGCAAAAAAATATTTTAATGGATGGGGAAATAAAGGGAGAAGAATGACAAGCGATGTGAGTTATACTGGTAATGATACACAAAGCCCCTAAGATTCCAGGATGTCAGAACCGAGAGGGATTTGAGAGACCCACCCCCCAGACTATGCAGACAAACCCCTTTATTTTATAAAGGGGAAGATAAGACCCAGAATAGCTAAGTAATAGAGCTTGATGTTTACAATGTTAATCTATTTATCAGATAAACTATGAGACACGTCATATCTCTTCGACTCTCCATGTTTTTGAAGGAACACATATCATAGGCCTCGTGTGTGTTACTCTTTCTTTTCACATAATATTAATAAAATATTTTAACATTATGAAACTGAAACTATGGTAGTGGATATAATACCACCATAAATTGTAACCAAAGCCTGAAATAATGATTTGAACGTTATAATTTTGGATTAGCCACGTGATTAATAAAATTCAAAAACACTATTTTGTTGCTTAATGCTTACAGGCACTGCGCTTAAGTTCTTCAGAGTAACTATCAATGAATACAAGGTTCCTGATCTCCAGTGGCTCGCAGCTGCTCAATGAGCTTGATTGTAGGCAACATATATAGACTTTAGCTTTAAAGGGGGGAGAAGGCATTTTAAAGGGGTATAGAGAAAATAGATCATTAAGAGCTTAGTTCTCTTTAGAGGGTTCGGGCAACCTCCATGAAATTAAATTGAGAAAGGACCTTGAAGGAATACTAAGGCTTCGGTAGATGTAGATGGGAAAAGTAGGTCATTTCAGTTGGAAGGGAATATACACACAAAGGCAGGGAGGTGGGAAAGTCTACGGTGCTCTTTAGGAAAGACACTATGTGTAGGTTGGGTAGGAGAGAAAGGGTGTAGTGCTTGACCATATACAACCTCTTCCTAGAGGCCACCCATGTATCCAACCGTCACCCAGGACCTTCCCTTAGGTAGCCATGATCATTACCATGGAACCTTGTCTCCAAATGTCCCTCACTGAATTAGAGGTGAACTACTCCACAGGTTTGTCAGAAACCTATACACTGGCTTGGTTGAAAAGATGAATGAGGTCAATCATGTGCCTTCTACGATTATTTGAACTTAGGAACACAAAGTTTCAGTGGAAGATAAAGCTGGAAGAGAAGATATGAAAAGAAAATTGTAAGGTAGAATCATGGCCATGGAAAATTAAAATTCTGAGGAATTTTAATTAAAGTTCCAAGAAGAGAAAGCATGGAGTTCTTATGAGTCAGAGAGTGGTTTGTCCCTACCATTACCCCAATCCTTAATGTGTCAAGTTTCAAATCAAAAGAACCCAGTTAATCCTCAGACTAAGAAAACTAGTGAGAAATTAGGCTATGTTTTAAAAAACCTCTTGGGGTAAGGTGGCTAGTTTAGACTCTAGCGTATACATTAATAGCTGATGGTTTAAGAATTACCAACAAGGCTTGTTAGAAAGGTACACAGGTTCTGACTAACTAGTTTGGGGAGGAGACTAGGAATCTACTTTTTTTGGTACATGATCCTTAATAAAAGAGTTCATGGACCATACCTTGAAAAGCTTTGCTGTAGATTTTTCTAATGGGGAATTTCTATAATAAAGTTTTATTTTATTTTGTGGAAAGAGTGAAACCAGGAGGAAAGCTAATCAAATATTCTAGAGAGGACAAGAATAATTTGGGGGAAAATGTTGCTTTTGATACAATAAGTAATTTTTCATAAAATTCCATTATTATAATTTAGAACTATATATACCATCTCATTTCCTCATCTGTGTTCCCTTTACTTCCCTCAAGCATTTTCTCTTTTTAAAATTTTTTAATGTTTATTATTTTTTGAGAGAGAGAGAGAGAGAGCAAGGAGGGGCAGAGAGCAATGTAGACACAGAATCTGAAGCAGGCTTCAAGGCTCTGAGCCTGACCTGGGGCTTGAACCCAGGAACTATGAAATCATGACCTGAGCAGAAGTTGGATGCCTAACTGACTGAGCCACCCAGGTACCCCTCTAGCATTTTCTAGCTATGTTTTGTCTATTCTAGGGGAATTGAGTACAGTTCTCTATAGATGGATGTAAGAATTAGTACATCTGATCCCTGGGTCTAGTGATCTAACCGAAGCTAGCTCAGCAAATGACTAATAAAACTTTTGAAAGACCATAGGTTTGGCGAGAATGAAAATCTAATAGTATGAAGAATTACATTTTAATGCTGAGAAATCATTTCAACAACTAAGGGTTTCCTTTTTTTTATGTTTTTTTTTTTTTAATTGAAGCTTATTTATTTTGAGAGAGAGAGAGAGCAGGGGAAGGGCAGAGAAAGTAGGAGAAAGAGAATCCTAAGCAGGCTCTGCACTGTCAGCACAGAGAGGATGTGGGGCTCAAACTCACAAACTGTGAGATCATGACCTGAGCTGAAACCAAGAGTCTGATGCGTCACTGACTGAACCACCTAGGCACCCCAGTAACTAAGGGTTTCTTAAAAGTCCTTTAAGGTAGGGAATGAAAAAGAAGGGGAAAATGGAGGTAGTAGTAAAATATTTTTTAAAATATGAAAGGTATGGGGCACCTGGGTGACTCAGTCAATTAAGCATCCAACTCTTAATTTCAGCTCAGGTCATGATTTCACGGTTCTTGAGCTCAAGCCCTGCACTGAGCTCCCTCTGGCAGTGAGGAGCCTGCCTGGGATTCTTTCTCTCTAAAATAAATAAGTAAACTTAAAAAATAAAATCATGAAATGTAAAATCAAGGCACAAATAGCTGTGTAATAAAGCTTTACTTACAGTAGAGACTTCTTGGCTTTGGCTAGTGGTGAACTCAAACAAGATTTTGGTAATTGATGAGTAATGGGGAGCTGAAAACGGTCATCCATACAGAGCAAAGCTCAGGTTCCAGTATTTCTGCTATATTCCTACCTATTATACGGGTTTTTCCAGTTGGCCTCTTCAATACAAGGACGTGATCATCCTGATGAACTGTTGACAGATACCCATCTTTCAGTTACTCTTATCACTTCTCGGTTTTAACTTTTAAGGACCTGGTTTCCCTGTGTCCCTGTATGTGCCCACAGACACATAATCTTCCAGGTTGTGAATCAATTCTAAGCCAAAAGGGAGGAAAGGGAACTGGAGAACTAAGAAGGCTTGATAAGTTCGAGAAGACTGTCGTCTTTCAGTTGGAACATTCATGATAAAACAGAAGACCCCGAGGAATCCCCCAAAGCATCTTTGGCTTGAATTAGCAACATAATCCCCATTTTTCTTGATGTGTGTTGCAAATAAGCTGAGAAATTGGGCTCAGATGTGCTTTTGCAGGTTCCGAGTAATAGCCAATCTGCACAGATTTCTAATTGCCTTAACTTGAAAAGAAAGTACACATTTTTTTTTAAAGAACATAAGTCCCTGCAATACCAAACTGATAACACAGCAGGATAATTACAGCTTCTCCTGGTTGCTATGAGACCTCTTATACCTACGTCATCCCGGATCATACCTGTTTTTGAGTGCCAGTAAAAGAAATTAGGATGGTGACATTAGATTAAAGGTATGAGGGGAAAAGATCTACTCACTAAAGGTGACATTAAGAAATAATTTAATGTTAGTATTTTGGTTAATGGAAATGTAATTATCTTCCTAGCCAGTATTACCACATATGTTTTCTGATGCTTTGTAAGAGCTTGTATTTGGGTGAGCAAGAGTGTTAGGTTTTTGTTTTGTTTTCTTTTGTTTTTTATTTCTGAGAGAGAGAGGGACAGCATGAGCAGGGGAGGGTCAAAGAGAGAGGGAGACACAGAATCCGAAACAGGCTCCAGGCTCTGAGATAGCTGTCACCACAGAGCCCAACGTGGGGCTCGACCCCACGAACGGTGAGATCATGACCTGAGCTGAAGTCAGACGCTCAGTCGACTAAGCCACCAGGTGCCCCACAAGAGTGTTAGTTTTAAAGCTTCTTACAAATGTAAAAATAAAATAAATCTACCTATGGCAAAACCAGGAAAATGTTTGAGCTTTTCTTGAACTCACCACTCAGTGGTCTGGAGTAACTTTGATGAAAGCATAAAATGGCCCTGTTTTAGGGGAAAGACTCAATAGTGGAGTTGTCAGCAATGAAGATTTTTTTTATCCTCTGCCAAACCACCTGCATACGATATAGGATGTCAGAGTAAGGCTTCACCCACTTGGTATGAAAAAACAGGCTGGCTCTTGTGGAGGCAAAAAGAAAGGAAGAGATTAGGAAGAGGAAGTCAGTGTGGACAGAATGAATGGTAATGAGTTCAGAGGAGCCGCTTAATCATTTGCCTACCATGGGCTTCCACCTGGATCGGACCAAAAGGGCTTTGTTTAATGAGAAGATTTATCTTTGGTGTCTATGAAGCGAGAGTTGATCTGACATTGTTTAAACAGACAACATGAGAATGCAAGAGTGTAAAGCTGGTATATTACTGAGATGCTCAAGAAATCTCATCACAAATACATTCAAAACACACCATCTAAATCCTTCTGAAAGGGCACCTCACATTAATCCCTCAGCTGGGGTCCCTCATTTTTATAGCATCATTTATCACTTTAATGTAACGTTACTTTAGCGCCTAAAAGCCACAGCAGAAAACCTGCTCCGAATGTTGGAACATTAATGACTTAAGCAAAAAGGAAACACTTGAAGGACCAACCGGCTCTCTCGTTCTCTCCTCTAGGTTATAATCACAGATGCAGGAAGCAGTTGCTGCCGTATAAATAATCCTGCAGTGTGGGTTCACGTTGGCAAGACCAGACTTACTTGTGACACGAAAGGGTAAATAACAAAAGGTTTGACAAACTGACTCAAGGGAGGAATGTGTGTTTGTGTGTGGGGGGAGTGGTTAGAGGGAGAGAGAGATGAGCTCAGGCAGTTCTTAGCTCCCCGTGCATATTTTCCTAAACAGAAAATCTAGGGGTGGAGATGAGACGCAGGGGGCGGTGGTGGTGGAAATACCCGGGCATTCTAGCAGCACAGATGGCTTTGGGACTCCTGCCTCCCACTACACCTGAGGCTGTGGACGGTGCAGAGAATGGACAGGGAGGTGGGCGTGGGGAGGGCCGGGAAAGCAGTGCAAACTCCATTTAGGAAGGGAGAATCCCAGCATTTACGACATCAAATTCCCCACACTGCTTCAGCAACTCCTTTTTCTGAACCTAAACCATATATCTGACATATATCTGACTCTCCCCCTAGCTGAGTGTGATCTTGGGAAAGACGCTTCCCTGTTCTTGAATCGCATTGTCCACATTTCTGAAATGCACCAGAGATGGGGATGGTGAGGACAGGGCTGTCTAGATGAATTCTTTGAGTCTTTCTAGCATGAATCTTTTATGGCTTATTTTGCTATTATTAATACAGCTGATAATTCTTTTTTATGCATCTTCAGTGCTCTGATTATATCATAGCAAAGGACTGAATGAGGGCGTATTTTCCAGGCTTCAGAATTTTCCAAAGGTAGAGCCATTTAGGAACTTCCCAGAGATCTCAATGTCGCAATATTTAGAGGCAAAGATTTCCTCTGACTCAACTCCAGCCAGGCTCCTCTGAGCCCTTTTCTTGACTAGGCCTCAAGCTTGGCCCTGTAAAGACTTGTACAAAATACAATCGTACCTTCTAACCACTTAACTCTCTATCCCTAGGAGGACCCAGCTTCTCTTAAAGTATCTGCTTAAGGAAACTCAAAGCTGCCAAAAGGATTTACTGCTTGTTCCAACCAGCATCTGAAATAGGGTCCCTGTCTCCCAGCCTGTGTGGGAAACCAAGAGCCTATGTCTGATAAGAACCAGTTGACAAATCCAGATGGGGTTGACTGGGACCATATCCCCATCTTCCTGCTTTTTGTAATTTTTTACTTCCTTGACTCTGCTGAGGCTCTGTTGACTTCCTTCCTTATTCCTTCATTTTCCCTCTCTATGCCCAGTCACTTCTGTACCAATCAAAGTTGAAAATTCAGTTTGCATAGCACTCTTCCCCTTATTGTAATCGTATATTACTGATGAAAATCTGTCCTTACCACTTGAACTAGGATCCAGCTTTATCTTTGACATTAGACAGCTGACCACCTCATTTCAAGCTTACCACTCTCCTTTCAGTTCAAAGGGTAAAATATAAATTTCTCATCCCGCATTTTATATAGCCCTTGGTGGGCATTTCCGATCTGCCCCACCTCTTCTGTCTTTGAGGCCCATCTGGCTTTTGTTTCAATCTCAGACACAGCAGATGACATTCTCTGCCAGTGAATCCTATTTTCAGCCCTCTTGGGTAAGCTACAGATGCAGAGCCATGCTCCCAAATTTTTCTGCCAGGTTTAAAACAATAAAAAATCTCATACTTATTATTTCCCACTGACCTAGGGCAGGGTTTGAAAAGACTGACTCCAGTTCTTCTGCAAAGATATGAAAGCCTGTTTAAAAAGTATTTATATATCAAATGACTACTTGAGAATGGCCCTGTATGGCTTGTGAGTCTCAGGGAAGTGCTCTCCTGATGAATTGAGACTCCTCTCCGTCACTACTGTCACAGGAAACAGAGCCTGGGGAGGTGGGTCAAGCTGAGCCTTGTGTTGAGATCTTTCATTTTACATAGCAGAGGTAGAGTGATCCAAACATGCCAGTTTGGACTTGGGAGTTTTCAGGAAGGATCCTCATCTGAGACAGCCCCAGGGCCCCTGACACCTAATCTGTCCTGATTCTATTTTGCTTTTAGAGCTCGGCAGAGAACCATGAGCATCTATAACACTGGAGAGCTTGTTAGAGATGCAGAATCTCAGGTCTTCCCTCAGACCTGTCTGATCAGAATCAGCATTCCTGAAAAGACCTGCAGTGATTCTAATACACTGAAAAGCTTGAAAAGCATTGCCATTTGTAACACACTGACTCTGGCTTTTTCCTGGAATCTTTACTACAATTCCTGAATCCTTGTCTTCCTAATATGCCCAAGGGGCCGTAGATACAGATTTTTCCTGAGTCTTTGTAGATGCTTCCCACAGAGACTACAGGTCTGTTAAGTAACCCGCCCTGCCCTATAGAGTAGACTGCCTAGTGGGGTTCCTGACATCTCTCACTCATGTCCCGTTTCCCTCCTAAAATATAGGGCTTGCACTTGCAGGCTGGTCACTCCCCGGCCCCACTGCCACGCTCAACCTCTGCCTCATCTTGGTTAAGACACCTGGTTCTAGGTCAGACTGTCCTCATGAGCCCTGTACTGTGGAGTGCACCCTTTATGTGCCCATAGCTGCCCAGAGCATGAAGATCAAATGAACTGCGGAGTTAACTGGGGATTATTGTAAAGAACATGGACCCTGAGGTACAAAACACAGGATTTAGATCCATCTAGTAGAAACCAATTTCACCTACATCTCATAGTTGTGGAACTTGAATGAGAATATCTATGGAAGAGCTTGGTAATATCAAGCACTGAAATACTGTGTGAGCAAGAGGTCATCAAGGGATGAAAGTATTTCTCTATATTGCGTCCCCCTTACAGATCTATTTTAGAAATTATTTAGGGACTGTGATAGATGATGGACAAGAGGTTAAGGGGGGTGGGGGAAATGGGGAAAAAGAAATCATTCTCATTTAAAATGGGATTGATTGAATATTTTCTTAAATTTTAATTTTGGCTAGACTGTTATATGAGCTTGACAATGTTTTTTGAAACTTTTTCTCAACAAAGAATAAGAACAGGAAAAGAGCTTAGTAGACATTACTTTGCCATTCTGGAGCTTCTCCATACCTGCCTTTCACCATTTCTCACTTGGTTCCTCCCTTTACCATGATCTGTCCATTGCACGTAATTATTTCTTCATCTATTTACTTTCCTTGAACAGGCTTTGAGTTCTTGGCTTTTTCTCAAACTAGAATTCTTCCCTTGACATCCATTTATACTTGTGAAAAGATAGGGCTTGGTTTGTTTGTATGCCAAAACTCTCTTCTGTCTTTATTATCCTAAAAGATGTATATCTGGATTTGTCTTTACCCAGAAGAACTGACAGGAAAAATTATTTCAGTAACTGTTTTTACTTATTTTTTAACTTATTTTTAAATTAAATCCAGGTTACTTAGCATAGAGGGTAGTAATGGTTTCAGGAGTAGAATTTAGTGATTCATCACTTAGATATAACACCCAGTGCTCATCCTTCAACAAGTTCCCTCCTTAATGCCCATCACCCATTAGCCCATCCCTCCAGTCAACTCCCCTTCAGCAACGCACACTTTGTTCTCTTACTTTTCCTTCCCTTCCCCTATGTTTATCTGTTTTGTTTCTTAAATTTCATATATGAATGAAATCAATATGGTATTTGCCTTTATCTGACTGACTTATTTAACTTAGCATAATAGACTTTAGTTCCATACATGTTGTTGCAAATGGCTAGATTTCATTCTTTTTGATCGCCAAGTAATATTCCATTTACCACATCTTCTTTATCCATTCATCAGTCAATGGACATTTGGGCTGTTTCCATAATCTGGCTATTGTTGATAGCGATGCTATACTCATTGGGGTGCATGTGCCCCTTCAAATCAGCATTTTTGTATCCTTTGGATAAATACCTAGTAGTGCAATTGCTGGGTCATAGGGTAGTTCTATTTTTAATTTTTTGAGGAACCTGCATAGTGTTTTCCAGAGTGGCTGCACCAGTTTTCATTCCCACCAACAGTGCAAAAGAGGTCTTTCTCTGCAACCTT
This sequence comes from Crocuta crocuta, assembly GCF_008692635.1. Classification (NCBI taxonomy): domain Eukaryota; kingdom Metazoa; phylum Chordata; class Mammalia; order Carnivora; family Hyaenidae; genus Crocuta; species Crocuta crocuta. Next base: position 11,925,190 of record NW_027528417.1, on the reverse strand, counting down.
GCCAACATCTGTTGTTTCCTGAGTTGTTAATTTTAGCCATTCTGACAGGCGTGAGGTGGTAGATTTTGGTTTGTATTTCCCTGATGTATTTTTCCTGAGTGATGTTGAGCATCTTTTCATGTGTCTGTTAGCCGTCAGGATGTCTTTGAAAAAGTGTCTGTTCCTGTCTTCTGCCCATTTCTTCAACAGATTTTTTGTTTTTTAGGGTGTTGAGTTTGATTAGTTCTTTTAGAACTTAGATTAGATTTTGTATACTAACCCTTTATCTGATATGTCATTTGCAAATATCTTCTCCCATTCCATAGGCTGCCCTTTGGTTTTGTCGATCGTTTCAGGTGGCAAAGACGGGGCTCTTAATCATGGAACTTACAATATAGTGAATGCAGTGGTTAATCACCCAAGCCAATCTTCTTCTAAAAAAAATCTCTCATGGACTTCAGATTGGCTGCCTTGTACTAAAATAGTTTATGGATGTATACTTCTCCTCTACTATATTTTAAATAATTCTTTTGAAGGAAAGATTTATATCTGCTTATTGCTCTTATTCCTCTCCTATAGCACCTGGCATAGTAACTGTCCCACAGAAAGCATAAAAAACATGTATTGAACTATTTATCCATATATGATCATTACTAACTCTATAGGTTCTGATTTAAATTCATTCAATGAGGGGAACCCGGGTGTCCCACCTGGCTAAGTGTCCGACTTTGGCTTAGGTCATGATCTTATAGTTTCTGGGTTCGAACCTCGCACCGGGCTCTGCACTGGTAGTGTGGAGCCTGCTTGGGATTCTATGTTTCTCCTCCTCTATTTCTGGCCCTCCCCAAAGTACACTGTTTCTGTCTCTCTCAAAATAAATAAATAAACTTAAAAAATAAGTTCATCCTTTCTTCCCCTACCTCTACCTTTTTCCTATTCTACTCTTCATATAGGCAGACAAAACATACACTCTGCACCATCAAGGAGAATCTGATGTCCCTTATGAACTTTGTGTGATGCCAAACGTAACAGACAAGAAGTCAGGAGACTTAGGCTTGAGTTGTGATTCTGTGAGTCCATGTTATACACGTAGTTCTCCCCTTAGAACTAGTTCTCCCACAAAAGGAGGTGTGGACCAAATGATCTCCAGGCTTCTTTCAACTCTGGTAGTGCAGAAAAGTGGTTTTGGAGTCAGGCACAGTAGGATGCAAGTCCAACATCTGTATGAATTTAACACAATACTTAATCTCTAAGAAATAGAGTACTTACCACAGTACCTGGAATATAGAGTGCTCTCAGTAATTATTAGATATTTTATTATTATACTATTCTTAATTATTATAAATCCTTTAAGGTGACTTTATCTAAGGCACCTATATATGGTAGCTCATTTTTGGTTATGGGCTGATAATGTCTTTTATAGCTTCCATTAATTCACCTCAAATTTTCTGTGATTATGTATACTGCATGAGATACTCATATGGACATGGAAACTGAAAAACTGAATCATGTAAGGAGTTGTTTTATAACTGACATCTTGATTTATTTTCCACTCATTTGACTTGCTTTTCTTTTCAACATGAATTGACCAGATTTATGACTTTGTGTAGGCGCAACCCATGTCGGATCCTTAAGAACTGATAAAAAAAGATCAAGACAGTGAATTCCTTATATTTATGAATCTTTCTGAAGATTCATCAAGGGATTCACTTTTGCCAAGAGCAATCATCAGAAATGGGCAATACATATAATTTCTTATTGAGAAAATAGTAAACTTTCTCGCCTCTGGGGAGAGTTATAAGATTTTAGGAACTTGTCTTAAAATATGAATTTACTGAGGACTCAGCTTTCATTTAACATTATTACATAGTAGAGTACTTAGCTTCAACTCTACATAGATCTTTGTGGTTCTTAATTCTATACCTATACATTTATTATTCCTCCCAGCATCTGTTATTGGAAAGTTTAACGAATCTTCACCCTTTGTTTTTAATGCAGTAGCAGAGACATTGAACCAAATTAGACACAAGATGGTTTTCTGTGTCATTCCACTAGAGTCTTCCCTTCAAGTTGAGATGGATATTTTACAAGTTCTTAAATGTAGAAAGACGCAGACAAAATCTTCCTAAGGATTGTAAGAAGTCAACTTCACTCTCAATTGTATTGATATTTCCTGCCCTTCTTTTTAATTACAAAATGGTTTCACAGTATTAAAAATAGGGGGAGAAGGGACAGATATTGGGATCCAAAATTGAATATGCATTTTTCTCTTTTTTTAAGTTTATTATTTATTTTGAGAGAGAGAGAACGTGTGCACACTAGTGCATATGGGCACATATGAGTGGGGGAAGGGCACAAAGAGAACCCCAAGCAGGCTCTGCACTGCCAGCACCGAGATGGAAGTGGGGCTCACACCCACGATGTGGCTCATGAACTCAAAAACCATGATATCATTACCAGAACCTAAATCAAGGGTCAGTTCCTTAACTGACTGAGCTACCCAAGCACCACCTCTGAATATTAATTTTTCAATGACCCAAATTGTTCCTCGATCCTTCCTTAGGGTTGGTTTTCTAGACCTGTCTTTGCCAATCTTACTCTCCTTACTCCATTATTAATTCCATTAGTATGAGCCTGAGATCAATCTTTATTGAAAGTTATCTTCTCTAAGTCATGATATTCTCTAAGATGTTATTTTTAAATTTTTAATGTTTATTTATATTTGAGAGACAGAGAGAGAGAGAGGATGCAAGCAGGGAAGGGACAGAGAGAGACAGAGAGACAGAGACAGAATCCAAAGCGGGCTCCAGTCTCTGAGCTGTTAGCACAGAGACGGATGTCAGGCTCAAACCCATGGGCCATGAGATCATGACCTGAGCGGAAGTTGGATGCCCAAACCAATGAGCCACCCAGGCACCCTTCTAAGATGCTCTTTTTTAAAATAATTGAAATTGAGCTTCATCCTCTCTCTAATAAATACAATACTCTGCTGAAATGTATCACCAACTTAATTCAATTGATTGGCAGTCTGGGTCTAGGCAAGAGATAAACAGAAACCACTTAGATTAAAATGGAGAAGTTAAACATAAAAAAATAATTAACCACTATCAGAAGTAATAAGTAAACTCTATATGGCACCATATAGAGTACCAAAATACACTTACTTGGAAGAAGTCCTGACCTCATTGAAGAAGGTATGGTTCAGCCACAGAGTAACAGAGACATCTGGAACTAGACCAGAGTTGCAGGGCCAAAAAAAAGCTAGTCCTCTGATTACAGATGAGCTGCGGAAGGCCAGCAATCTCTGTTGTACGAGCACAGCGAGAACCCGGATACCGCCAGGGCAGGAGGACTTCAGGGCCAGGCAGGCCACCCTGAGTGGGGAAAGAGCCTTACAGGTGAAACCACTGTTGGGTGTGTAGCCCTTTGGGCCACAGGAGCTTGGGACTCATCCAGAGAATCTGGGCAGGTGGCTGCAAGAAAGGTTATCGAGCAGAGATTGCAGGATCCTAGAGAGACTGTCCATCGCTGAGGGAGGCTTCACCAGACGTTTTCACACCCACTTTGCTGATCCCCAGTCCTCAGAGGAAGCCTCTTCCTTCTCCAATGTCCCAGCGCCCTCTACTGAGAAATCTTTCCTGCTCACTTTTAAGGAAAGATTTTACAAAAATTCCATTGTTGATAAGACTATGTATTGAAGACAATAGATTACTAACTTCTTTTTCTTTTCCTTTTTTTAAATTTAAGTTCAAGTTAGTTAACATGCAGTGTAGCCTTGGCTTCAGGAGTAGAAACAAGTGATTCATCTCTTTACACCCACTGTTTATCCCAACAAGTGCCCTCCTTAATGCGCATCACCCATTTAACCTAATTTATTTTTCTAATTTTCTAATTTTACTGTAACTTGTCCGTAATATGGGAGAATGTTCTCTATGTTTAAGAATCAAACAACCAGGATAAAAATACTAACATTACATATAGATGATAGCTCTCTATGACTTAAGACTACATTTTACTTTCTCAGGCTTCAGTTTTTGGTATGTAAACTATGCATATTACATTCCTCAAGAGATCATCGGAAGAATTAAACGAGATGTATAAGTGAGAGTGCCTGGTAATGAAAATATAAATGTATTTTATTTATTCTATGTCTCTTGAAATCATTAGATCTTTTAAAAATATAAACTGCATGCTAAGAATTGCTTCTGGAAGCTAGAATGTTGATAAAAATAAGATAATTCCATCACTTACTCTTAAGTGAAAAAGAGGCTTTGGAGGTCACTGAATCACTTGCCTGGACAGTTGTGGAAAATTGCTCTCAGGCCCCAAAAGTGACTTACCCAAGTTTGTATGGAGATGGAGTGGCAGAAATAAAACAGATTTGGATATACCAGCTGGCTGATTAGAATTAATAATCAAGCCCGAAGCAAAAGCCCCAAATAAACAAAGTGCAATTGTTAATTTGGCTTTCACTTTATCTCCATGGTTGGTGCATATGTGGTAATAAGGGCAATGAATCTAGTTAAACAGGAGGGTTCGGGGAGATTTAGATGCTGTAGTTCTACTTTGGTTTATGCGAAGAACCTTTTGTAATCTGTAATCTGAGCATACTCTCTAATTTAGACAATGCAAAAGTTTACGGTAAAAAGGGGCCTTTTCATCATTAGCATGTCATGTTCATGTTCTTTCTGGAGCAACTGTTCAAAACCTTTTTCCAAAAAGCACTTTTCCTTAATTGTTTATTGTACTTACTAGTTCCTAAATCCCCTCAGTGTGTTAGACCTAGCAGAACTCTGCCTTCCTTGGGGAGAGAGCTCAGTACAAAATGCTCGTTGCTAAGCAGTGCCTATTTTTACTCCACTTGAGCAGAACAGAGAGGCCCACTCAATGAGATTCTATCACTGACACTAGCTGCTAAGTGGCTTCTTCAGGTTAAGCATTCATGGTGTTTCTCTATGAACTCTATGGATTCCATAGTGTGGTATCCAGGATGAGGGTGTAAAACTGAGGCCAAAAGCCTGTCCCAAGAATGTGTCAATAAAACGACAGTAAAACCTCAATATATATTAATTCATCAAATAGTGATTGAGCTCCTAATATGGTTTGTGGGTATTAGACATTTAGAATGAATTATTGGACTCAACAGATCTGACACCCGATTATATAGTTTACAGATTCGATGGAAAAACAGACAACCAGAAGCACCAAAATGACATATTGTGATAAGAAATAAATACGTGTGGGGCTTCTGAGTGGCATCTGACTCTGGATTCTAGGTCAGGTCATGATCTCATGGGTCATGAGTTCAAGCTCCGAGTCAGGCTCTGTGCTGAGAGCACTGTGTCTGCTTGGGATTCTCGCTGTCCCCCTCAGTCTGCCCCTCCCCTGCTCACGCGTGTTCTCTCTCAAAATAAATAAATAAGTAACCAGTTTTATTTGGAAGAAAGGAACAGGTAACTTAGAATAACAAAGAGAGAGGGAGTTTGTGTTAAATAAGAACAAACTTAGTGAATCTGAAGCTATAGACAGATGCGGATTTCAGTTACGGTGAGTGAAAGGAAATCACTTGCACAGCTTTATGCAGTGAATGATTTGATCCGTTTACATTTTTAATAGATCACAGTCATTTCCAGGAAGGAAATTGATCGGAGGAAGACAAGAATGAAGTAGAGAGCCCAGTTAGGGAGCCATGGCAAAAGTCCAAGAGAAAGAATGCTAGAGAATTGATAAGAGAGGTGCCAGTGAAGACGCAGAAAGGCAAGTCTGAAATATATTTGGGAGGTAGAAGAACGGAACCTTGATGATGAACTTCTGGTCTTCTACCACAAACCTGCTCATTTTATAATCTTCCCCCTTTAGTTAATGACCAACCACCCTCGTTCCCTTCATTCAAACAGTGAGCTATCTACTGGTTCTACATTAAAAATGAATCCAGAATCTACCACCTCTCACCAACTCTCCCTCTAAAATCCCTAACTGAAACCACCATCATCTCTTACATAGATAATTGCAACAAGTTCCCCTGCTTCTGTTTTTCCTCCGGCAGTCTATGATCTGGGAGACATTCAGAGATGTTCCATGCCAATAAAAAATAGATCAGATCAGGCTCCTGGGAGCCTCAGTCTGTTAAGCATCCAACTTTGGTTCAGGTCACGATCTCATGGTTCGTGAGTTCGAATCCTATGTTGGGCTCTGCGCTGAAGGTGCAGAGCCCGGTTGTGATTCTCTCTCTTCCTCTCTCTCTCTCTCTCTCTCTCTCTGCCCCTCCCTCACTTGCTCCCTCTCTCTCAAAATACGTAAAATTTAAAAAGAAAAAGATCATGTCGATCTTCTGCTCAGAATCCACTAGAAGCTTCACATCTCACCCTGAGTAAGAGATAAATACTTTACAGTGTAGTTAATAAGGCACTATGTGATCTGACCAACCAGTAAATGTGTTATGTCATCTTCCACTTCATTCCAGCCACACTGGTGTCCTTGCTATTCCTTAAACATCATAAGCTTGCTCCTACCTCAGAATCCTTGGACTTCCTATTCCATCTTCTTGATCTTCTTGATTCCCCTGCCTCACCTTTGAAATCCTTGTTCAAATGTTACCCTCTCCAGTAGACCTTCTCTGTCTGCTCTGGATAAAATTATACTACCACCAGTGCTCTCTACTCCTTTTCTGCTTTATTCTTTTCATAGATTTTTTTTTATAGATATACTGTATATTTTACAGTTTATCTTATGTAAATTATTAAGCTCCATTAAATGGTGAAACTTTTAAAATACACTTTAATTTTTAGCTCAACTTGGTATTTTCTGAAAAAAAAAATTGAGACAATAGCTCAGAAAGTTCCTGTATACCCGGTTTCTCTTATTACTAACATCTCTCTTTAGTGTGGTGCATTTGTCACAATTAATGACTCAATATTGAAACATTATTATTATTAGCTGAGGCTTGTAGTTTATTCAGATTTCCTTAGTTTTTCCATAATGCCCTTTTCCTAACCCAGCATCCCATCCAGGATACTATGTTACACGAGTTGTCATGTGGCCTTAAGCTCTTCTTGGCTTGGACAATTTCTCAAACTTTGCTTGCTTTTTATGAACTTGAGAGTTTGAAAGTGTACAAGTCAGATATATTGTAGGAGTACACACAATGTCCTCCTTGGGAAATTTTCTGATATTATTCTCATGATTAGACTGATCTTATGAATGTTGAAGAGGAAGATCACAGAGGTACAGTGTCATTTTCATCACATGTAGACAGTGCATACGATCAACATGATTTGTGACTGATGCTATTGACCTTGATCACCCGGCCGATGCAGCATCTATCAGCTTCCTCCAGTGTACTGTTTCTTTTTCCCCATCCAGTTTTCCATATTGTAATCTTTGGAAGGAAGTCACGATACACAGTCCACATTTAAAGAGGGGGCAGTTATGCTCCAAATCCTTGGAGGCAGAGTATCTGTGTACATTATCTGGAATTCTTCTGCATGGGAGAGTTGTCTCTCTGGACCAATTTATTAAATTTTTGATCATTTGCTTTTAAATGATCAAGTATAAGCTTGAAGATATTCTATTTTATACTTTGGGGTATAATCCAACACTACTTTATTTAGTTTATTGTTCAAATTGTTCCAGATTTGGCCACTGGGAACTCTTTCAGTCACTCCTGTTCTCATTTGACATATTCCCACCAATTTTTTTTTTACCACTTTCTTACTTTCTAGCATTATGAGATGCTCTAGGCTCATCTCGTGTATTTCCTGCCCCAATCCTAGGTTCAGCCACTCCCCGAAAGTGAAGTGGTGAATAACTGAATTATCGATTCAATTATTACTATATCCCTAATACCTAGACAGTACCTGGAACAGAAAAGTCTCTTCATAAATATTTTTTGAATGAATAAATGAATGAATGAATTGCAAGCAGGATTGGTGGGTAGGGCTGTTTGGAACAGAATATCTTCCCCAAATCTGACTCTTCTCTTTTTTTTATTTTTAAAATGTTTATTTTTTTGAGGAAGACGGAATGCAACTGGGAGACACATAGAGAGGGAGACACAGAATCAGAAACAGGCTCCACGCTCTGAGCTGTCAGCCCAGAGCCCAATACAGGACTTAACTCATGAAGCACAAGATCATGATCTGAGCCAAATTTAGATGCTTAATCGACTGAGCCTCCCAGGCAATCCTTGACTCTTCTCTCATCAAGCCAAGTGGGATCCAGCACTTAGGCAGAAAACCATCCGTGGGCAGTATTGCAGGCCTAAATTTGCAACATTCTCAAATATTATTATTTTGTAAAGAAATAGTTACCTTGAGGAGGGTTACGGAAATGAACAATTCATTTATTTTAAATTAGTAAGCATTGCTTCCTTGAGTCAGAATTAATCACTCTTCCCTCAAAACTCCCCACCTTCTCATGCCCTAATTAGAAAACTTATTTGGTCTTCCTCAGTTGTTTTCTCTCTTTTTCTGTGTCTCCGTTGGCAACAGGGACCATGTTTTATCTTGTGCAGCTCCCATAACACCAAGGCAGCTGACACACAGGAAGCTCTCAGCACGCGGCTAAAGTGGATAGACTGCCTAAAGCGAGAATATGAGAACGAGATTAATTATCAGGGCTTAAAGCAATCATTCACATTACAGAGCAAGCATAATCAAAGATCTACAGTTTTAGCTCTGGACAGTTGGCTGGTAAAGGGTGCATTTCAACTTGAACACTTATGGAGAGAGAGGAAATAATAATAATAATAATAATAATAAAGAATCCATTGTTCAGTGGGGCCAAATGATTCTCTTTTCTGCCGCACTTCTTTCTCTGCTATTTCTTATAAATTCAAATAAGCAAGACTCTTTTCCTGCATGCAGAATCACCAAGGTCAGGGTAACCTTGATATACGGTCTAAGCTCCTTATTTTAAAGACAGAGTGATTGTGGCCCGGAGGATGCAGGAATGATTTGTCCATGGTTACAGTCCAGCTCTCACTCTCCTTACTGCCATTGCCTTACCAGGAGGTCTCGTCCACTATTAACATCCTTGTGTAAAAGTGGACCCATCTCAGTTACCTATTACACTGGAAGGTATGTGCTCGCTGGATAAAATGACGGATCGTATAACTGAACTAATTCAAAGGTCTAATATTTTTAAGCAATTAATTTTCCTTTAAGTAGGAGAGGGAGGGCATATTTAAACTCCGGGAAAGACAAAGCTATTCGTTTCCAATATTAAACAGCTGAAACTTAGACCAGAAAATGGGCGAGCGTGCAATATGTATTAAGTATTTGGCACCCACAAGTTGCCTGTACATGTTAGTTAGTCTGATGTTTCATGCTTCAACAAGGAAGTACTGTTGTGAGATGTTAAATAAATCAACCCCAGTCACACAGCTATTCAGTAGTGGAGCTAAGATTTGCACCCAGATTCTGTGACTTCTATGTCTCGATATGCTCTCTTTACTGCACCTTAAAACTTCCAAACTCCAGGATTTGAACTATTCTGATTACAGTGTTAAGCCAAATCTCATATGCCTGTGTTCTCTCTCATACCAACGCTGTATTGATTTAATTCGTTATTTGTGGTATTCACCATTCAATCCAATTTAGTTCGAACAAGATTTACTCACCACCTACACCATGTGCAGGGCAGAAATAGAAAAGATGGATTCACCTGATCTTAAATCGGAAACACATGTGCACATTCAACTCTATTGAAGGGAATATATGGAAACTTCTTAAACAGATGGACAAAGTACTATATAAAGTATTGTACATGTGTGTTTGTGTGTACACATACATATATATAGTAAGAGCACTGCCTGGTGTGTGTGGGCTATGGTGTGGGCACTGGTATACATATGCATATGAAAAATCAGCACCATAGATTTATAGTTGTCCTATATACATGTTATATATATAACTAGATATATAAAAATACTGTTGTTTAATTTTAGTAGGTTCCATAAATTCCACCCCACCCCCAGGCTTAAAGCGGAACTTAGTGTTATATGCTAGCTTGTAAACAGCTCAGAAAAAATGTGCATTCACTTTTAATGTATTTTTTTCCATGATGATGAGAGTAGTGATGATCTGATCATGGCTCAAGACTCTAGAAACACAATAAAAACAAGAGTAACAGCACAAAAGAAAAAAGAAAAAATATATAAGAAGGACTGACTGGCAAAAAAACAATTTAAGAAAAGAGACTTCTTCACAAGGACTTGGGATTTTCTCATAAGTTCATTTTTTATTTCAGACTTGGCACATTGTATAAGCATGCCTTATTTGTCAAATTCCAAATTTATAACTCTCCCTTCCTATTCTCTAGTCTCAAATTAATTTTCTCTGTCATACCTCAAAGAAATTCAGAAAAAAAATGCTCTTATGCTGCTCCATTTGTCCTGACATACATAAATGGTGAGTTTATAATAGTCATTTTATCCAGCTAATCTCTTCAGAACATTTGTTCTTTAGTCACTGTGAAATTCACATATAAAAGCAGGTCACTTGCAGTCTGACCTCTAAAATTTCCAACAGCCGGATGCACGTTTTGCTGTCATACGTTGTCTCTCTCCTGTCGTCCTTTGTAAGAGATGGTCCCAAGTCAGAAGTCATGTGCTTGCGTCCAGACAATTGGACAAGCCCCCATTTTCTACCTCCTCTGAAATTTTCACTAGATGGATGCCAAGACTTCTATTAGCAGAAATATGAAACATAATATTTGAAACCACTTAATGAGCAGAACTAAGCTTTTTCTCCCTAAGACCAAGAATAAGAATAGCAGAGGCAAAAAGAGACCTTAATTTTTTGATGGTGACTAGGAAGAACCAACATAGGATGCAAAGTGAGAGTGCGGAATGTTGGGTTTTAACAGAATTGTTTAAAACCAAGGAATATATATGGAGGAGACCATTTGCCAGCTGGAAGCAATTGGGGTGATTTGTTTTATTTGTATTTTTTCTGAACTGCTTTGCACTCTGTAACTGTCTATAGTTCTCATTCCATATTCCTTCTGTGATTTCTGTTTGTCTACTCTTACCTCCTCTGAGATTCTCAAAAGGTGTCAGATTTAGAATATTCTTCTCCATAATCCTTGAGCCATACTTCACACATAGTAGCTGCACGGCAAACAATCAGTGCATGGCTGTAGGCATGAGAAGGGCTAATATTAAAGACCCATAGATTACATACCATGTGGTTTCGGTATCTCTGAATTGTGCTGTCAATCAGTTCCAACTCTGGTGCCTATATCTTAGATTAAGACATGCCAATGGGATGATAAAGGCCGCCAGATGATTTAATGTTCCCTAATACACCAGAGCTCCTTAAGTGACAAGGTATCAGGTTGTTCTATCAGCAAGACTGGCTTGTGAAGCCAAATCACATGGCATTCATGCTCATGACAGACGGCTGCCATCAACAATACCTGAGAAAGATGCGGGCAGTCTCCCTTTTGAGATGCCAACTTCATTTCATTGTTTTGCCACTCATTTTACTCTAAGGTTCTTTTCACAGCCTTAGCTCTGACTTGTGGGTCTTCAAAGGGACAACATTTCAAATGTGATGATTATTTAAGATGGAGTATGAAAAGCATTGATGGAGCAGTCCATATGAAATAATTATAGTGATTACAATAATTTTAGTAAAAATCATCTTTTTGTGTCTTTCTCAAGGGGAAGTCAACGTACCTCAATAAACTACAATGCATATATAGGTGTAGACTCAGAGCCAAACACTCTGAAGCCTGGTGATGAAGATGCTGACTAGTTCTGTGTTACACGGAGAGAGGCGACTAATAGTCAGGTGTGCAAGGTTGTGTGAGGGCTTGTGTTGGAACAAGTCTTACTCTGTCATAAACCAAAGCAGCATTGTAAAGAGAACATGGTGTGGGGGACCTGGATTCAGGTCCCTTTGCTGACATTTACTATATATTTGCAAGTCACATCACCCAATTTGAGCTTCATGTTAAAATGGGGACAATAATTAGTGCTGCTTCTTCGTTTTCTCACCTATTGTTTTGAGGATCAAGTTATAGACAATAATGTCTTGTGAGGTATATTGAAGTGCATAAATTTAAAGAGTTGTAATTATTACAATTCCAGTAAAGATCTTTCCCTCCTCTTAAATAGTAAGGTTGGAGCTGGCTTGGTACTTTGGACTTCTCACAATAAATCAAGAAAGCATCTTAAAACCATATATCTCCTGCCGCAATATGGATCAAGCAAAAAGTGTTTATTGAATGTTTGTGTTAATCAATGTATGTATATCAAGTACCTATCACATGTAAAGAATTGTGTTGGACTTTGGGAGAGAATAAGAATTAGTAACAGCTATGGTTTCCTTACAGTACCCATGGTTCCTTAGGAACAGGAGACACATTAGAAATTCATTTTAAGCCAGTGGATGGAGGCAGAAACTTTCTTTATCTGTTCACATATAGTGCACCAGACACTATAGAAGGCAATTTAAATGCATCATCCCTTTAATCCTCAGANTGACCTGAGCTGAAGTCGGACGCTTAACCAACTGAGCCACCCAGGCACCCCTCCTCACAGTAATTCTTACCTTTTGAGATAAATGTTTTTTTTTTTTTTTTTTAATTTCTAGGCATAGAGAAGTCCGATAACTTATTCAAGAATCCATCAGCCATCAGTCAGAAAGTTGAACATCCATCCCAGGCTAGGTCTTGGACAAATAGTAGGAAGGGCCAGCCAAGCATCGCAGGGACTCTTGGGAGTGTCCCTTCCTCTCTTGTTCTCTGTGGTTTCATGCACTCAAAGAACCGCATTTGAGGGAAATGGAGCTCTGGGCCCTCTCTCTATCTCTTTTTCTCCATTGGGCTGCTTCATGATGAACTCTTCATTTAAATCTTAATTGGTTTACATATGGTGGTGTCATGTGATTTCACTTATGCTTACAGAATATTTCATTATCACAGAGGGAATGAGGGCTCTTACCTCATTTTTACAGTTAGAAAAATTGTTACATGTTAAATAACATCTAGAGATATCTGACATATTTGTGAATTTTAAATATCAGCTATAAATTATTTTGTGAAGAAAAAAATGTATATTTATTGAATGAATACACACTTAATGCTAGCATTGGTATCCTTTAAAATCTCCTTATTATAAAGAATATTTACCAAATCATATTTTTCTGTCCATCTCCATTATAAAAGTGGGGTATGGTCCAATAGAAAATTGTTTTTGCAGCATTATATATGAACAACTACAAAGTAAGTTTACTAATCTCATAAAGCCATACATCTAAAAGGAAATAAAATTCAATAAAACAATAATGATATTACAAATGAATCACAAATGGGATATGGTAAAACATAAAATGTTAAATAATACACTCAGTGTTTGTGTATCCTTGTGATTTTCTGTAGTTCATAGTTCGAGTTCCATTTTATTTCATTGCTCTTATCCCAAACCAAGTATATGTTTTGATTTCTCTTTCTAAAGGGGCTTCTCTATGAACAAGTTACTCATGAGTGCAATTTTCCATGGGGAGGAGGACTGTGTTTATAGGTGAAGGGGATTAAGATAACACGTATCATGATGAATGCTGAGTGATGCATAGAATTTTTAAGTCGTTATATTGTACACATGCTAACTATACTGGAATTAAAACAATAAAGAAAAGAATATTTATTTTCAATTCTTTCTCACAAGAAAAAAGATACTAAAGCCCTCTTTTTGGAGAAATAGTGACAATTTTACTTCTCTCACAAATAATATTATTGTAGAGCAATATAAAGAAAACATCACAAAGTTTATACATATACAGTCCAACACATCTTGATGCTTTACTTTTCATTTTTAGTTTGATCGCATGTCTATAAACGTGAATTTTGAATTGTTTTTTAAAATTCAAAAGTCAGGTTTCTTATACTATATATAATTATAATACCTAATGATTGTATCATACTCTATACATGACCCGTCAATATTGATCGAGTCATTTCCCTACTTCTTAAAAAATCAGGTTAACATTCTTTCCTTTTTTAAATTTGTGCTAAAATACACATAGCAATACTTTTGCCTTCTTAAACATTTTTATGTGTACAGTTTGGTAGCGGTAAGTATATTTATGTTCTTATGTAACCAACACTCAGAACCTTATTCTTTTTACTTCAAGACCAAAACTCTATACTCATTAAACAATAACTTTCCATTCCCCATACTCCTTCCCTCTGGTAACCAGTATTCTACTTTCTGTCTCTATGAATTTGATTGTTCTAGATACCTCATGTAAGTGGATTTATACAGCATTTGTCTTTTTGCATATGGCTTATTTCACTTAGCATAGTGTCTTCAAGATTCATCCACGTTGTAACATGCATTGGAATGTCCTTCCTTGTTCAGGGTGACTGACACTTGATTGGATGTATACACTATCTTTTGTTCATCCATCTGTCAGTTGTTGAACGCTTTGGATGCTTCCGCCTTTTGACTATTGTGAAAAATGCTGCTATGAACATGGATTTACAGATATCTCTCCAAGACCTTGCTTTCAATTTTGGAGGGTATATATCCAAAAGTGGAATTCCTGGATCATATCATAATTCTATTTAAAAAACATGTTTTGGAGGACTTGTACTGTTTTCCATAGAAGCTATACCATTTTACATTCCACCAATAGTGTACGAGGGTTCCCCTTTTTCTACATCCTCACTAACATCTATTACTTTTTCTTTTTCTTTTTTTTTTCTTTGCTTCCTTTTGCTTTGCTTTTGTTTTGTTTTGTTTTTGTAGGTGGTGGTAGTTCATTGTGGTTTTAATTTGTGTTTCCCTACTGAAGAGTGATGCCAAGCATATTCTCATGTGATTACTACCCATTTGTATATCTTCTTTGAAGAAATGTCTATTCAAGTCCTTTACCCATTTTTTTAGTTGAGTTCTTTGGGTTTTATTTTTTTTGTTGTTACTGAGTTATAGAAATTCTTTATATATTCTGGATATTAACCTTAGCTTGCCATTGCATTTTGTAATCAATATCTGTGAAGATATAGCTTCCTCTTTGTTTGAATTATTTCTTTAGGTAAATTTCCAGGATTGAAATTTCTAGCTTAAAGAATATAATGTTTTTAAGATCTGATTTTAATTGCCAAATTACTTTTTCAAAGAGTTGTGTCTATTAACTTTAGCATAATGGAAATGTAGCTGTGTACCAGTAATCCCATAATTTCATTACCAAAATTAGTTTTGAGTCTTTTTTCAGTAATAAATATAAAGATGTTCCTTATTATTTCCATTTGCATTCCTCTGATAAATAGTGAAGTTCAATACTGTTCCAAATATTTTTGGAACTACATTTCTTTATTTATTAATAGCTTTATCACATATTTGTCTATTTAACTTTTGGAATTTACTGTTTATTGTATGATCTCTCAAACATTCTGCAATAGTATCTCTATACACATATCTCTATTTTAGTTATGCTTTAGTTTTAATTATAAAAAGTTAACATGTGTATATGCATAATATTTCATTAAACCTTCTTACCTTTTTTGAGTTTTTAAATTTATTTTCAGAGAGAGAGAGAGAGAGAACAAGCAGGGGAGTGGGAGAGAGAAGAGAGAAAAGGGGGAGAGAGAATCCCAAGCAGATTCCATGCTGTCAGCATGGAGCTCAATGTGGGGCTTGAACACATGAACCTTGAGACCATGAGACCTTGGCCTGAGCCAATTGAACCATTCAGGAACCCCTAAACCTTCTTGCCTTTCTTTGAGTTTTTCAATCCATTTTGAGAGAGAGAGAGAAAGAGCACAAGCAGGGACTGGGAGAGAGAGAAGGAGAGAAGAGGGGGAGAGAAAATCCCAAGCAAACTCCATGCTGTCAGCGTGGAGCCCAATGTGGGGCTCGAGCCCATGAGACCATGAGACTGTGTCCTGAGCTGAAATCAAGAGCCGGATGCTTAACTGATTGAGCCATCCAGGAACCCCTAATTTTCTTGCCTTTCTGTAATGCTAGATTCTGTTTTATGCTATATTTTCTAGAGTTGTATGTTTTCTATGATTTTTTTTAAAACCAAGTCAACCTGTACAAATTTTTTTTTCAAGGTACCTCACAATCGACATGCAGAGCTGTGGAATTTACACAATCTGCTTCTCTCCTGAGTGGTGACCAAAATGTCAGCCTCTGCTATTACGCGGCCAGCTGAACATATTGGTGGAAGGAAATGCATCCTTTAGAAACATAGCACCAATAAATAAAATGGCCTTCAAGGGCAATGAAAGTGTCTTGGTGTCAGCAGCAGCAATCAAAGCCATATTGGAAACCCTGCGGCCAAGAAAAGAAAGCAAAGAGTCCCAGTTTGGGGATGGGAGGAAGGCAGAGAACTGCTCTCCCATGAATTTTACAGGAACAATAAAATTAAGGTCTCTGACCACAGAGGGTCTTTACAAGGACCCAGGATGAGTGGTGATATTAAATCTTGAGACCTTGGCCAAATTCCAACTTGGGCAATTGCACTCGGTCAATTTTAAATTCCCTCTGCAGTTTCTAATGCAATGCCCTTCTGTGCTTCCTGATGCCAACCTGCTGCATGCTACTGATCAGTAGATCTGCGTTGATAAGTACTTGGTGCCCTCTACCCTGGAGAAGGCCTTAATGTCATCAAGGGGAATGTCATTTTTGTCTTTCACTTCCAAAGAGCCTAGTTCTGAGCACTTGGGCTGTTCTAGAAACGTCTTCGCGTGTTTAAGTGTGGTGTATCTGGCTTGGGTATTCTCCCATGGCCCTACTGACCCTTTTCCCATAGTTGGGGACAGCGAACGTTATCTTTAGGCTTCAGCTCAGACCATCCGAATTCCCGTCGACCCCTCTAACTCCTGCAATCTGTGTGACTTGACGCAACTCACTCACTCTACTCATCAACTTTGAAGGGCTTCTCACAGTTTCACAAGATGGTGCTTTAACATAGCCAATGGGCGCCTGGGTGGCTCAGTCAGTCAAGCGTCCGGCTTCAGCTCAGGTCCAGATCTTGCGGTGTGTGAGTTCAAGCCCAATGCTGGGCCCTGTGCTGATATCTCGGAGCCTGGAGCCTGCTTCAGATCTTGTGTCTCCCTGTCTCTGCCCCTTCCCCACTTGTGCTCTATCTCTCTTTCTCTCAAAAATAAGTATTAAAAAATGAAAAATATATACTTAACAGAACCAAGCCTGCCATGACTAGTTTCCAACTAGTCTTTCCGCCCCTATCTCTACCTACTCCCAGGGATAGACTAGAGTCAAGAAATCTCCACCATTTCTTTCTTTCCTCCTTGCTGTGTGCACGCACGCCATTATGCGTCTGCTCCTGCTATGTCTACCGCCTAAGCGCCCCCCACCTCCCTCTCCTCTTGACAAATCCTATCTACCTTTCAAGACTGATCTCATATACCCTCTCCATGAAACTTCCCTGATTTCCCAGCTGGAAATCACCTTATCTCCATAGCGTGAGTGTGCGTATGTATGGTTGCTCTACTTTCATACTAGAAAACAATCTTTTTAAGTTTACTGTGTGTTTCCTCTGGAACATGACACCGGCTTTTATATTTACTAATGGTTTTAGTCTCTGAATTGTTTTCATCTGTATTTTCACATGATAGCCTTTCTAAATACCAAAGCAGATCTTAAAGAAGCAAACAATATTATAGTTCATTTGGGATTAGTAAGCATACACTGAAACAGCCAAATAATCTCTTAATTGTTCTTTTCCGCAGACTTTCTGTGATATTCAACCACAACGACTGTGTATATTTTACTAAATGTAGTTTACCTTTAATTATCTCTTGTGATAAAAACCATGGGGTTATTCTCTCAGATAAACACATTTTAAATATACAGCTTTTGGAGTCAGACTGAGAGACTATTTTTGAACTTTTCCAAATTTGTGTTTCAACTAATATATGAGAGTTTCTGAGCTAATATAGTACCGGCAAGTCCAGTCCTTCTCTAATCAAATTTCAACTATTAGAATCACTTCTGGGGTGAGGTGATTAATCTCACGCTATGCCCACAACCCACAGGTTAGCATAAGGACGGGGCATCTCTACTCATTAAAGACAAAACAAACCACACACACACACACACACACACACACACACACACACACCAAAAAAAAANACCAAAAAAAAAAAAAACCCCAATAAAGCAAAATTAAAAAGCCACAGGTAATTTAGATGCTTAATAAAGGCTGATGACCAACAATACTACAAGTTCATGACCATTTTCAAGGTAAAGAAGCAGAAGCTGAGAGAGCAAGGAGAATGAGCAGCCACACCCAGACTGCAAGCCAAGATGACTTGCTCTAGTTAAGTGCTCCCTTATGCCTCTTTCCTCTCGGAAGCATCCACTCTTCCTTTCCTTTCGCAGGATTTTTCCATATCTGGGCTAGCTCTGTGACAACTATAACTTTCACAGGTTATAACTGTAGGAATACAACAAAACAGCCCACTAATTATAAATATATTTTCAAATTAGAGAAGTCTCATTGCTGCTTCTGTTTTTACTGCTTGGGATTTAGACACAGCCAGGCCTGGTGATCCCAAGGTATGCCTCTGGTGCTTAATAAAGGCAACCTCTGACTTTACGGAACTCACAGGCTCCCTGAAGAGGAGCTATTGTTTACTGACCAACTACTTTTCTAGGCAGGTTATCACTCAATAACTCATGAGTTCCCACCAATGGTATGTACATGAATAAAGGGGAAGTATTTTACTGCAACAGAAATGAAGATACTTGGGTGCCCGGGGGGCTCCATGGGTTGAACATCTGACTTCAGCTTAGGTCATGATCTCATGGTTGTGAGTTTGAGCCCCGCAATCGGGCTCCGTGCTGACAGTGCGGAGACTGCATGAGATTCTCTCTCTCTTCCTGTCTCTCTGCTCCTACCCCACACTCTGTCTCTTTCCTTCTCTCTCTCTCTCTCTGTCTCAAAAGAATGAAAAAAAAAAAATGAAATGAAGATACTTCCATATAAAGTCAAATTCTGTTGGCTGTGGTAATATGACTTAAAAAAATAATTGACGTTTGTTTATTTTTGAGAGAGAGACAGAGCCAGAGTGCAACCCGGGGAGGGGCAGAGAGAGAGAGAGTGGGACACCCAGAATCCAAAGCAGGCTCCGGGCTCTGAACTGTCAGCACAGAGCCGGATATGGGGCTCAAACCCATGAACTGTGAGATCATGACCTGAGCGGAAGTTGAATGCTTAATCGACTGAGCCACACAGGAGACCCAATTTTCTTGATCTGGATACTAGTTATGTGGTTATATTTACTTTGTGAAAATTCATCATGCTCTGCACATATGATTAGTGCAAATTTACATACTCGTGTCACACTTCCATAAAATCTTTATTTAAAACAATAACAAAAGGCCTAACAATACAGCACTGCCTCAGCCTGCCAGTTACAGTAGGCCAGAGAGTGGGAAAGAAAGGCCAAGTTCTAGAGTCAAAGTTTACATCCCAGCTTTAGGTCTTGTTAGCTCTGTGATGTTGGACAAGCCCCATCCCTTCACTGGGCCTCAGAATTCTTTGTATGGCTTGAATGGGAAAAAATACACACGTACCTCATGGAGACGCTACGTTGATGACATGATGTTTGTAAAAAGGCACCAGGTCTACTGAGCACCTGGCCGTCAGGAGGCATCAGTAACTCACACATTTGTCCCAACATTTCTTACGTTCAGGCAGCATTCTGGGATAGAAAGGACAGCAAGTTATAGTTCTTGCTCTCTAATGGGTAATTTCAATAGAATTCCTCCCTTTCTTTCAGTATCTAACTCAAGCATGGTTTTCCAGTCCTTTCTCCCATGGCTTCCCACATGTTCTCCAGCTGGTGAGAGGATTCACCCCATTTTTCTTTCTCACCTTTCGATGCTGTGTGCAAACCCCCCTCCTCTGGGCTTAGGAGAGCATCATGCTGTTTTTCCAAAAGCATCTACCACCTCACGTTGCAGTTCTTTTATTTATATATCCAGCAGCAGCTGGGTGAATGAATAAATGAATGCTGTTCCCATGTCCCGTAGCTTCTCACTCCTTCCCTCTTGGTCCATGAATCTTGACTCCACCTGTCTTTCCGATCCCTGCTGCTGACACTCTCTCAGTTTCTTTCTTTGATCTCCTCCAAACTGAAGCAATTTCCTTTTCTCCAAACAGAAGCGATGCTCCAAAACTCATTTCTTTGAACTTTCTCATGGACCTTAGCGTAGCATGGAGAAGTATGGCCTTTCAGAATTTGTTAGATCTGGGGCTCGCCATTGGGTTCAAGTTAACTAGCAAGTAACCTTCTCTGACTTTATTTTCTCAGCACTAAAAACAGGGAAAATTCTGTCTACCTTTTAAGGCTTTTGGAAGGTTGAGAAAGAATGCAGGCTTGAAGGGCATGCCATGGTGTAGCTGTTCATTGAAGAGCTGCTATTATTTCAACATTGCTTTTTATAATCTATGTAGACATCGTGTCTTCTTCTATAACAAAAAAATCCATGTCCACCCCACCACAGCTTTACCCACAGTACCCATAGAGAGCAAACGTCCAACACACGTTTGAGTAAACAAATGAATAAAAGATACATTTCTCAATGCTGGGGGCAGTGGGGAAGAAATCCCATACAACGTCTCTGAATCCTAGATGACTATTTGAAAATCTTTCTCTGGAGATGAATAATATAAGGGCCTACCTCCTAGGAGATCATTCAGTCTTCCCGGTGCTGCACAGCAAGTAAAGGGCTAAATGGCACAGCCCTCTGATTCTGCTATACGAACAAGCAAATATTAGTCAGCATGCTTTTAATGGGAAACTGATTGGTTGTTATTCACCAGATGGTGAACGATTTCCACCGAGTCTGTCCTAGACACTATTGCAGTGGTTTGGCTTAAGAGAGAACATAGGTGATAATATCTATATAAAGAGCATGCCTTCAACTGAGATTAGATTTTGGAGCCTGGAAATTAGTAAATGTTGTTAACTACTTACAAGGCCAAGTGAGAACCATAGAGGTAAGTTTCTCCTCTCTGCACGCAAAGTTCTTGTCTTTAAATTTCCTGCTGGAGTGAAGTGTCAACACCGCATAATAACCATCCTCCAAGACTTTATTAAAATCCTGACCTTTACTTCAAAGCTTCTGTGTGGAAGGAGAAAAGCAGGGAGGGAAAATTAGGTCTTTTCTAACAGTCTCCAGGAGCTTTAGGCCATAGGCCAAGAAGACTCAGGCTGTCTTTTGGAAAACATGTCTTTGCCCGTCACCCTGTCACTCATCTGGATATGCTCCCGTGACGGGAGGGGCATGGCCATGAAGACCAGCATTCCAAGGGAGATGTGGCGAGTGTTACAGCAGAGGCACCGAGGGAATGGGGTGGTGGATTGCCCACTGTCCCACTTCCATTTCCACGTATCCTGTGAAAGAATCTAGCCGCCTCCGTTCATTGCAGAATTCTTGGCGCAGAACAACTCCATCCAAACCCCTGTGCTGAGAGGCCAGACCAAACTCCAGCATGGCTTTTAGCAGCATCAGGCTGTGCCCCTGTGATGACCCCAGCCTCCCATTAAATGCCTGCCTGAGAAAGCTCAAGGCTGCCAGGAAATTTTACTGTTTGCTCTAGCCAACATCTGATGATAGGCCTCTGACCTCCTTTTCTTAGAGCATTTACTAAAAAGGGCTTACGATTGTGAATATGTATCTCTTACAATGCAGAAGTATCTTTTTCAAGGATCTGAGAGCCACTCCTCTGAAACGCAATCATCAGGCAGGCCAGTCTCCGTGGGAGGATAGAATCTTAACTTCACTAACTGCCAGCCAGCAGATGTAGCTGGCCTAAGGATATTTACATTGACCAACCTCTGGTAAATTTTTTTTTTTCTCTGATTCTACTGAGCCCCTCTCCACCCCTCTCCCTCTTTCGCTTTTGAAACACCCAATTTTTTTTCTCTGTGCAAATCAGAACGAAGCTTAGTTCTTTCACCTACTGTCAGTCGTCACCGAATACATTCCGTTTTCATTGCTTTTACTGAGGTCTAGCTGTGTTTAACAGGTGGGAGAATCCCCTATTCCTGGGGCTCACCTCCATCCCTATGCAAAGAGAGTTCTGGAGGGGATCCAAGAATTCCCCTTTCGCCTCTCCTCTTCCAAGGCTGCACATAACGTAGCCTGCTAGGCTGAGGGGTAGGAATGGAGTCTCTCACTGCACAGCCATATTTCCTCTTCCAAACCACTTGACTTGCAGTAGTTAGAGATATGTGTCTGGGCACATGAGCACACGCCACTGGTAAGAGAGGGCTGAGCTCTTATTAATCTCTATCTTAACTTTGTTTAATCTGCTTGTGTACCTACACCTACTTGAACCCAACTGAGGGGTAAAGGGCTCCTACCAGGGACAGAGGCTGTAAGTTGCAAGAGGGAGGGCTGACTTTGAAACACCAGGCACTGCAGGGGCCAAGGGAACAAGCATGGCTGAGCACAGCAAGGGCATAGCCACAAAGCAGCTACAAGGCTTGGGTGGAGATGGAAGGGAAACGGGCGAGAAAGTGCAAGGGGCGGGGGTGTAAAAAGACAGGGAAAGAGACATCATTACTTGCTTCCTTGTTCACATTTTTCTTTTTGGCTCAGTCCTGCCTGCTCTTCACCTTCCATCCAAACACCTAAAGTAAAACGTCTCTGTACTGTACTTTCTTTACTCTGCTCCCAGCCAAGAGAAGCTATTTATTGCTTTATTTCTTTTCTTCCGTTATTCTGGCCTTGCAGAAATGTAAATCAAAGGAGAGGGGGCAAGGAATTGGTCACTTAGTATCTTTGGGTCTTGGTTTAATCATAAGAGTTTTAGACTGGATTCATAGCTCAACAAATGTTTACTAAGTGAGTACTGTATCTGGAGCACTGTGTGTTTGCTAGGGAAACATATCACCCGGGAAGCTTCTGTTCCAGCTTCCAGCAAAGGAGACATTCAATAAGCAAATTAAAATGTAACATAATTAAGATAAAACTGTAATATAATTAAAATAGAGACTATAAGAAGTAGTGTTTGATAGGTTGTCAGGAAAGGTCACGTAGATTGTCACCTACGTGAGAAGGTGACAGTTGAGCAGAAATGTACATGAAGTAAGGGAGCAAGCCAAGGGGGAAGAGAATTCCAGGCAGAGGGAACAGCATGTGCAGAGGTCCCAGCATATGGGGACATATTAGCATGCTTGCGCAGCCATGAGAAGCACACAGTGAGAGACCTAAAGAAGTAATTCAGTGTTGGGGCACCTGGGTGGATTAGTTGATTAATCATCCAAATTTTGCTTTCGGCTGAGGTCATGATCTCATAGGCCTTGAGTTCGAGTCCTGCATCGGGCTCTGTGCTGACAGCTCAGAGCCTGGAGCCTGCTTCGGATCCTGTGTCTCCCTCTCTTCCTGCCCCTCCTCCACTTACTCTCTCTCTTTCTCAAAAATAAACATTAAAAATAAAAAAAGAAGAAGTGATTCAGTGTCAAATCATGTAGGGCCTTGTAGGGTACAGCAAGCACTCTGGAAATTTCTCTAATCATGATAAGAATTCGTTGAATATTTGAGAGCAGAGGATGACATTTTACTACTAGTAAAAATAGGAACTAATATTTATATAGTACTTAATGTGTACCAGTCTCTTTTCCAATTAGCTCATTAAATTTTACAACAACCTCTGATATAGACATTATTATTATATATATATATATATGTTTTTTTTTGCAGATGAGAAAACTGAGGCACAAA
>NW_027528417.1:11898602-11901489 GCF_008692635.1 Crocuta crocuta | reverse complement strand
AGAGGACTTGGACGATAGTGGTTGCGGTGGAAGAGAGAAGTGGTGTTCAGGTTTGATCTGTGTTTTGAATGTAGAGGAAACAAAATTTGCTGCTGGTTTGCAGATGAGCTCTGAGAAAAAGCCAGGTATCAGCGGTGAATCCAACTTTTTGGCCTGCACAACTGGGTAAAAGACGGTGTTTCTTATCAATCTGGGACAATTGGGAAAGGAGGTGCTTTGGTGAGAGGTAGAAATAACTCATTTTGAATATGTGAAGTGTGAAATGTATGTGAAACATTTAAGAAGATATTTAAAGGATAAAGAGAGTCTGGGGTTCGGCCTGCAGATTTAAATTTGCAGGTCATTATCATGCAGATGTTTGAGAAAGCTAGGTGCCTGGATGTGATCTCCCAGGCAGGGAACATAAGCGCGCCAAGGAGAAGCTCTGGGGCATTCTAACCTTCAGCGATGATGAAGAGGTGAAGGACCCAACAGAGGAGTCTGGAAAGGAGCCGCAGATGAGTCAATGGAAAAAGAGAAGTCAAGTAAGAAGGAGGTTGAAGGAGAAACTGATCAACTGTATCTAATGCTGCTAATAGGTCAAGTAAGATGAAGACAGAATTAAACACTGAATTTGACAAAGAGGGAGGTCATTAGATACCTTGACTATGAAGTGTTAGGGCCCAAACTCTGACTGGATTGGGTTCAAGGGACTAGCAATAATCTGAGGCATACGAGTAAAGATAATCTGAGAAAAAAGGTAAGGGGTAGTAGCAGAGGGAAGAAGAAGGTCATGCATTCCCAAATACTTCCATCAATTTCAGGATATTTTATTGGGCATGTCCTCGACACCCAACACTGTTAGGTACTGACACTAATGAGTTTGCAGCTTCATTCATTCATTCATTCATGGGACAACTGTTCACTGAATACCTAGTATGTGAGTTCGGAAACATTTTTTCTTAGTTCTTACAATCAACTTTTTAACATTAAAACAAATTGAAAAAGGACACACTCTCATAATGCAAGTACATTAACACTTCCCACATTTCTTTCAATTACTGTCCATGTGTTTCCATGGCTTTTACATGAACTTATTAATGATATTGTAAACACTTTTCTTTGTAGACATAGTTTTATAATATTTTAATTTGATGGCAGCTATTTTATTTTGTGAATACATAGCATTACTTACTTTATCATTTTCGTTCCCAAACATTTATGTTGTCTTCAAATCACAATATATGATGCAATGATTATTTGTAAATTTGTCAACTTCATTAAGCTATGAGTAGTCCCTCACAGGTCAGGACTATAGGTGGCTCAATTTCGAACCCCCAGCATGTGCCTGGCACACAGTCCTGACTTCTAGGAAGCACGTGAGACTATATAATGGAGCGCCTAACAACCGGAAGACTGACTGCCTCAGCCCTCAATTACAACGTCTCTAGATCTCATCAAAAAGTTGGAGATAATAATAGTACCCTACTGGTCATGAGAATTAAATAAGCAAAGTGCCTGCTATATTGTAAGCACCTATATAAGTGCTTGATGAGGGTACTCTAAAAGAAAAACAGTCCCTGTCCTGTACATGTTTAAGGAATAAATAATAAAGCAAGGAACAGTTTTATTTTTGCTTCATACAGGTAATTTAAAAAATTCTCTTGGATTATTTGCTATTGGGCCCAGAAATGATGTTGTAAGCACGGAGGATGTTATCAGGTATCCAGAGATAAATAATCGTTCCTCGGGATTAATTTTCATAAATGGTATCAGCAAACGCAAGAACATGGACATTTCTACAGATTCCATTCTAGGTTATTTTGCCTTGGGGAGGAAGCTCCCTGAAGGCATGGGCGCAGTCTGAGTTTTGCAGACTTGGCCGTCTCTGGCGGTTAGCGGTGCAGACATCGCCACCGGCTACTTCCACCCGATAGTTCACGCAGGCCCTTTCCTTCTTTGCCTTCTTTCTCTCTCTGGATTTCGATTTCTTGGAAAAATACACACGTACCTCATGGAGATGCTGCGTTGATGACATGATATTTGTAAAAAGGCACCAGGTCGACCGAGCACCTGGCTGTCAGGAGGCATCAGTAACTCACACACTTGTCCCAACATTTCTTACGTTTGCCTTATTTCTCTCTCTGGATTTCGATTTCTTGGAAATTAGTAAGATTCCATTGGGTACTTCTAAATGAGGACGACAAAAGAATCAAGGAGGTGGTGGTGGGCAAGGCCTGTGTGAAGAGACCAGGGAACGCGGTAGAGTCTGGAGGTGTCAGAACCGGGTCAGGTGATCACAGGGCCCCGCCAGTCAGGAAGGAATCGTGACGGACTACCAGCAGAAGGTTCTTGAACAAAGAAGTTGACTTAATGAAAATCATTGTAAAGCCTCTTAGGATGATTATCCAGACTACCGTCTAGAATGGGGGCGGGTGCTTGAGGTCTCTGGCAGGAACCTGGAGAAACGGGAATGAAGGAAGGGGAAGTAATGTTCGTGAGATTATTTCCCTCTGAAACCATCATTTCGTTCGTTCATTCACTTACTTATTCGTTCAACACACACGTATCAGGGGCTTACTTTGCGCCAGGCGCTGTGCTAGACACGGACTATCCACCAGTGGAACGCACGGATTCGGTCCTGCCGTCGTGACCGGCTGTGGTGCCCACGATAGTCACCCGTGGCGGGGCAAGGCCCCCGGAACGCCGAAACGCCGCGCATCTTCCTGGCGCACCCTGCGCCCGGCACAGGGTGGGCGCGCGCACATCCCGGGGCCGGAATGGATTCGCGGCCCTGACGCGGCAGGATGGCTCAGCACACGGACCCGGGGAAAAAGGCAGGGTGGCATCGGTGTCGCCTGCGAAGACGAGGGGCCTGCAACGGGCGCAGGTGCGCGTCCGTGCGGAC
>NW_027528417.1:11898077-11898465 GCF_008692635.1 Crocuta crocuta | reverse complement strand
ATCGCGCCGCGCCGGGGGAGGAGCCCCGAAGGGGGAAAAAGAAAGTGCGGCGGAAAGTAAGAGGCTCATTGGGGGAAGACTGCCCGGATCCGGGGTCCCCGGGCTCCGCTTGGGCCGGACGCGCCGAAAAGCAGCAGTGCTGGGCGGCCCCGCGCCCTTCCCCACCGGCTCGCCGTGCGCGCTCTGCTCCCCAAGAAAGGTGAGTCTCTTGCTGTCTGCGGGGCTCGGAGGAATCACCGACCGCATCTCGGGGTGGAAGGGCTCCTGCAGACCATCTCTTCAACCCTCCTATTTTCCAGAAGGACAAACTGAGGCACAGAGCGAGGCAGCGGCTGGGATGGGTCACACAGCTGGTGAAGTGCTGGGGCCAGGACTCGAACCCGTCTTT
>NW_027528417.1:11896443-11897943 GCF_008692635.1 Crocuta crocuta | reverse complement strand
GAGCAACCCTGGCGTACCCCCCGCCTGGGCTTCTCCAGGGCGCTGCTGTGAGCGCTGAGGGGGGAAGAGGCGGCGCGCCCCCCGGAGGGTACCCCGCCGCCCCCAGCGCGGAGCCGGGACCGCGGGGGAAAGGCGGCTTCGCTCGGTCTCCCCTGACCTGCTTTCTCAGAAAGATGCCCAGCCAGGTTGTCTGGCAGGCTCCTGGGGAGGCGGTGCCTTGGGGTGGCTCTCGCAGCTGGACGAGGCTGGTGGCCCTGGAGGGGTGGGAAGCCCCTCGGTTAGGAAACGCTGGCTTCACGGAGCCATGGCCCCCGTCACTTCGGAGTGCTGGGACGGAACGAGGAAGCCGAGCGAAAGGGAAAAATCGCGAACGTAAAAGCAAACTTCTGCCGTTTCCTTTAAGAGCCAGTCCCCAGGCTGTCTTTCCTCCGCCTCCGGTTGTGAAATTGAGGTCCGCCGCGCCTCTCTTGAAGCGCCTTTGCTGCTCGGCTTCCCGGATCCAGGGTTAGCCACCGGCCCAACTGAAGGACTACCTGGTGGTTTTGACTCCAGCTCTGCCCGGTGTTAGCTGTGTGAACNGTGGCAACATGGAGATTGTAATGATCACAATGAGCCCTGAGGTTTTTAGGGAAGATGCAATGGGATCATTCGAATAGCAGGTCTAGCCCAGTGCCTGGCGTGGCACCTGGTTAGTTTGAGATTGATGGCTGCCATTGTAAATATTGTTAGACAGTAACCCAGGAGACAGAGGGTTTTCAGAAAGGTGGTTTCATCCTACCTTATGGGGATTTTTTTTTTTTTTTTTTTGATCTGTACTATTGTGGTGTTTTCTTCTTTGGAGTTTGAACAGCTCCTTCATAGAAAGTGCTTTCTGAGTGCTGTTTCCATGTAACTTTGATCACGGATGCTTGACTTGGAATACAAAATTAATGTTTCCCAGTGATGCCACCACCCCTAGATTTTAGGCCAAGCCTCAGGTCTGTGAAGCTCTGATCTGAGGCGGCCTTTATTGGCAAAGAGGGTCTGGAATTTGATAAAAAGTAGGAAGACAGGAGAAGTTGGAAGTTCCGTCTCTGTTACAGACTGTGGTGAGCCTTGTGTCCCTGATGTCTTAGGTCAGACAGGCAACTTTGTGTTTTCTTTACCGCAGGAAAACAACAACACAATTCTCATGTGTTTCTTTTTGACTCTGTGGTGGCGCTGCCAAATTCAGTCCCTCTGGACACAAACTTGCCTTATTCAAACAGAAACACTACACATGCCTCCTCTCGTCTTCCTTGATTATTGGTATTTTAAAATGAAGTAGCTCCTCGTACATCCCCACCATGCTCATGAAAATTGATTTTATTCTGATCGACTTCTTCCAGTTATTTACTATCATCTCCTGGCTATGCCTTAAGTCCCTGAACGGAGCCGCTCAGCATTTATAGTCGACTGCCTGCTTCCCGGCCCCTCCGAGATGTGCGGGGGGCGCGGGGGCGGGGGTGGGGGGTTGAGGAG
>NW_027528417.1:11878781-11894629 GCF_008692635.1 Crocuta crocuta | reverse complement strand
GTTGATGAGTGCATAGGTGGGAGTGTGATGCATGTTGAGGGCAGGGTAGAACCTGGTGGTGCCCCTGGAGATGCCTCCCACACCAAGTGTTTGCAGAGGATGGGATCGCTTGCTTCTGGCAGCCTGTTCCGTGTGCCTGCATTGTGATGAGCTGGCCAGAATATATCTGAACGCGTGCCTGAGAAACCGGTGACTTGTGGGCAAAAGGAAAATGTTAAAAATAAGGTCAGAACAAGGGGATGGAAGGGAGATTGGAAGATAATTTCTTCTGGTTCTGGTTCCTTAAAGAAAGAATACCGAGTTATACCTTTTCTCCTTATCCAGATTACTTGTGACAAAAATCATACACACATATAGAGAGAACTTAAAAATTTCCCAGGCATATTCCATATATATGATCTTTCTTGCTACTTGCTATAGCCCTGAGGGAAGGACGTGGCAGGCATATTAATAGTAGAAGGAGCTTAGGTTTTGTGGTCAGATTCGAATTTCAGTTCTAATTCCTCTGTAGCTAGGTAATACTGAGCAATTTATTTCACCATGTAGAGCTTTCATTTTGTCCGGTTCTAAACTGGAAAAGAAAGTGCTTACCCCCAAGGGCTTGTGTGAGGGTAAAATTAAACAGAGTAATGTAAAGTAGATGTAGTGAGTAGGTGCTCATTAAACAATCTCTTCTTAGCTGGTCTCAGTTTTACTGAGAAAGAGACTGAAGGCGACTCAGAGAGATGAGAGGTGGCTAGAGTCACGTGGTTCTTAAGTTTCAGCCCTGGGCACACAGTTCACACCTAGTGACTTCTAGCTAAGATGCCGTCACGTCTTCAATGAGTTCTTTAAGGATTTACTTCAGTTAAGTGACCTTACTTGACTGGTGATTGCAAGGTATCCTTTCTGTCCCAAAAGGGAAATTTCCTTGCTGAGGGAACAATCCGTCAACATGCTCTGTAGAAGTTGGGGTGGGGGGTTGGCCAGCTCTCAGGAGAGGAGGTTAGAAAGCCCCGATCTCTAAGGCAACCTGCCTACCCTCCCGTGTTTGATGTAATGTACCTTCCCGTCCTAGGAAGCAGGGTACTGTGAAGACATGCTACGTTTTCTTCCTGTTCTCAGTGGTTTCCTCCTTCTGTCATCCTTGTGCTAATTCACAGGGTAGTAAGAAGATTGAGGAACAAATGTCATGAGTGACCATAGCGTTCTTCACTTCTGTCACCAATCCTGTGGGTGCAGGATGGAAGAGAGGACAGCACGCCCAGGCGGCATTTGCAGAAAAGACCGCTCACTGCTTGGGGGCGGGTGCCGATCACTGGTCTGGAGCCTCCGTCCTCCCTGTGGAAACTGATGGCCGCAGGCTTACGTAGGGAAATGAACAGATCTGTTTCTGGCCCAGGCAATGGGGCCGTTTATCCGTTGAGACTCCCCACAGGCCATCGGGTTTCTCTGCTCTGCAGCAAGCAGACAGGCTTGCAAATGCAGTTCTGGGCGAAATGTTTTCTCCTCGCTTTTGGCATTTGGAAGCATATAGTTTGCTTTTGCCAAAAGGTAGCCAGTTAGCGTCATCTTACCTGGCACTGTTCGGAAAGCAGGCTATGGCTGGAGGAAATCAGGGGAGGAGGCAGAAGAAGAAGAAAGAAAAAAAGAAAGAAAGGTTATCTCGGGCATACACACAGTTTCATTTGTTGCTCAACTTTGTCAGGCGTCTGCTAGTGACACAGATGTAGGACCTGGTGAGTCACTGTCGCCTTGCCCGTGAAATATGAAAGAGAGCCACCTACTGAGCTCTGCCCATTTTGGAAATTGTTCTGCAGGAGAAATAAAAGGCCCGACGAACAGGCAAGTTACAGAACATTTGGCATCTGATATTTTGGAGGATTAATTCAGGTTAGCTACTCATTTGCTCCGGATTTTTTTTTTTTTTCCTTTTTTAAAAAGTAAGGATGTACTGATGGGGTTGTCGCATGGGCAGTTGGAGCCGTCTGGAGTGGCCCAGTCTGACGGGTGCAGGGGGCAAGGTATAGTATTAAGATGAGCCTCCGTCTCCTGAGCTGGGGAGTGGGACACTGATGCCTGCCCAGAAGCTGGGGTCTTGCTCGCAGCACCTCAGTCACAGGAGGCCTTTAATAAACACGGATTCTTTCTTCTGCCGTTAATTCTTTCAATGTATTCATCTGTTAAAATGTGCAAATCAAGGGGCGCCTGGGTGGCTCAGTCCGTGAAGCGTCCGACTTCGGCTCAGGTCATGATCTCACAGTTTGTGGGTTCGAGCCCCGCGTCGGGGTCTGTGCAGACAGCTCAGAGCCCGGAGCCTCCTTTGTAGTCTGTCTCCCTCTCGTTCTCCCTGCCCCTACCCCGCTCTCATTCTCTCTCGTTCTCTCTGAAAAATAAGTAAACATTAAACATTTTTTTAAAAAATGCGAAACTCAAAGTTTAACAGCTGCTCTTCCCTGAACTCCATCATGGATTATACTGAGTCTTACAGACATCATCTCATTCAATTTTTGCAATGATCCTGGGTATTTTTGGATGCAACTAAGGTTCAGAAAGGTTAAGTAGGTGAGAAAGACCTGAGATGATGTGGTCTCTGGATGAGAACTGAGAGCCCAGGTTAGGACTGTTTACCCACCTGTCCCCATTCTGCCATTCTGATCCTGGTATTACTTTGCCTGCTACTGAGAAGGCTCTGCCTCTGGGCCTCAAATGTGAGCGAGCTGTACGGGATGATCCCCAAGTTCCTTCTGCAACACGTTGTTATTTTTTTTAAGTTTCCTTTCAACTCTGAAATTTTGTCTCTGTATCTCTTTGTGAAAGTCGAGGCTAGAAGGGGCAAAGGGAATAAGAGAAAATGCCCTTATGTTTTGTGTGAAGAGATCTATTTTCCGGTCAAACAGAGGAGGGCAAAGGAAATCAGCATTCATTGGTGTGTGCACTTCTGTCATTTCACTTAAGCATGAAAATAACTCTAGGGTATATATTATTGTCTGCCTTTTACAGATGAAAGAACTGAGGCTCAGAGAGACTTACGGACTTGCTCAAGGTGATCCAATGACTAAGAATTAGAACTCATATGTGCCCGAGTGTAAAGCCATTTGGTCTACTATACCGCCATGTTTGCTAGACCCCAGCATAAAATCGGAGGACTTGTAGGGCTAGATCTAGGAATGTCCCCTCCTTGTGTCCCCACACCCTACCACCTCAGCAGCCATCTCTTCTCCGCCTCTTCCCTTTCTACAGTGCTCCTCGAATCCTTTCTTGCTCCTTCCTAGTCATTGGGATCCCTTTAAATGCTTTACCATCTTCTTTCTATCTCTTCTGTCGTCTTATTTATTTGTTTGTCTGTACTCTGAGCCAGTAATTTGTCCCTTTGTGTTCTTGTGCAACTCCCTGATTAGCACCTAACCAGCCAAAGCACGTAGCACAGTGCCTTGTATATAAAAGGTGCAGAGATAAGTGAATGATGGCTTCATACTGTGTCAAGTAGGCCCAGCATTGGTTTTCTAGTTTTCTCATGCTTTGTTATATTATTAAGTATGTCAAAGGCCATCTCTACAGACTAACAAGGTGACTTTCACATGGTCACAGAAAATCGGAAAAATGCTAAGGAGTCACAGAGTCTAAAAAGGTTGGACATTGGGGCACCTGGGTGGCTCAGTCAGTTGAGCATCTGACTGTGGGTTTCAGCTCAGGTCATGATCCCAGGGTCATGGGATGGAGCCTCACCTGCGGAGCCTGCTTGGGATTCTCTCTCTGTCTCTCTCTCTCCGCCCTTCTCCCTCACTCACACGTTTTCCCTCCTCTCTAAAATTAAAAAATAGATAAATAAATAAAAGAAGGTTCAATATCACTGGCTCAGTGATGGAAACAGGACATTTTCATCCTAATGATAAAAGGTGTTTTGCTGCAAACACAGGGAAGGGAAGGAAGTGCTTGCTTGCATATATTGACAGCAAGGTCAGTGTCAAGTGTCATAAATTAATTAGCTGAAAGAAAGTAGGAAGTTTCCAGGGAAGTGGGCAGCTCCAGCGAACTCTGGTCTCAAGATTTCTAAAAGTAATGAAGAATATGATTCTCCCAGCTATTATTTGATATAATTGGAATAAAGACAAGTGACCTTTTATATCTAGCTAATATCTGGGAGATGCCTATGGTTTCTACCTGTCTGGCACATAAGTCCTCATGATTATGCTTGTTTCCTCCTTTTCCAGTCAATGCTAAAGACAACACAAAACGCTGCTATCTGGAAGTGTTCTTTTTTGTAGATAACACAGTTCTTTAAACCAGTTATGGTTAGATGCTATGGTAACCTAAAATTTTGGCTGTGTCGCATTTGTGAGCGCTAGCACCAGACCAACCGCCCTGCGTTTGATTTTGGACAAGTTATTTGGTCTGTCTCTGCTTTATTTTCATCATCTATAAGAGGGAATAATAAAACCCATTTCATCTGGCTTTTGATAGGTGTCTGTCATATGCCATGACACTTGTTAAGAGCCTGGTGCATGGGGATTTTAATATTTATTATGATTAGCAGCTGTAATAATATTCAATTGCATGCCCAAATTGATATTGAAGTAGGAAGTATAACACTTAGGATCAGTCAGTAGTAGTTTTTGTTTATATAGAACGCTAAGTCCTCAGAATGATTGTTATTATATACACCCCTGTATATATTGTTTACAATAATTTGAGGCAATTAAGGCAAATGATGCTAACAACATTTTACATCCTGAGGCTGAGAGGCTAAATATTTGCTAAGGCTACATAGCTAGTGAATGGATCTCAGCTTTCTCACTCCAAGTTATGCGTATATTTTTTCCCTCAATGATTCAGTCCAACAGCCCCACTACTGGTTCATTGCTTTTCCTTCCCAGCGTCCTTTTTCTCACCTCTAAAATGAGGAGTTTGGACAAGATGCTCTCCAAGGTGTGGTGTTCTATGAGTCTGTGCCTGTAGAGTAATGACTTAGAAGATACAATGAAAAGCTAGAAGAACAACCATCTTCTTTCCACAGAGGCCCCCCCCCATCATGGCATGTGGGGCACCCTAAATCCCAGATACCCAGCAGCCCCCTTGTTCTCAGTGAGGCTCACAGCTGAGCGCTGCCCTGGGAGTCAGATCCATAAAGACACCTTCCATGTCCTTCAGGATGGGATTCGGCCACATTCCCATGACCTAGACATTGTCTTGCCCTCAGGATCCAGGTTTGGGGGTGGGAAGAGAAAATAGATGGCTGGGTTATGCACACTGACATTTACTGTTTGGGAAATGAAAAGAGAGCCTTTTTTTTTTTTTTTTTTTTTACATAAAGCAAGTTCTGTATCACCATTAATCACCATAATCTTCTACAAAGAAATAAAGAGATAAAATATTTGGCTTTCATTTGAATTTTAGCATTATGAGTGCATATTTTCTGCTTTCTTCCTTTGAGCTAATTTAGTGCCCATGGAAGAAGCTTGGCTCTCATTGAATAAATATAGGAGGTTTTTCATACATACAGAAATGATGGATGCTGGAGAGTAGAAATACACACTAAATAGCACTTTGCTGGAAGATTGGACTTCGGTTTCCAATTGCAGAATAAAACAATGGCAGGGGCTGGAGAGTGAAGGATTAGAACGGATAGTGAAAAGGTGGCTGGCTTTAGTCGTTGAACCCTAGATATTGCTTGCTCAGCCTGTGCAGACTTAGTTTCCTCATCTGTGAAATGGAAATTAACATACTCTAGCTATCTCTTAGATAGATACACATAATATCTGTATCTGTACCTGTATCTCTAGGTTTATATATATTACAGAGGTTAAAGTCACATAAAATGTATTAAGTCCCCAGCACTTAATGCCTGGCACCCATAGGGTCCTCAATCAGTATTCATCCCCCTCCCCATTCAGCACTGCTCTTTGCCCCAAAGCCTCACCCACGTGATGAAATTCACATGAAACTCTGATGGAGAGGGTGGGTATGTTGACTAGATGCTTCTGCTGGTCTAAGGAAATTTTTCCCAGTTGGACAGACAATGGGGATGGTAAGGATAGGAAGTGGATGTGATATTTGCCTTAAAATATCTGGAAAGATTTCATGTGGAGGAGAAATTAGACCAGTGAAACATTGTGATGCCTGGACCTTCTACATCTGAATTCTATGGATAGCTTGTTAAAGAAGCAGATATGGAGGGCCTTTGCACTGAAGTATGAGAACCACTGGATCAGAATTTTCTATACGCAGAGGCAGTATATTGTAGGGGTCTGGAGACTTACAGAGGTTCATATTCTGGGTGCATTTGTGTAATCTTGGGCAAGTTACTTAACTTCTCCGTGTGAAATGAGATTAACACGGTACATAGGTCATTGGGTTGTTGTGATGACTAAATTAGTTAATACAGATGAAGTTCCCCGGGCAGTAGCTGGCACAAGTAACCACACATTATTACACTCAGTGTGTGAGCTAGTCTTAAAAGTGCCTTGTAAGACCGTGTATGATTTGCACTGTTTCCTCTCTGACCAAATCTCTCCGAGAACCACATAGCTAACTCCTCCATCTCCTTGAGGCTTTTGCTCAAATGTCTGCTCTGTGAAGCCTATTTAATTGCTTTATATAAAATTACCCCTCATCCCACTTCCCGTCTCCACCCATGCCACTGTCCCTCTGACTTACCCACTCTGCTTGCTTTTCATTTTTCCATAGCAGTTGTCACTTTTCTCACCTTCCACCTGTGATTTAATTATTTACTTTACTCTGTCTATTGTTTATTGCTTAGTTCACCCCCACTAGAATGTAACATCCTCGAGGGCAGAGACCCTGCTTCCCGCTGTGTTTCGTGAACAGTGCCCGGTAAATAGCAACTACCTAATCCTGAGTAAACTACATGCCTAGATAGGTGTTAGTATAATTATTTGTCCCTAAGGGGTAGAAAGAAAGAGATGGAACTGGACAAGAAAACAAATCATATTTGTAATATTGAAGTAAGAAACTCGTGCCTATGTATATACACACACACATGTATGCACAAGGACACATAGGCACACACATGCTTATGCACACACATGCACACGCCCACACACATTTATGCACATATGTGCATGTGCACACACGTACTTGTTTATACACACACACGGTTATGCACATGCATTCACACATGTCTATGTACACATATGCACACACATTTGTGTACATGCACACACATGCACACATACACTTATGCACATGTACGCACACACACCCACAGTATGTTTATGCACATGCATACACACAGACACATGTATGTTTGTGCACATGCACACATACACACATACTCATCTATACGTCTGTGCACGTGTATGGATACATACACGCACACAGAGTCAAACATTGCTTTGGGAAGCAGAGATGTTGAGGTAATTCTTGGTTGTTAGGAGGGAGAGAGACAGAAGAACAATATGAGTGAACAGATAACAGACAAGCAGCCAGAAGAAATATAAATGATTTCAGGGTAGGAAATAAGGAGGAACTGACATGAAACAGTGACAGCAGCGCCAGAAGGATGTAGAGAAGGGACAGTTTTAAATAGGGTAGTCAGGACGACGTCTCCGAGAAGGTGACATTTGAACTAAGGAAGATGCCCGAGAAGGAGCCAGGCTGGTCTGAGATCATGGCCAAGCGTCCTGGTGAGAGTGGGAGGGGGCTGGATCTAAGGTCACCGTGTAAGCTGCGGCTGCGTCAGACGTTCAGGCCGCGGGAGGGGGTTGGGATTTTCATGCAAAATTCAGCAGGAAGTCACCTAAAGGACTAAACGTAGGATGCTGACCAGGTTTGACATATTTGGAGCCCCAGAGAGTGAAGGTAAATAGAAGAATTTATTTATAAGACGAGGAGTTAAACTGCTTTGATCTCCTATGAACAGAGGAGGGAGACAGTTGAGTTTCACTGAGGTGTCATTCATGGACTTTCCTATTAGAATGTCTCAAAACAAACAAACACACAACACACACACACACACACACACACACACACACACACAGGTAAAATAGGCAAAATCAGATTCCTTTGCTTTTTCTCAAAAGATATTCGTATTTCCACATGCACTAAGTAGTGGATGGAAATGTGGGTACTGCTGCTCAGCT
Organism: Crocuta crocuta; assembly: GCF_008692635.1. Taxonomy (NCBI): domain Eukaryota; kingdom Metazoa; phylum Chordata; class Mammalia; order Carnivora; family Hyaenidae; genus Crocuta; species Crocuta crocuta. The sequence goes on along the minus strand of NW_027528417.1, from coordinate 11,886,548 downwards.
GAATTCAGCTGGAAATTGTACAGTTCTTGTGTAGGTGTTTTATGTAATCAGTCCCCCAAAACACTGCACCCAGAGCTAGTTTCTTTTAAGATTTTCAATACCAGTTTCGGGAATCTGCTGTCTTGAGGAGTAAGCGTATGAATTTAATTCCATGTAGATCAATTTCTTCTTTCTGGATCTACACATCTAAATGGCACCTAACTCTTCAAGAAGTGACTCCTCCGTGAAGTCTTCTTCACTGAGATATGCATGTGGAGCCCCATACATGCTTTTAATAGAAAAATAGCTTGAAAACATATGCAAGGCACCTTTCAAGTGCTTTACAAATATTAGCTTGTTGAAACCACAGAGTGACTTGATTATTGCTTCTCTTTGTGGAGGAGAAACCTAGGCTCAAGATCACAGAGTTAGTGGTTGAGCCAGTATTTGAACTTGGGCAAGCTTAACCACTGTACCATCCTATGTTTTGATTGGAAGTGACCCTGAATATTTGATTCCTCTCATTTGTCCCACTTTATGGTGACTCATAGGAGGAATAGTTCCACAAATGTATTGAATCAGTGAATGAATATGTGACCTCTTCTTCAAGTTGTATTGTTTCTATTAGCATCTGGTGATAAAGAAAAATGGGTTTTAGAAAGAGACAATCTGGGCAGAGTAATGCCACTCGCTACCTCTGGGATACGGTAAATTTACTTAACATCTTTAAACCTGCGTCCCCTTCTGTGATGTTGGCACAAGAATAAAATCATTGTTGGGATTAAGTATGTACACAAAGTGCTTAGCAAAGTGCCTGGAACATAATTAGTGCTCAGTCCATTTGAGCTATTTTTATTGTTTTGTTTTTTTTTTTTTTTTGAACTAAAATAACCTCCCCAAACATGCTTACACTTACATACTCAGGCAGTTTTTCACTGTGCTTATTTTATTAACTTCCTTCAAAAATCAGAACCAGTGATCCAGTCCTATAATCAGTGATACTAATTTTGTTCCAGGACCCATTCTGCTCCCTTGCCCTCAGTAGAAGGCCTGTGGGTAGAAGGGCCACTCCTGGGGACTGATATGGAAGCAGAGAGGCTGTAGGACTTCCCTGTCTCTCTCTCTCTTCCAGACATCTGACATACCTGCAGGCAGTACTTCTCACCCTGTCCATCCTTCTCCCCAGCCGGACCTGGCTTGCTGGAAAGTTATTTTGTATTCCGGTGATGGCTCTAGAACATTCCGGGTGGCAAAGGGAAAACAGAAGAAGCCTCAAATTTTACCCTAGATAACCCTTAATGAGGCTAATTTACAGAGCTTGCTGCAAGTTATAGGACCTCTTGCTAATCATAATCACTAATATTGATGCGATGTTTCTTGTGTGCCAGGAGCCGTGCTGAATGCTTTATTTTTATTATCTCATTCAATCCTACTGCAACCTTGTGTAAATGATAAGTTTTAGTTTGAAACCAGGGGAGAAAATGAAGGAGTGTTATAGTTGCCTCCATATGTGTATCGGAGAGGCTGTGACGATAAAATCAAATACTTCTTCCCTGTGTTTTGCCACGTTTCTCTTCCAGAGCAAATTGTGCAGGGGTGCAGCACCTTTGGTGTCTCCAGGGACCTTCCCTGCAGTGAAAAGATGTTTGGCAGAGAAATGAGGCAAAGGTTGTGTGGCGAAGGCAAGAAGCTTCATTCTAGTTGACAGTTTATTTTGCCCTGGAAGAAACTAGTAGCAGTGAACTCAGTCCTCTTTTGTTGATTGCATTTGCTTGCTTCTGTGTAACAAACCAATATGATGCTGACTTCCAGTGACCTTTTTTTTGTTTTTTCTTTATGAGATGTTTAAAAGGTGTAACTTTTATCGTCTCCCATGGCCCAAGTTTGATGATTTGCTTGGAGGAAAGGTCCACACGGACATACACGTGCATGAAAACAGTTCCTGAGTCTTGGTTGACGCTCACTATATATTTGTTGAATGAATGGGAGAAAAAATAAAAACAAACAAACAAACAAACAAACATTTTCAGGGCACCTGGGTGGCGCAGTCAGTTAAACATCAGAGTTTGGCTCAGGTCATGATTTCATGGTTCAAGAGTTTGAACCCTGCGTCGGGCTCTGTGCTGACAGCTCAGAGCCTGGAGCTGGCTTCAGATTCTGTGTCTTGCTCTCTCTCTGCTCCTCCACCGCTTGCTCTCTCTCTCTCTCTCTCTTTCTCTCTCTCAAAAATAAACATTAAAAAAATTAAAAAAACGTTTTCTTTTCCTAAGAATGGGAGGTGCTATGGGATTTTTTAAAAAATAGTAAGATTTCAATATATACTTTTTTAAAAAAAACTTTTTAGTGAGAGGGCCCATGAGTTAGGGAGAGGGGCAAAGGAAGAGAGAGAGAGAGAGAGAGAGAGAGCGAGAGAGAGAGAGAGCGTGTGCATGAGCATGCTCAAACTGAGCACAGAGCCAGACATGGGACTCTATCCCATGACCCTGGGTCATGACCTGAACTGAAATCAAGAGTCAGGTGCTCAACTGACTGAACTACCCAGGTGCCCCATAACTTTCTTGTAAACGTTTTGTTTTAAAAATAAATTCAGAAGGAGATTATTCTAAGCTATGTGGCATTACTTAATCTTGGTGATTCAGGATGGCTTATTGGAGGGGACTGCAATTCCTTTCAAATTTATTGAGATGAGATCATGTACCCGTGTACTAAATGGCCCTAGACTGGTATACTTTTAAATTTGTGTAATCTGATTTTCATGAATTTTCTGTCCTCTCTCTCTTTCATTGTCTGCTATTTTCTTTTCTTGCTTTCAGCATGTCTTGGCTCTAGCAGCTTTCTCCCCTTTCCCCGTATAATTAGCTGTTTCCGCTTTACTATAGACTAGGGAGCGGGCTGATGAGTTTTGGTAGAGCTGTGTGTACGATAAAAATATACAGGGTTGGATTCGGGTTAGACAGCCTCTTCTATAAGGAAGGGGAAAGAGTGAAGCGGCCCCAGAATAGTCTGCATGTAAGTGAGGCTCTCCCATATACAGTTACCTGTGATATTACAAAGGTAGTATGGTAGCGTGGATACTCCTGCCAGCAGTAAGCATTTTCTGAGAACCTTCTGTAGGCAAGTCACTACTGAGAAATGGAGATTAAAATATAGTTACCCAAACACAACACCTGAAGAACAAGAATTTATAGAACATTTTGAGAGATAAGATATTCACAGAGGTTTGCCATACAACGTGTGTAATATTTGGAATAATAAAATGTAATATAATATTTGGAAGAGTGTAAGAGTATATAAAATAACTAAAAGGTACGTGGAAAGACCTTTTTGTGTTTTTTTTCCAATTTTTTGTTTAAATTCTAGTTAGTTAGTGTAGAGTGTAATATTGGTTTCGGGAGTGGGATTTAGTGATTCATCCCTTACATACAACACCCAGTGCTCATCACAATGCCCTTCTTCATGCCCATCACCCGTCTAGCCCACCCCCTGCCCCCCTCCCCTCCAGTTTGCTCTCCATTGTTTGCCACAAACCCTCAGTTTGTTCTCTATCGTTAAGAGTCTCTTAGGGTTTGCTTCTCTCTCTCTATTTGCTTCCCATATGTTCATCTGTTTTGTTTCCTAAATTCCACATATGAGTGAAATCACATGGCATTTGTCTTTCTCTGACTGACTTACTTCGTTTAGCATAATACATTCTGGTTTCATCCATGTCGTTGCAAATGGCAAGGTTTTGTTCTCTTTGGTGGCTGAGTAATAGTCCCCTTTCTGTGTCTTTTAAAAAGACAGCTGTGTCACTCAGGAAGGGGCTCATGAGGACGTGGTGTTTGAAGTGATTCTTGAATTGATGGGCAGGTTTTGGACATAGATTAGTGGGAAGGAACAGTGTATGAGCTCGAGTCCAACCCAGGAGCATAAATGATATAGGTGAATGATGTGGAATATGGGATTTATCATAAGGATTGTATCTACAAGTGGGGGAGAAGCTGGGCAATTAAAGCCTCAAAAGGGAACAGTGGGAGATGAGAAGGAAGTAGAAGACTACTTCTGCCTGTGGTAGGCAGGCAGTCAGGAGAAAAAGCTGGATGCGAAGGGGAAGAGAACAATTTGGACAGCCCTTAACTATCTCTGTACCTAACCTGGCCAATGTGATGGCTTGCGGAAGAAATCGGTGGGCTTAGTTACAGAGCTCCACATCTGCCTGACCTTGGACTTGGAGAGGTTGAAGGGAGAAGTCCATCAGGAGCTGGGGGTGTATTGGGTATGGTTGCTGCCCCCTCTTAGATCAGCCGCCAGATCAGCAGTGATGCATGTGAGAGTCAATAGGACCTAGATGGGCCCTCCAAAAGCAAAGGACACTGCTACACTTTCCCCTTCCAAATCTCGTGCACATTTCCCTGTGGCTGCCCCTCACTAAGAACCATGCAGAGAAGGGGATTCTGGAAACCATAATTCCAGCTGAGCTAAGAGGACACAGTTAAAAACCACGAGTGATACTCCAGATAAAGGGAAGTGAAAACATAAATTTTTAAAAATATTTTATTTATTTCTGAGAGACAGACAGACAGCGTGAGTAGGGGAGGGTCAGAGAGAGAGGGAGACAGAATCTGAAACAGGCTCCAGGCTCTGAGCTGGCTGTCAGCACAGAGCCCGACGCGGGGCTCGAACCCACGAACTGTTGAGATCATGACCTGAGCCGAAGTCGGACGCTTCACCGACTGAGCCACCCGGGCGCCCCCAAGGGAAGTGAAAACATAAAGTGAAGGAGGGAAGACTTGCCTTGCCTGGGGAGAGACCGGTTAGACTGGGAGATGGTATTTGCGCACCAGCGTCATTAAAGATCATACTTTAAAAAGGTGAGCCAAGGCCATATTGTTGAGGACCTTAAATAGTTGAGGAACTTGCACTCAAACCTGTAAGACAAGAACATTCTTGAACAAGGGAGGGGCATTCTCAGCTCTGTATTTTAGACAGATCGGGTATTCGTTGTCATAGCGTTGGAACCCAGGAAGGGAATAATGAGCCTTCCATTATAATGGTCCAGGCCAAAAAGAGTGCATTCTCTTATTTTCACCTGGGAAAGTAACTCACAGTCATCAAAAGTGATTGTTCAGGACCATCCTGGGAACTAAAAATATTAGTGTACAGTTGCAAGCCAATGTGATTTGACCTATGGCTGATATGCTGACTGTCATGTCCTTCTCACATACTTTGGTAACTGTTCTTTACAAATTCCCCGATGATTCCGCCTCCAGTATGTGAAAAGCAAGAAAAAGTGTATAGATAATTGGAACATTGACTGAAATGAAATTGGCTTAGGTAAGCATGTCAGTATCGTTTTGAGAGGAAGATCCTATAAAAATAAATATTATTTAATTCAGCAACGTAATGCTTTTTGGCTTTACTGAGGAGTAATAGGAGTACTCCCTTATGTTTGCCCACGTGCTTAACAATTTGCAAATTACTTAGGTGTCCCTTATCTCGTATGATTTGGCGATGACTCCTCAAGGTCAGTTTGGTCTGAATTGGCCTAGGGAGGCAACTGAAGCTCAGAGATTGTGATAAGGAGCAAGTGACCCTTAGCCCTTGATTCAGGGGCACTCCCTGCACTTCCGTGGATCCATTGGATGCCTTTCTGTGACTCATCCCCCCATTTCATGCTATGCACCACTGCTCGATAATCTTGGGGTGCATCTTTGGTTCTTCTGTGTCCCTGTTCTAAATCTGCCCATAGTTTTTGGACTTCATTACTTGTAAGGTCTTGTTCTACCCAGAGGATAGGCTCCCTGGAACCCCAGTGTTACTGATACCTCACTCACCCCCTTGCAGGATTTTTACCGCCTTCTACCAAAGCATAGAACACTAAGCACAGGGTAAAGAGGAAGACCTTCTTTACAAAGTCACACCTAAGCAGATACCTTAGCATCCCCAGGAGATCCATTCATCTTTGAATTCAGTCATTCTGTACGTCTTTCCAGTCAGCGTTTGCAAGCACATCCTTCTGGAATGTGTATAAAACATCTCTCCTGGCTTCCCACTTGTTGAAACACAGCAGAGCTCATTCACTTGTCTTGACTTATTTAAAGCAAACACCCCTAATGCTTTATCTCCCGAGATCACAACACCCAACAGCGAGTGAATACAAAGCCTGTAACCTCCATGCAGTGCAGCCCTGAAGTGTTTTGTCCTCTTAGAGGGATCCTGAAGGCATATCAAGTTGGGGTGACAACTTCAGGTGTTGTGCTGTGGGGTGTGTAGGAGTTTTGCAGTTGCATGTAGAGACATGACTCAGGGGAGAAGGCAGAGGCGTATGGAAATCAAGCCTTCCCAGCTGTACTACACCCCTGGCTTTGCTTGCAAATAGGACAGGGAGGGATGTGTCTTGCTTAGAGTTAGTCAAAACTCTTTAATTGGTCTTCTTTTTACTTTTTAAATGTTTATTTTTGAGGGGGGATGGGCAGACAGCACGGGGGATAGAGGATCCCAAGTGGGCTCTGTGCTGACAGCAGAGAGCCCAATATGGGGCTTGAACTCACGAACCGTGAGATCATGAGCTGAGCTGAAGTCAGATGCTCAACCCACTGAGCCACTCCAGGCGCCCTTGTAATTGGTCCTCCAAGCTCTGGTCCAGTGTACCTTCCACTGTGGTGCTGCTTCTTTTGCTTTGGTCCTCCGACTTGAGAACTGGCCTCCTTTCACCCCGCCAGATATATGGGTGTTCTGCTTTATGCGTTGTTACCCTGTGTAGGGAAGTTAGGGAGAATTGAAGGCTAGACTTCTAGTGATAATGATAAGAAATGATAGCTGAGAAGTCTGAGTGTTTTACTATGTGTCAGGCGCTTTCTGATACCATCTCACGTAATCTTCATACCTGATTTCATGAGATGCTTTGCTGACCCAACCACCAATGAGGAAATGGAGACTCGGTGTGGTTAAGAAGCGCGCATAGCTGGAGAGGATTTGAGTCCAGGCTGTGAGACTCCAAAGCCCCTGGTGAAACTTTGCTCTTTGCTCCACTCTGCCGAGGCATTCGCTCTGTCCCGTGGCCTCATCCGATTTGCCTAGGGGTACATGAGCATCTTGTAACAGATGTTTAGTTACAACACTGATCGGTCTGATAATTCCCTAGAAACCCTACGAGAGTGAGCTAACCCACTGGTCACATTACTTCCTTTTCTTCTTTTTCAATTCCCTTTCAAGCCTGGGTGGCATAGGAGGCGCCTGAATCCATTGATGCCAGTTTTTCCTGTTTTAATGTTCTTTTCATTTCCTCAGCATCCTTTTCTTACATTTGAGGTTTCGAGAAGCAAATAAGGGAACACGTGCTTCGTGAAAGCCCTGGTCTCCCATTTTGGAAAGTGAGGTCTATGGAGATATGTCAACCCTTCTTCCAAATACCAGAACCACCGAGCAGAATGCCCTCAGGTGTCTGTGGAAGACAGAGAGAGGCTTCTGACGTGACGCCAGAGACCTCACCCAGGACAACGAGGTACAAATTCCAAGGGATCAGGGTCCAGCGCAACACAAGTTGACACTTACTACGGTTCAGGCCATAGGACAAGTAACTTGGTAATGAGTTCGCCATCCTCAGAGACATTTAAAGGGGGACTGCACATCCACTTGGCAAGGATGTTACAGGGATGTGTGAGTATTGGAAAATGTCTTCGTCAAAATGATATTTGAGGGCCTTTCCGGCGTTGAGATTCCGTGGTGCGAATTCACTCAGAAACTTCGTATCGGGAATAAAGGTTTCCCCTTGTTACAGTGAACACCAACTAGTGATGTCGCCTCCTC